>NC_143528.1:25098369-25412970 GCF_031878675.1 Megascapheus bottae | reverse complement strand
GTATACCTCTATGGACAGCTTTGAAGCAAGACTAAGTCCTTTGATACATGCAGTAGAAAGAAGGAACATAAATATGAAGCAACATATTGCAGAAAAAAGAATATTTATAATAGAGCAGCATAGCAGAATTTACTATATCTTATAAGACTATCCACAGGGCTCATCAGTGTGTGTGTGTGTGTGTGTGTGTGTGTGTGTGTGTGTGTGTGTGTGTGTGTTCTAGGTCTTGAACTCAATGGCTTGTGGGATATCATTAAGCTTTTTTGCTCAAAGCTAGTACTCTACCACTTGAGCCACAGCTCCATTCTAGATTTTTGGTGGTTAATCAAAGATAAGAGTTTCAGACTTCCTGTCCAGATGGGCTTTGGACTTCAGTCTGCAGATCTCAGCTTCCTGAGTAGCTAGGATTACAGGAATGAGCCATCAGCATCTTTCAGGGCTCAGGCTTAGGTTTTTAGGTTCTAGGCAAGTTTCCAGCTCTTTCTGAGACAATGGAAATCAATTTTCAGATCAGGACCTTTGAAAGAAATGTTTCAAAATCCTAAAATATGTTATAAAGGCTTTTCACTTCACCACAAAATGCAGAATGCAGCTTTATTTTTTTTTTTCAGTGAGAGCTGATAAAATTAGAAGAATTCTTCAACTAGTCCCATGATAAGAAGTAAAGAAGGTAACATTTTGCAGGGTTTTATCAAAAGCTCATTCCACATTAAAATAACAATGATATAAATTGAACTTTCCTACTCATAATGGCAAGGACCAAGTTTTTCCTGTATGCAGTGACCAGAACTAGATAAACAACTCCAGAGTATAGTGGTGGTTGTATGTCTGAAATGTCAAAGCTGATTTCTCACATAGAAGTCTACTATGTATAAACTGTGAGAGGCCTACTTTTTCCTTCAGACTTCATAATACTGAGACTTTACTACAAATCATTTAACACATGCCTTGCCATTAATTTTCAAAAACATTCAGCATCTTATTATTAATGATTTTTTTTTGCTGGTCCTGGAACTTGAACTTTGGGCTTGGAAATAATCCCTGAGCAACTTTTGCTCAAAGCTAGCAGTCTATCACTTGAGTCACAGAACCATTTCCGGCTTGTTTTTTCTGTGATTAGAAATAAAAGTCTCAGAGATTTATCTGCCAATGCCGGCTTGGAATTTTGATCGTCATATAGCCTCGTGAGGAGCTAAGGTTACAGGCATGAACCAGTGTCCAGCTTAAAATTTCATTATTTCTGAATATAGTAACTTTTAAACTATTTGGATGTTGTGAAATTAAATTCAATATATTGGTCAAATGAATGTAAAAGTTTAGTCCCATTGTGTGATACCTTATAGGGAACATTAGTTCCCCTCCTCCTTTGGAATAGACAAGATGGGATAGATAGATGGAGTGATAATAATCAAGATGCACTGCATTCATCAAATTGACTTGTTGAGTTGAAATCCCTCTATACAAATATCTAAAGATAATATTTATAAGATTTACTTCACTATTTGGTAAAAAGCACACACCACATACACACACACACACACACACACACACATACACATGTGCACACATAACACTAAGAATCGTATATTTTACATGAATCCATGGAGTCAATATGCTTGTTACCATATTCTGCTCTAGCTAGAAAGGTGATTTGTTGTATATTTTCATTTGCTTTTTCCCCTGAACCTCCACTTTCTCCTGATTTTGCTATTTAGCTAACAGTGCAAGAGAAAACAGATCTGCAGACATAGAGAAAAGACAACAATGGACTTTACTCTGTGCTTGTTACATTCTATCATCCACATTTCCATTTCTGAGCTTTTGTAACCTGTGGTTCCTGATTCTATTCAGATGACAGTGATTTTCCCAGGTCAGCTGGCCTCTCATGCACAGGATCATGGAAAAGATGTGAATGGGTTTCTATATCTGAGCAAAGAAATGGACATGATTCATGTCAGGTTTTATTCCCTCTGAAGAGGGTTCCCCTGGCTTTAGATAGAAATCTGCTTCTCAGAAGAGTAGAAGAAATCTCTTACAGGATAACATACTGGTACTATCTAGGGTCTAGAGTCTTCTTTTCTTCAACATAGAAAGAATGATGAGGCTAGAAGAGTAAGAGTAGAGGCAAAGTTGATTTGAAAGTAGAAGTAATTTGCCCCAAGGAGCTGAGAAAGAGCCTCTTAGCTGTTGGTGAATTGATATAAGACCCAATTCAGACTCATGATGAGGGGAGATGGCTGTGCAATTTGAGGGGGCAAGTTGTTCCCTGAGCAGGTCTTTTCCAGAGTCTCCCAGGTTTCTTCTTTCACAGAGTTGTCATTTTCTTCACTTCAGAGTAAGGGACTCAGGTTCCACTGGGTGGTCTCTGCTTTCCCTAGCCTTTCAGAAGAGGAGGAGGTGTAGGCGACCCCCCAAAGCCATCAACATAAAAGGTTGCTGTCTGTCCCTGCCATGATGTCACAGTTCTAAATCTCCCTCCATCCCATGGTTCCTCTCAGAGTTAGAACATGATCAGTTACAGAAACTATTCTCAAGAGACTCAAGAAGGTGAACAAGGATCCGTGAGAGGCCATAGTGAGTTCTAAGTTAAGAAAAAGGGATATAATCAGAAGCAACATTGTTTTTCCCCCCTAGTAGGGAAGCCAAATGAACAAGGACCTGAAAAAAATGTCAGATTCATCTGTTTTATTAGATTTCCTTTGTGATTTGTATTTGTGGCTGTGGCATACTTTGATGAGCTACCCTCATCTGTAAAAAACCAAAACAGAAATATCATAAACCAATCATAGAAGCCATAGATGCTGGCCTTCATATGCAACTTCTATTGATTATTTAAAATGATTTAAACAAATATTTTTGGAAGAGTTTGTTAGACAAGGGATTTGAATGTCTTACAGCCCTTGGCTCTATTGGTGGTAAAGGAACATCCAACATCCAGGGGGCAGTGCTGTCGTGAGAAAGGAACTTGGACTTGACTGTAACATTCCATGTCTGTCCTCCAGGCTGACCAGGAACTGACCAGGCACTCAGCCAGTCCAACAGATGGGCATTAGCCCTGAAAGCAATGTGACCATGTATGTTCATCAAGGTTGCTTTCTATAGAGCTATATTCCTCCCACAATTGTTCCAACAGCTGTTCACACTGAGCTTACACACTTCCAGTTGGGAAGAAATGTCATTTCCCATTTGTTGTCTTTGAGTGGAGATAAACTTTTCCTATGAAAAATAAAATTACCATATGAAGTGGCCACATAGCAGAGGAAAGTAACTATGAAGGCAGAA
Organism: Megascapheus bottae; assembly: GCF_031878675.1. Lineage (NCBI taxonomy): Eukaryota > Metazoa > Chordata > Mammalia > Rodentia > Geomyidae > Megascapheus > Megascapheus bottae. Next base: position 25,409,688 of record NC_143528.1, on the reverse strand, counting down.
AGAGCCATGGAAATTGCCAATGGAGACCCTCAACTTAAAGATGCTTCCCAAATTGTTGAGAAAAAAAAAAATCTCAGGTACTCCATTCTTTCATGTCCAAAGCAGTTTTAGTCCTTTCTTTTTCTTTTTCCAGTGTGTGAGGGCCACTTTCAGAGATATATTTGATTTTTAAAGGTACTCATAGTAAGAAAATAGATTACAGATCATGAAGAAAAGTTTTCGACCTAATGTTTAAATCACTTGTTTAGGCAGAGATCACTATATGTACTTGAAAACAAGGATAATGCAGGCACTGTGCTGAAAATCACTGAAACCCACAGTTCCCAGGGAAGCCAGGCATGACTAAACTGTAATGAGGAGAAAGGAGGGATCCATGGTGCATATAATATCTAGTGACTTCCAAGTCTAAACTATTGAAAGTACATGATTCTTTTGTCTGGTTCTCTTGTTCTTGAATTTTCATTGTCGGTTGCGCAATGGCACATCTTGGAGTTACTAGGTCTATCTTTGACCGCATGTTATAGATGTTTCTCATCTACATGTATACCACCATTGGAATGGTTCAAATAATCATAATCTATCCCAACTTGTTACAGTAGTTCAAATCATTCTAGCTTCTGAATCACTGCTAGTCCTGCTCAGGAAACTTTAGTTGTTTTCTCTTTTCTAGGCTACTGGCTTTATTTTTTTTATTAGTTCCCAGCAGGGTAGGAATAACATGAAATATTTATTACTTATTTATTTCGCTCACTAAGATTCTAAGTTTCTTTAAAGAAAGAAACAGACTAACATTTGCCATGTAACAAACCCTCAAGAAAAGTTCCCTGAATTTTCAGTTCCGTATTTTAAAGTGCATTACAAATTCTTTTATTACTTTTCTAAAAGGAAAAGTGTGTACATAATTAATTGAATGAATTTATATAAAGGCTCCTGTATGGGTGGGTGAACACATTCTCCAACGCTGAAGTATTATTTAAATAATGTTCTAATTTATTTAAACAACTCTGGCCTTCTAAAAGGCTTTAATTTTGATTGTCGTATGAAGAAAATAATTACACATTTGATTGCTTCATTGATTTCAGTTGAATGACTCACATTTTTAGAGCAAATTGCAAATCATTTGTCTGGCCATTTTTCCATGGTTTACCCCAAACAATCTCTCAGCATAACAGCCACCTTCAGGTATATGTGAGTAGTACACAGGCATTCTTTGCTTTTCCTTTGCACAGGTCGGTGTTTCTGGCTTTTCTCCACAGTTTAACTATTTCCATTTTCCTTGTGATTCAAACCTTGACCAAACCTTGTTTATATTTATACCTCCTTGTTAAATGCCATGGCTTTGGGATAAACAATGACTCAATTATCAGTTGTTAAAATATATGCTACATAAATCACATTATATTTGTGATAAATGTATCATCATTACCACAACAATTAAAATTTTTTAATTTAGATTTCTAGATGAATGAAATTTTGCCCAGATCACATAACTGGTATTTGAGAAATCAGTAGTTTTACATTGATATTTACTGGCATATCATCAGGTGATACTTGTTGTTGAATGAATAGATGAAAGAGTAAATGGATGTTTCTACAAGTAAAGGTGAGTACAGTGCTATATAAGAGAGAATAAACATTTTGACTCCTATGCCTGTGTCTTTGCCTTTTCCAAAAAATAACCTAGTATTTTATTCCCCATCATCATCATCATCATCATCATCACCACCACCACTACCACCACCATCATTGTTACTGTCATTTTATCATCATCATCATCATCATTTTGGAATTAGGCTTTGTGAACTAGACAGAATGTATGATACTTGGTTTTGTGTGTTAGCTACTCTAACTCAGCATCATGATTTTCAGCTCTATCCACTTTGTTGGAAGCTATATGATTTCATTTTTACTTATGGCCAAGTAACATTCTACAGCATATAAGTACCTTATTTTCTTTATCTAATCATCACTTCTTGGACATCTGAACTGCTTCCATAATTTAGTTATCACGCCAGAGTTGCCATAATCACGTGTATCCAAGTATCTGTACATTGTTGGATCGATAATGACCTGGAAGGGTTGTCAAGTGGATCTAGTTCTAGTCTTTTTTTAAGGACCTCTCTATCGATTTCCATGGTTGTTACATTCATTTACATTCACAACAGTGGTGTGTGAGGGTTTCATGTTTTCCCTTATCTTTGTCAGCATTTTATCTTATGTGTTGCCATTCTGATAAAGATGAAATGGAATCCTAATACAGATTTGATTTGTCTTTCCCTATGGCTAAGAATGCTGAACATTTCTTTATGTATCTATTAACCATTCATACTTTTACCTCAGAGAACTGTCCAGCAGCTCATTTGTACATGTATTTACTGGGAAATTTGTTCTTCCATTGCTTCTTTTTTAGCTCTTTGTTTATGCAGAATAATTCTTTCTGTACTGAGTAGCTCGCATATTTCTCCCATTCTGTAGGATAACAATTTTATAAAGGTAGAATGTTCCCACCATAAATGATGAACATGTGATGAGATATGCGTGTTTAACCTGAATTAAACAATATACTTTATATATGCTTATTAAAACCTTAGAAAAGCCCTCCATTAATAAGTATTTTTATCTGATAAGTATTAGTTAAAATAACTATTTAAAAGTTTTATGGAAATTTTTTTCTAAAAATACACTACTTAGTTTCAAAGATTTGGGGGTAAGAAGGGGAGATTCTATAATACAGAAAGGTGACAGAGAGCAGCTCACCAACACACATGAAATGTAGTCCTTACATGAGAAGCTAATGTAACACTTCAGAGTCAATATTTGAAATTAAATTTTAATTTTATCGTAACATACAGTTGCTAAATAATGAGGTCTATCATTAATAGCCAAAACAGATAGGTTGACCTACAAGTGACCTTCAAGCCAACTGTGAAAGCAGGCATCACAATTAAGCAGTAACTTAGACTCTGATTCATTAAGTCATTAAGCAAGCATTTTATGGAATCTACAGAGAAAAAAATAACCTGCCAAGTTTAATTAGCTAAAGATAGAATGTTGATTTCCCTGGTTCATATCAGCTCATCTTGCCCAGGGCCTTACGTTTTATGATGGCCATTCTATCTTTTGGAAGAATGACTGAATTGCTGGTAAATTCTAAAATCAGTTTGCTGTTCTTTGTAAACATGTGGATTTTATATATGAGCCCCATGGAAAACTAAGGGCTTATTTAGCACAATTCTCAAAGTCCAGTTTGGCAACAACTTGCTATTAGCTCACAAAAATTACAGCATTGCAGAGTAAATGGATGACAGTGTCAAGAATCCAAAAGGTAAATACAGAAATGTTAAAGTCTTTTACACACATTGAAACATATGAAACTAACTAAAATTTTATGTTTTTAAAAATAATCACAAAGTTAAAAACCAAAAATCTCCATATATCTTTTATAAGAACTTGAATCATCCATATGGAAGTAGATTCTTAGTGGAATTCATCTCAGAGCATAATTTTTAAATGTATTTATTGACATAATTACTGTGCATTGTGCTTATACACATAAAGTGTTCAAGAAGTAGATGAAGTGAGAAAAATCTTAAGAATTCAAAAGATAAGATCACACAGACATGTGAGACATGAAGGATGTGTGTGTGTGTGTGTGTGTGTGTGTGTTGTGTGCATGGAAGCAATGTCAAGAATTACTTCAGTAGAAATAAGCAAGAATGTTGCAATAGTCATGAAAAGTCACATTTGTATGCACTCAAATAACAATTGTTTTTCCAACTTGTGATTTCTATTTGTGCTTTACTGCCCTCGATTATGAAAAATGAAATTGTTCAATATATTTTTCTTTTAATCTTTTTAAAAATTATGCACAACCACATTTTCTACATTCTTGAATTTTTATGGTGAAATCTAGAAAGGTAAAACACTATTATCTAATAAGAGTTCCTTCTAGTAAATGTCCCATAGTGATAGAGCAAACGTATGTGTGTATGGGGGGTGTTGTCTCTGTTTGAGTGTATCTGAATGTATAACTATTCCAGAAATGAATGCAATAGAGATAGGAATGTTACAAAAAATAGACATTGAAAGACAGATATTTATTGGAGTCACAGATTTGGTTCCGTCTCAACATTCTTGTAGACAAGTTTTATGACCTTCAAATAAGCATAAAATTCTCTTGCACGTATGATGTTAATGTAATCTTAGTACAAGTGTCACATTTCATTTCCCAAATGTTTTCACTGGGTCATTTCAAAAGCAATTATTTTTTTCCAGGAGCAGGGAAGAATCATTGTATATTTCTTGATTAGAAGTTTAATCAGGTAAATTTCTCAAGTATAAGAAAACTATCAAGAATGAGATAAAGTATAACATCCTGCTGTAATAAAACATACTGGATTATTATTTTAATGATTATGGCTATTTTCCATTTTTATCTTTCACGTTAATTTTTTCTTTTCTGAGTTAGGTGTTTCAATCATTTTTCTGTTCTTATTTTGTGCCAATTTTGGGAACTCAGAGCCTAAGTACTGTCCTTGGGTTTCTCAAGGCTAGAGCTCCACCACTTGAGCCACAGTACCACTTCTGTATAGTCATATCTCAGACTAACTAAAAATACTTGACGTAACCCTGCAAATTCATGGTCCTATATTACACATCACTGAGTTTGTTGGCTCACTGATTGTATTATGGCAGTTTTAAAATATTTGCTTACCTGTGAAGACTAGAAGTCTTAAAATTTGTCTGAAATTTAGTCTTTTATAGCATGAGAGGAACGTTTGAGTTTATAGAATATTAAGTGATGCTAAAACAGAAAAGAAGCTGAGTAAATTTCTGGAGAGCCAGACCACAACATACTAGTGAATAAAGAAACCATACTGCCTCTACAATCTAAAGGCTGAAAACAGGTAAGTTTTATTGATCATAACCAAGTGAGATAATGTTTCTGCACAGTGATTGCAGAGGCTTATATCCTAATAAAGCTCCATGTCTGTTGTTCAGGACAATACCAAGTTTCAAAGATGTTTCCTTAACATGTACTTTCCAAATCATTAACAAAGATCCTTCTCATTTTTATCATAATCTCTAGCATTTTTAACATGAAAATAATAACTACAACACAAAGACTTTGTACGATGTTAATTTACTTGTAAGATTTTATTAACTTAGAAGATAGAATGTATGGTACAATGAGTCCCAAAGGGAATAGGATATAAGAAGTAAAAACAGCAATTACAAAAAAAACTCTCAAAAGTTTATGACTGATTAAAAAGAAAAAATGTTACCCTGAGGGAGTAAAATACAGAAACATACTCATTAATTTAGCCCTCTCAAGACCTTTTTTTCCTTCCCTATTCATGTTTAAATAAAATAATTCAGGGAAAAGGACAACTATCTAATTCATTGTAGTTGCTCAATAATAAAGATCAGTTCAAAGTTGGTTCTGGGAATTTCCAGGTGTCACTAGGAGAATTTTAATGATCTGATAATTCAAAAATATGTTCACAACAGTGCAAAACCATCACTTCCTTCTTTCATTTTTATTCTTAAATGAATATACAGTGAGGTTCCACAAGTTTTTAAGGTATGACATTGAAGCAGGTTAACTGTAGAATAGCACACAGAGAAACTTGCAAAATGACAAACAACCCTATATCTCTCTCACTATGCATTTTCATTTTGAAACAATGTATTCATATAAGCAAAAAATGACTTCATTATTATCAGTTTAAAATAATATTTTTTGCTCTTTTAATGTTTTGCATATTATATTCGTGTGGCAAATTACATAAAACAAAAGAATAGTGTTCTGAATTTTCTCAATAAAAATTTAAAATTAAAAAGATATATGAAAATAAAAAAGCATGATATTAATCTACATAGTACTAAAATTTGAGTTTTTTGACATTGTTTTCTAAAACTGAAAGTTGAGGTATTTGTCAGAGTAACAAAGGAAAATTAGAATATTGACTAAGGGCTATTCTTCTATGTTATGTCTTACTGCACTTTCCATTTTATACTCCTATTTTATGTCCAACACATGAAATAGAAAATAAATGATCTTTTGTGATTGGTGAAAGCTTAAATTGTTCAAAACACTGCTATAGAATGCCCTGGAATACAGTGAAAATAGATTATTAAAGCAATTCTATGTACATTGATTGGTGTCCTGTGAATAGAATGTTGGATTTTTTTTTTAAAGAAAATGACATAAAGAACAGAGTAGAATAAAAGTTCAGTAATTTCTTATAATGTATATTTGACTCTGTTGTTCAGAGAAATATGAAGTCTAATTGCATAAAATCAACTTGGCAAGGAAGACAACTTTGCAATTAGGGTACAACTTGCTCATATTCTTATATAAATGGGCCTTTAAAGGCATTCATTTCAAACTTTCAGAGTTTTTAAAAAGAATTTTATTATCTTTAAAGGCAAAGATGTTCAAAGGAGTTGTGCAAAGTTGTACAAAGGGGTTGTCATCTTTCAAAGCTGTATATGAATATAATGCCTCTTAAACAAAGTCACTTCTTTTAACATTCTCATGCATCCCTTCCAACCCACCTTTTCCTTCACTTTTCTTAATTGTGTAGGATATACACTGAATTCTTAATTGCATTCTCTTTCTACTCTTTATTTGCATGCTCTACCCATAATCCCTTAAGCAAGTACCCTGTTTTGGTGTTTATCTTGTCAAAGTTGACCCAGGCCAAAAGTTCAACCCCATGATGGACAAAAAAACAACAAAAAACAGTTGGTGTTATTAATAAGAAAAGCAGGGAGACAACAGTAGATTAAAGAGACAGGAGTATTGATGCAATATAATATATGATGAGATTTGGAATCATGAAGAATGGTAGTTGGGCATTACGAGAAGTTAAAAAATAAACTGTATATTAAATAAAAATTTAAAATTGATGTCTACTAGGTGAAAAGCTACAGTCGTAATTCAGGAGAAAGTTAGTTATAGAATACAGAAGATCAAGTATGTTTGCAACTTTCTAATGCTTTAAGATGAAGCAACAGAAATCAAATAATGAAAGTTGGTATAGAGTTGAAAATATAAAATCATTCAATCTTCTTTAAAAAGGCTACACAAACATTTCAAATATATTCAATTTATATATATATATATAGGATCTATTATTCTACAGTTGAATAATTTTTTATTTTAATGTATACAGGCGTTACAGTTATATTCGCCAGATAGAAAGTGCATTACTTGGGCCTGGAGTTTGGCCTAGTGGTAGAGTGCTTGCCTAGCATGCACGAAGACCCGGGTGCGAGTCCTCGGTACCTCATATATAGAAAAAATCCAGAAGTGGTGCTGAGGCTCAAGTTGTAGAGCTCTAGCCTTGAGAAAACCCAAGGACAGTGCTCAGGCCCTGAGCTTAAGCCCAGGACTGGCAAAAAAAGAAAAAAAAGAAAGAAAGTGTATTACTTCTCACACAGATACCCCTTCTCATGTTTTTGTCTCCATTTCCCTCCCCCCTCATCTTGATTCCCCTTACCTTTCCTATTTCTTTTTTATCCATCCTACTTTTTTATATTTAATTTTTTATTGTAATTAATAGAGGGGTTACAGTTATATTCGCTAGATAGAAGGAACATTAATTCACACTCATTGATACCCCTTCTTATGTTTTTGTCTCCATTTCCCTCCCCCCATCCCTCCCTTCATCTTGTTTTCCCCCTTCCCTTTCCAATTTCAAATAAACAAATAAATGTATATACAACATATCAGATTACGGTACAATACTGTAACAATATGAGAATAACCAAGGGACAACAAAAGAGATGAGAAAAAACAGTACATTAAGAACAACAAAACTTATTATATAGTTCTTTTTTTTCTTTGCTCTGGAGAAACTAGGAATCCATGAAATATTCCTTAGTGTAATAAATGCTGTATATTCCTTTCCTATTTCAAATAAACAAAGAAACATATGTATAATATAACAGGTCGGATACTGTAATAATATGAGATTAATGAAAGGGCAACAAAAGAGAAAAAAACATAGTACATTAAGAACAACAATCATTCATAATTAAGCTCTTATTTCCATGTCTGTAAGGCAGAACTTTTTTGGGGGGGGCAGGGTCATGAGGTTAGGGGGTTACTACCCTACCCTTGAGCCAGCCCCACTTCTCATTGTCTAGAGATTAATTGGAGATGAGTCTCAGGTCCTTTTGTGCTCCAGCTGGCTTTGAAACTTGATCCTCGGATCTCAGCCTCTTGAGTAGCTAGGATTACAGGCATGAGCCACTGCACCTGGCTCTTAAATTGTTTTTTACATGATGATATATTCAAAGTTGGTAAGAATTACAGGTCTTTAGAGGTTTAGTATCCACAAATTCAACTTTTTAGATCACATTCATTATATTCCATCATTATAAAAAGATCCTATTAAAAGATATATTCTTCACAGCGAATATGAAAATGTTGTGGTATCAATAAAGAAAAGGAGACACTGAATGTTTAAGGAACTTGCTTAGTCACCTCAGTTTTGCCTAATGCATTCTGATGCAGAGCCCACATGATCATAAACACAGGCACACAGCCTGCCATCCCGTCCCATTAACACCTGCTCTCTTGCCAGTGTGCAGCAGAAAAACCTGATCCAATGTCGGGATGTCTGTAAAAACCTCCCATCATGGATCTTCAGGATAACTTACAAATAGAAAAATGTGAGTGATGAAAAAATAAAAGGAAACCTTTAAACTTTCCTAGATATAGAGCTCAAGATGTACATTTCATTTTTCTCATATTCTCTTTTTCTAAAGTCAGCAAAATTGTACTATACTCAAAAGCCAAAGGCCACTGTGTCCATTATTTGCCCTTTATATAGTTTTTAAATTGATCATGACAGAATTTTATACCAGAATTTTTAGAATTGGGTGTAAAGTAATAGATAAAATTGGAGCAATGTCTAAGTCTTTTCTTTGGCTGGTTCTTCCTCACCAAATGACATGTCTATTTCACTTTCTAAATAGGAATACAAACCTTAAAGGCATTATTTTACTATACATAAATCTGGTTCTAATATTTGTCCAGAAAATTACAGATCAGCCTTTACTAGTAAATATTAATTGATAAAAGTAGCAAAAATACTCTATAGATTCAAATTAAGTTTGTACATAATTTATTTACACATTCACCTCTGAAAGATAGTGAATGTAAGAGAAAGAAGAATTTCACTATGATAGCTCAATTTTATTTTCCTCTTTCTCTTTCCTTCTTGCTTGCTTTCTTTGTTTCTTTGTTTCATTCTTTCTTTTTCTTTTTTTCTTCCCTCCCTCCCTCACTCCCTTTTTTCTTTTCTTTCCTTCTCCCTTGTATATATTTGTAGCTATAGAAAGGGAAGTTTGGGCCAGGAGTTTAGCCTAGTGGTAGAGTGATTGCCTCCCATGCACTAAGACCCAGGTATGATTCTGCCATACCACAAACAGAAAAAAGCTGAAAGTGGTGCTGTGGCTCAAGTGGTAGAGCTCTAGCCTTGATAAAGCTCAAGGACAGTGAGTTCAGGCCCTGAGTTGAAGGCTCAGGACTTGCCAAAAAAACAAACAAACAAACAAAAATGGGATGTTTAGTGTTTTACTAAGTTTTGAAACAAAGAACTTAATAGAATATAGCAACAAGGATATTTGATGTGTTGACTTTTATCCCCCAGTGCTAGGGATTGTACTCAGGGCTTCATGGTTTTTCAGCTTGGTTGAGTCAGTTGTCCTACCCTTTTAGATCCATATCCAGCCCACTTTGAAAAAAGTCTCTTTCTTGTTTGGCTTTTTCACTTAACTTTCATTCCTTTGGTGTATATGTGTGTGTGTGGTGGGGGGGGTATTTTAACAGTTGCACTGTAAAATCTCTTTTGTGTATTAATACCCTAAATATCAACTTTCCCTTAGGCATAGCCTATCATTAATTCTGATTCTATTTATTCTATCTGGACAGTCTCTTTGAATTTTCTAACTTCAACTCTTGGTCATGCAGTGGATTTCTACATTCATTCTATTTTTGAGCCTCCAGAATATGCTTCCAGTGACTTCTCACTCTGTGCATCAAACTTTCATGGAAAAAAATGAGTTCATTCTCTTTGCTTTTTAAGTCCTAAATAAGGGTATCCAATTGGCAACCTATAATTTACCCATTTTCTATTTCTACTACATTTAGTATTTTAATTCCTTTTTCAATTCAACAGTCTTTGCCATCATTTTTTGTGAAATCTTCTTTCTTTGTCTTCATCTCTAATGTATTCTTGTTAGCATAATAATTTTTCTAAAATTCTAGCTTGACAATATAAGGCTTTGACATACAAAAACAATGAGTTATCATTGAAAGATGCCCTTAACTCACAAGAAAAATAGTCTATAGAAAATGGATATATATCCATATGTATGTAGATATATATCAATTTACCTATATATGCATATGTGTACACATACATATGGAAAACAAATAGAAGTAATCATTTCAAGAATAAAATCAAGATAGAAAAAATATAATGTAGAGGTAAAATTAGCATATAGATTTTACTTATGCCAATATATGTAGATGTAGTAGTAAAGCTTGAACTTTCAAACAACCAAAAGAAATAATAAATTTTTTATAAAACAGACATTTTTCATATGATTACAAATAAGTTCTTGTGGTGCTATATCCAAAGAGAAATTTTATGGATCCCCACAACTCAAAGATGTAGTTTGTCACTGAAAAATCAATGTCCTCAAAGCAGCCCCCAAATAAAATTCAATAGTTTGGTATGACATAATGCCAAAGTTAACTTCCCTAAAAAAAAGTATCCTGTGAGTGCCAAGATGATGTATTTTAAGAACTTGGATGTCTGGTTTTCATGTGATTAGCATAAAGTTTAGTATTGTTTAAGTGTTCTGTACGAATATTTCATACATATTATCAAAGTTTTGCTAATTTTTTAGTAACAGGAATTAAGGTTATAGTCTCCATCAAGTGACTAAGAAGTTCAAGTATTTTTATGTATTTTGTAAGAACAAATTCATTTTCCTTCAGGTAGAATATGATATATGACAAGATCTAAAGGGACAGTAGTTTATTTTTATTTTAAAAGGTAAGTTGACTTTATTTTAAACAAATTGTTCTTCTAATCCTCTGCAGAGTTTATCAAAGTCGATACTTGCAGAAAAGGTTGATACTCCCCTCAGAAAATAAATGTAGAATATGTAGAATATTCCAACATTTGTAAATGTAGAAATTACATAGTTCATAATACACAAGATGTGGAAACTAGAAAAAGAAAAGCATTCTTAGAATAACTTGGTGAAATAATGAATGGAGACCTAAGCAGGAAAATACTAAACATTTACATATAGTCTACATCAATGTATCATTTTCCTAAAGAAAAAAATCCCTTTTACTCCCAAACATCTAAAATTAGGCCAAAGTGTTTATATTTTCACTTTCCTATTGTTGCCAAAGATGGACAACAGATACTTTCTGTACTTATCAAGGCCATCAATTATTCTATTGTCACTTTAGAAATCATGAAGAATAAATTCAGTGTTCTTACAGTTCATAGCAAAGCTATTTCTACCTTAAAAGATATTAATGATAAATATACAAATATCCTGCTAGCTAGCTAGCTACACTATAACTAATAAAGTTATTTGCACAAAAATTATTCTGATTACCAAACCATTGAGAAGATAGTTATTCTCATTGCTAAAAGGACCCTGACATAATTTTCATTTTTGTGTCCTTTTCTAGGTTTTTGTTTGTTTGTTATTGAGGTGTGAAGAGCAAACCTAGAACTTGTGTATGCTGAAAAAAAGTTTTACATTTTACTAGAAATTTCTTTACAATTATAGTGCAATAGTCTGCACGATTTCTGATGTGGTGATTACGCATATGCCCCAAATCTCTAAATCATCTTAGGACTCAGTTAAAAATTAGGTTCTTGGTTATAATTTATGTGCTGCATTGAAGATCCTGAACAAGTGAAGACTATATTCTTAATTTGAAAGAACATCCTGCTGTATGTTATTGCCAAAATATATTGCCAATATATTAGTTGAACATGTTTTAAATTAAAAAATAAGGACTATAACACACAGATTTACAACAATGTCACTGTTTTGTTATCCTAAATCATCCCATTAATTCTGTTTGCCAAAGGCAAGATACAGGGTTACTGCATCTCGTGTCAAAGATGCCGTCATACTTGTTTCAGCAACAATCCGACAGCAAGTTGCTATAAATTTGTACACATGTGAAGATTGATGAGACCTGTAGTTTTGTGTTTAAATTTTCAGGAATGTATTGTAAATTTTATGCAATGTGGTACTGGCCCTTTAAACAAAGTTCATGCCACATGACAGACATAACCATTGGTTTGCAAATTATACCAGGCAATGGGTCTCCTGCATATTTGGCTTTGTGTCTTTGGAGTGATTTTCAGCATCATTAAGCAGAAAGTACATCATTTCCCAAGTAACAAGGACTGAAGTACATACCGAGATTGACTTGGCATCTGTTACATAAACTTTCTGTTTTCGATTTGTAGAATTTACATAACGCTGGAACAAAACAATACTCTGCAAACATATTTGTGGTGTCAGTTCAATTTCCCTTCTGTGCCATTCGACAGTCAGCTTTGCCAAGACTGTTAAGTTTTATGACATGAATGTTTTGTCTCTTTATGTTTTGGGGGTTGTGTTTATCCTCTCTCCTCTGCCTTTTCTATCAGAAACCAATCCCAGGACTCAAGCATTATAAGGATTGTCCGGCTGAGCCACAGCCTCAGGCTAGCCCAGGCTAAAATGATTCTTTAGGTACAAAAATATCTTTCACTTAATTTTTTAATCTTCATTGATGACTCCAGAATTATTCTCTTACATGCTAGATGACTGTCTGAAATTTAAAAAATACTTTCAAGCTGCATTGATGATCAGAAAGTTTAGAAATATATAATCCTCATTTTCTAAAACAAAATTCAATTCAAATTATATGAATATCTTTATTTTGTGTATATATGGTGTTATATATTTATATAGAGTAATACATTTTTACAAGTCTAAATATAAAGTCATATTTAAAGATTTGTTAGACATTTAGTAAAGAACTGTCATTTGTACCTTATCCTATACAATAACAAAAGAGTTACTGAAAATATTCAGATATGCAGTAATTTTAAAATAAATATGAGTAAATTATAAAAGTTTAAATTTAATTTAGCTACTGGATTTCAAAAATTGTTTAAAAACTATCCCCCCAAAAATTGTGTAAGATTTGAGTAGTTAACTTTTTCTCTAGTTCACTAATATATAGGAGTTATTGATGAAATGGTATAGCATTTGTATAGCATGCAGAAAGCCCTGGTTCACTTCCCAGCACTTCAAAAGAAGAAAAGAAGATGTATATATATATATATATATATATATATATATATATATATATATATATATACATAGTTACAGTTATAGACATATATTCTTGTATTCAGTATAAAAATAAGAGCTAATTTGCTCAAGGAATAAAGAGATACATTGTTTCAGTATTCACAGAATTAGGTGAACATTAAAATTGGCAAATCACAAAGTAAATGTTTAAATACATTAATGACTACTATCTTAAATTCTGTAAGAATAAAAAGTAAAAAAATTCTTGTGGGATTATTTTTATCAGGAATAAGATTAATAGGCATTCATTATCATTTGAAAGAAATCATTTTCATAATCATAAAAGGCATCTTCAAAATCATTATCATGATCTGAAAAGTTTAAATCATCTTATGCTAAACCTACCTATAGAAGGGTTTTTACGGAATATTCAATAATCATGTTTTTTATTATTGTTGTTATTTCCATTTTTAAAAATTTTATTGCCAGGTCATATGTAGGGATGGTACAGTCACATTCATAAGGTAGTGAGTACATTACTTCTTAAACATTGTTACCCCTTCCCACGTTTTCTCTTATTTTTCCTCTCCCACCCCCTCCCAAGTTGTAAAGTGCATTTCCAACATATTGTCTTGTGAACATTGTGGTTCTATTAGTTGACCCTTTGTCCTTTGTCTCATCATCTTGTTGTTCCCCTTCCCTTCCCTAATTCAAATACATAAATTAATAAATGTATATACAATACACCAAGTACCAAAATCAGATATACTAAAAACAGGGGATAAACCATAAGGTGGAAAGAAAAAAAACCAAAAAACATAAAAGAGAAAAAAATTAAATACTGATTCTTAACAGTGATTTTTTCCATATATTTTTATTGTAATTAATAGAAGGGTTACATTATAGTCAACAGATAGAAGGTGCATTAATTCACAAACATTGATGCCCTTTCTCATGTTTTGGTCCCATTTCCTTCCCCCAACTCTACCCCTCATCTTGTTTTTCTCCCTTCCCTATCCTATTTCAAATAACTAAATAAACATATCAAGGTAAAATACTGTAACAATATGAGATAACCAAGGGATAGCAAAAGAGATGAGAGATAACATAGTACATTAAGGACAACAATCACTCATTTTTTGTTTCTATATCCTGGAGGTCCTTTCATTTAGCATCATTTTATATGGCCTTATGTGTCTAGGTTTTGCTCTATTGTAAATCTCTGCTAGGAGACCCCGAGGTTTCTACTGATTATGACAAATGAGGGAAACCACTGAGCCTATGTTCCTTTTAACAGTATGAATATTTTTTATTGTGATTAATAGAAGGATTACATTATATTCACCAGATAGAAGGTGCATAACTTCACAAACATTGATACCCTTTCTCATGACATGTTCCCCATTTCCCTCCCCCCTCCCACCCTCTCCCCTCAACTTGATTTCCCCCCTTCCCTATCCAATTTTAAATAACCAATTAAGCACATATAAAATATATCAGATAACAAGGTGAACAGTGATTTTTAACAACACAATCTAAATACAGGACTATCACTACCCAAAATGTACTTAATATACTATAATAAATTGTCTTATCCTGTGGAAGTCACAGCCTTACATCAGGCCCCATGCTCTAATTCTCAATCTCAGCACAACTGGCATTGAACCAGTAAGCTGTGGGATAATTACTATTGTAATTTGTAGTGAGACTGGAAGATGCTAAAGGACTTGGGTCACCTACCCTGATCCTCTGAATATATCATAATTTTCCTTATGGAATTTTATTACAAAATTGGGTTAGTATTCCTATGTAGTAAAAATGTGAAGCTATAACAGTATATAAATATTTTTATTTTTCTTTCTTGGAGTGGCTACAGTATTTAATATATTGCCAATTAAAACACAAGTTAAATACTGAAATGTATGTGTGAGTACACACACACACACACACACACTTTGTTTACAGACTACTAAAGGATTCTCAGAACTGTATTATCCCATCAAAAATCTCTCCAAGTGTACATTGTGGAATTTCTGAACTATTTGTATTTTATTTTGCATGAATATTTTAAGGGCAAAAATCTCATTTCATTCGAGATGTGTCAACATTTTGGGTCTGTCCTTCATGCCATCTGTTCTTTATGGGTGGAAGAAATAAGGGTGATGATCAAACATTTGATGTTATTACTTTAGGCACATTTCTATCTTGCAAATTCATTTTTAAAGGAAATGGTAGAATCTACCAAGAGGTTCAAGTCTTTTCTCTCCAGAGCTGATAGTCAAAGAAGTTAATATAAAACACAGTGTCACTAGGCACAATGGCTCACACCTGGAATCCTACCTCTGAGGAGGCTGAGATCTGAGGATCACCGTTCAAAGCCAGCACAGGCACTAGTCTGTATGACTCTTATTTCCAATTAACTACCAGAAAATCCGGGGTGGCACCGTGGCTCCAGGGGTAGGGTGCCATCATTGAGCTGAAGAGCTCAGAGACAGCGCCCAGGCCCAGAGTTCAAGCCCCCCCCCCTCAAAAAAAACCCCACACAATTGTCCACAAAATCTTCACTGGGGCAAGCAGAACGTGGGGATAGGGACCTAAAATGAGCCTGAGCTAGATGAATATGGTGCTTGTTTCTTTCATACCCTTCTCAGCTTACTTGGCTGCAGGTAGATACACACATAGGTGCTCTGGTGATTTTTTTTTTCAAGGTCAAAGCCAAGGCAATGATGTTGCCTGCAAAAACAACTCAGGAGAAGACATATGATCATATCTTGTCCCACTTTCTCATTTCAGTCAATTTCATATCCTGAGAATTCTGGCTTAAGCATATTATAGACTCCCAGTATTCATCAATTCAGCAGTTCTCATATTTTTTTTCTTAGAATCACATCGAAGACTAAAACTATGACCAGAGAAGTGGTGGGATAAAGGGAAAAAGAAAGAATGAAAGAAAGAAAGACAGAAAGAAAAAGGTGAGACACACAAGACAGTATGTTGAAAATGAACTATACAACTTGTGAGGGAGTGTGATCCTGAGGGGGGAAAAAAAACTGGGAGAAAACCAGGGAATAGGTGACAGTGTTCAAAAAGAAATGAAGTCATCACCTGACTTAAGTAACTGTAACCCCTTTGTACTTTATCTTTACAAGGAAGTAAATAAACAAACCAAGAAAGAGCTATGACCACAAGTATTCTCGCATGTTTCCATAACAATTCCAGAGCTACCCAACCTGGCCCTGTACTGAGCTATAGACCAATCTTTGCATTGAGTTTGGCAGCACAATGGGCTAAAGGAGCACTGTTGGCAGGAATCCTGAGATACAGAGACCAAGCCAGAGCATCAGACAGGATCACTTAGTTTCTTTTTTAAAGACATGCTGGGATTTCTTCATTTTCCTTGTCTTTGGCTGATCCTTGTGTGTGGCCTTTATTTTTGTAGTTGAAAGTTGAGAGAGGGTGGGTTCCAACTGTGTCACATCTTATTCAAGTGGGCGCTTATGGCAGCAAGAAATCCTATGTTCATCCAGCCGCCCACAAGCTATTCTTATTGAGTTTCCAGTCAGTGACTCAAAATAAACAACCGTTCTTCTACTCAGACGCCAAGGATCTCACAACAACCTCATTTTACTCCAGAGTTTGGATCTGCTTCCAAACTACCTAGAGTGCTTTGAGGGAATCTGCTCTATGTGTCATAACTAATCTAGATTCATATGGAAAATCTGAAACGTGGTCATCACTGGAAATCTGTGGAAATCACTTCTCCTACTGTATGCACAGCATATGGAGAATGCCACAAGGTATGGAGGTGAATCTATGTCCATACATCACATGTCTGTGAACAAATTGAAGAAAAAAATATTTCAGCTTCCTGTTGTTAATAAACAGTTGTTTTCTTAAACCATACTTTTTCATCATTTTACTCAAAGGTAACTCTGGTTATTTGAAACATCAGTTGTGGAGGTTTGTTACGACCATTTGACTCCTTTCACGTAAAATTGAAAATTCGTTTGAAAATTAGATTTTGATTTGTTCCGTTTCATTCCCTAAAGCTAATCTTCCTTTGGTTCACAGTTATGTTTTTCTTCATACAGCATTTAATAAACACCAATTAGTTGAGCCAGGGGTTTTCTTGACATTATCACATATGCATGAAATATGCATAACATACTTTGATCAGAATTACCCCTCTCTCCCTCTGCCACATAAAGTTGAAAAAAATATTTAAAGCTGTGGTGGGACATTCCAATTGCTTTGAACTCTCTGGTATCATACTTTGTTTTCCATAACAGTTCTGTAATATTCAATACTTTTCTTCAGAGAAGAACAACATTCATGAAAGAGTCTATTAATTTTTCTGAGATAACTTCATCTCAAGCCCAAGACTTTTGTAAACGAATAGTATGAGTTCATTTTTCTTCAGGATATCTCTTTGGGAAACAAAGCAACCCTTTGCTAGAGTTTTAAAATAAATCAACAGTGTCAGACCTGGTCATTTGTAGCACTTTTCTTGACTCTCAAGTCAATGAAATAGATTTAATTACCTTGTTTTACTTTGAAAATAAACTATAGGAAAGTCTTCAGCACTGATAGCTCTATTTCTCATGGAGCACAAAAAAAATCAATTTTTGCTGACATATGGAATCAAGTCTTGAATAGTTAAAATAGACTCAGATGCCACAGGAATGTAAACTTCCTGGAAATAAATGTAGAGCTGACACTAGCTGAGTTATCCATCTCCTATTTGGAGACAAGAGAGCATTGTCAGTCTGTAGTCAACAGGCCATTATTGGAACAAGCACCTGGCTAAACTATGCGGACATGATGAATCAAAGAAACAGATGCTATTCCTACTCATGCAAAGTGAGGAGGTAAATTATGTAAACCATAAAACTATCCTTCTAGGGAAAAATTCCTCAGGACTCATCACATTGTATTTAGTAAAATTGCTCCTTTTAATGAATCCTAATGCTAGCTTCTTGACAGTTACTAGTGACTCATGCCTATGCTCAGGAAGCTAGGATTATAGTCATGAGCCACCAGTAACTTGCTTCATCTGAGAATTGAAATTGGGAGCCAGCCCAGACAGAGAAGTCTGAGAGACTCTACTGGCCATTTACCCAACACAAAGCTAAAAGTGGAGGAATGGCTCCAGTGGTAGATTGCCAGCCTAGAACAGATAAAGCTGAGTGAGACAAAAGTCCCGAAGTTCCAGAATTAAAGTCCAGAGTTCACACACACACACACACACACACACACACACACACACACACACACACCTTGAAACATAAAGGAGAAAGGACCATGAACTATTGTTAATCAAAACCAAACAGGCCTACCTATATGCATATGAAAACCTATCCCATTTTGTACCTTGCTTTCTTTATATTCTTAGCATTTGTTTCTTTATATTTTTTTAATTTGCTTGTCAGGCTGATGTACATAGGGGTTACAATTGCATATGTATGGTAGTGAGTACATTTCCTCTTAAACACAATTACCCCTATCCATGTTTTTCTCCCACTTTCCCTCCTCCTAATCCCTCCCAAGTTAAGTTCATTTCCAATGTATTGTCTTGTGACTATCGATGTTACATTCATTCACCCTTTGTCCTTTGTCTCATCATCTTGCTTTTCTCCCTTCCCTTCCCTAATTCAAATAAACAAATTCATATACAATACTGGGTACCAAAGTCAAATACAGCAACAATAGGGGGCAAACCATAATGGAAAAAAATAAAGGAAAAATAATAAATAGCTTCACATAGTACATTAAAAAATAACCACAAAGACAAACCTCTTATTTCCATATCCAGAAGTTCATTTCACTTAGCATCAGTCTATATTATGATTTGCTGCTAGATTTTGTTTATCTTTTTAAAAATTATCTTTAAGTAGTTGTACAGAGGCATTGCCATTTAACAAAAGCAATTTATGAACACAATGCATCTTGATCAGTGTCATCTCTTTCAACAATCTCATCTACCCCTTCCCGACTCACTGCTTTCCTCCCTCTTCTTAATTTTGTATGACATAAATTAAGTTCTTGACTGCATTCTCCTCTCATTTCTTCTTGATTTGTCTACCCTCTTCCCCATCACCCCACCATATCCCTTTCAAGTACCTTTTTTCTAGTGCTTATTTTGAACATTGACATTGACTTTCTAAGGCATTGTTCTACTTTAGTTCTCTTTTGAATGTACAATATTTCAGTAAATACATTTGTGTTCACTTGCATATCGCTTAATGTATTTACTTATAACTTTAGAATCTAAGTCTACCTTCCACATATAGGGGAAAAGATTCATCAGGCTTAATTCATGTAATATAATTTCTTCCAGAGCTTTTTATATATTTACAAATGATGCCATATTATTCTTTCCAAAGGAAGAGTATAATCGAGTCATTTCTTGTAAGATGATAAAGCAGACAATAATAGTGAAAAGGAGAAAAGAAATAATCTATATTGCTAATGAAGACTTACTTTATGGTTTACTCACCTGTTCATACAGGAAGGTAAATGGACAGAGGATCCATTATCAGAAATAAGACGGTGAAAAGAAAATATTCAGTTGAAAAAACATAGAAATCCTAGCTTCCAAATTGTTTCCTTCATGTTCATTTTCCTTAGGATCTTCTGAAGACTCTTTTGCCAAATACATTTTCCTCACTGGAACTCAGCCTTTCCCATCCAGATTATTCATAGATGAAATTCATATTCATGAGAATGCAGCCAAAATAATTCTATAAAGTTTAATAATATAAAGAAATACGTTTTAAAACTATGCCTACTTTCTGTCTCTTTTGGGTGTAACATATGTTATATTAGACACTTTTTTCAATTACTTTATTCTTTCAGTGGTGATATACAGTGGGGTTACATTTGCATGTATCATGTAATAAGTACATTCCCTTCCACATGTTGTCATCTGTTCCCTCATTCTCTCTCATTCCTTCCCACTCTTCTCCACACATGAAGTACCTAGTTCACTTTCATCAATATCCAGTGCAAGGAGACATCGATTTTGGTTGTTTGGTTGATTTTTCTGATTAATACAAGTTAGCCTATTCTAAATTCAGCACCATATCTCTTCCTCATCCTTAGAGTTAGTTACCACTCTAAATCACAGTAAGAATGAGGAATACAGATTGAAATTTGATTGTGTGTGTGTGTGTGTGTGTGTGTGTGTGTGTTTGAACTCAGGGCATGGACACTATTCCTTAGCTTTTTTGCTCTCGAGGCTGGCACTCTACTACTTGAGCCACAGCTCCACTTTTGGCTTTTTGGTGGTTAACCGGAAATAAGAGTATCATAGATTTTTCTGTTCTGGCTGCCTTGAACCTTGATCTTCAGTTCTCAGCCTTGCAAATAGCTAAGATTATAGGTGTGATCCACAAGATAATGGCTTGAATCACATTTTTTAATTGTTTCATAAAGAAAGAAAGAAATCCTTGTCCCAGGAAAGTTTTAAGTCCTTTGTTAATCTATTTATATTTGACAAAATACTTTCACATTCCTGAAGCAGCAAATTGAATTATTTATTTAGCATTCTTTTGAGGTCATGAGTTAAACTGATTTTCAATTAAATAAATGAAAATGTGTTTGATTAAACTGTGTGGTTGTCTTCTTTGTCTAAAAATATTCCTTTCCATGAATAAATTGAAAAATGAATTAGAATGTAGAATAATGATTTAGTTAAATAAATCATCATTAAATGAGGGAAAATGGTTTCCATTTCTATATAGTACATCTATCTATCTATCTATCTATATTAATCTTCCCTCCTAAAACTATATTATATATTAAAATATATAAGTAATTTAAAAAAGAAATATAAGGAAAATCTGGTAGTCTATATATTTATATTTATAGGCATATTACTTATCCATAAACTTTGAAAATATCTGCTATAGTTTTTGTAAGGAAAGTGTTTCTAAAAAGACATTTTGGACATGAATCAATCAATAACAACATGCCTCACAGAACTTTTC
The DNA here is from genome assembly GCF_031878675.1 of Megascapheus bottae. NCBI lineage: Eukaryota > Metazoa > Chordata > Mammalia > Rodentia > Geomyidae > Megascapheus > Megascapheus bottae. The sequence goes on along the minus strand of NC_143528.1, from coordinate 25,388,332 downwards.
TTCCAGGTATGGGTGGCTCACACTTGTAATCCTGGATACTCAGGAACCTGAGACCTGAGGATCATGTTTGGAAGCCAGTCTGGGCAGAAGAGTCTGTGAGACCCTTAGTGCCAACAAACTACTCAAAAAAGCCAGAAGTTGCATTCTGATTCAAGTAGTAGAGTGTTAGCCTTGAGAACAGAGTCTCGGGGACAGCACCCAGACTATGAGTTCAAGTCACAGGACTAGCAAAGGAAAATTTTAAAAAGGACTCTTTCACAGGGAACAGATCTACAATGGATTGCACAGGCTAGCTCTACTCATTCAATTGGTAAAGAATTATTTGTCATTACATCACAAGGATGGAATTGTGTTAGAAGGCAGTTTATTGGCTTGTGTTGTATTTCTGCAGTAAAGAAGTGAATATATCATGAAACCAGAGGCTGTGATGAGTATCTTCAATTCAGTGAAGAGAAACAATGACAGGCTCAGGATAGTTAATTACCAATTAGGGACAACATCTAAAACCAAGACCTTCCTCAGCAACAATTGATGAATCTCTAATCTACTAATGGACAGCAGATGCTATGGAAGGTTGAGCTCAAAATTAAATGGTAATTGTAGAAAAGATTCACAGAACATTAAATGCTGTCTTTTTAAAAATAACAGTCTGATAATTTGCAGGACACATAAGATACCTCAGAGCACCCTTATGTCACACTCTTAATGAAAACTGAAGAATGTAGTTCAGCAGGAGATGAAGAGTGTAAACAAATATTAAAGATTTTTAGCCTAGCTAGTTAAGGTCTTTCTTATGCACACAAAGGTGTGTAGTACATCTTGGAACCACCAAGATTTTTTCAGTTAAACTTTCTTTGGGGATACCTTCTTGAAAGTTCCCATTCCTTTTACTTTATTTTTTTATTGTCAGGGTAATTTATAGAGGGGGTAAAGTTACATTCGCCAGGTAGTAAGTGAATTACTTCTCACACATTGATACCCTTTTCCATTCCTTTTATAAAAAACAAAATCTTAAGCAATATCCTAGGTAAGGGTCCACAATAAGAAAATCAATCCATTACCCACATCTAGCCAAGAGTCAATACTATAATTTTACGTATCACTAGGGATAAGAAATGATCACAATCCTATCCATGAAATAATTGCCTTTCAATAGTACTTAGCTACTGCATCTCCTTTGCTGAAGCCAGATCCCTAATTGGAGAAGAATGGTGCCCTGAGACTGGATATAAAATTTTGTGTATAGTTTAAACCTTGAACTGAAGGTGCCCTTAATTCCATAATTCACAAAAGTAGCCCACATCTTATTAGAAAGTGAATTCATTTCAGTTGTATCCAATGAAATAGATGCCTCATGAGACAGTATTTCTCTTCTTAGAGTCCAGTTCTAACTCCTTTAATAATGAAAGCCATGCCAAGGATCACATAACAACTAACCGAGTAGCAAAATAGCACTGGCAGAGGTTGGATAGTGCACAGAACAAATTCATGAGGGTCACTGAAGAAAGACAAATAATGCGCAACAGAAAGCTGGAGAAGTGAGACTTATTAGTTATGGAAGCTCTTCCCTTAAGGCATAAGACTTAAGTCTATGACAGATGTCAGGATATGATGCTCATATGCTATTAGGATGGTTCAGAAGAAATCAAATTAAAATGCCAACATGGACATGGAAATTGGGATGAGCAGTAAAAAGGCTCAAGGAGACGTGCTGTTATAGAAGATAAGACCTGAACACTTCCCAGCCAACTGGACCTGACTCAGGGACCAACAGTATGGGATGTTCCAGTGAAAAGGTTTCCAGCATTGTTCAGAATACAACTCAGTGATGGCTGTATACTGTGGCGTGAGGCTGACAGCAGCATACTAAAATAATGGTGTCAAAAGTAACCATTAATATCAGTATGGATGCAATTACCACAAGAACAGAAAAAGGAGCAGGCAAATCTCAGGGAGCAATGGATATTGTTAATGGAATGTGGTTTGCCTACATGCAAGAAAGACAGAAACCAACAAATATGGGCTCAGTTTAAAAAATTTTTTAAAAAGTAATGAATAGATAGGTAATAATCTGGGTATGGAAATGTATAGCTAAAATAAAGGCACTTTCAAGCATATGTAAACCATGAAATTCTGTTGAGTGAGACAAGTCAAGACCAAAGGAACAAAAGGCATATGGCATCCTTAATATGTGGCTATTAGATCCAAACAGTACAAGAGTGAGGACTCAATACTATGAGTCCCAATGAGTACCCAATGCTATGGACATAGTATTGGAAATATAAGCACAACTACATAGACATAATTTATGACTCTATAGACATAATGTTTTATTACATAGATTAATATGTATCTATGACATACAAACCCTCAGCCTAATTTTAATTATGTTCTAAAATCTAAGTACCAGTGATTATATAGAGATACTTGTTTGTTAATATGTCATTTGAAATATGATGTAAAAATCAATGTTAATAAATTCTTTAATAAAAAAGAACCATGAAATTCAATTGTCATTGAAAATATTTAAGACATTTAGCCAATTGATGAGAAAAACCAAAGATGATAAGACATTAAGGAAAGATAGTATAATGATGGAAACATATAAGAGTCCAGGATGGCTTTTATAAAATAAATGAAATGTCATGAGTCTTAATCTCCCATAGCCTGGCAGCAGGAACTCCATAAGAGTGAAAAGAGAGAATGTGACATAAAAGGAAACTGAAAAAGATTATATTTTTATAATAAGATGTACTATGATAATATAATACAAGAAAAGTAGCATCTAAATTCCAGAAAAATCCAAATCTGATGAGAAAGTCATACTACAGATATGAGCCTAAGTAAAATATAATTTAAAAAAGGGTAATGTGGATGAATGTAAGAAGAGGGAAGAGAGACAAATTTACATGGTCACAGTCATTTTAATGCTATTTTACTGAGTCTTCATTCTTAATCTACAGATAAATAATAAAACCATGTAGCTGGAATATAAATATTAACTTTATAACATGAAAATTTAGAAACAATTGACAGAATCTAGACAGTGTTAGAAGAAGAAAGAGGGCTAAGAGGATGTGATTAGAATGGGAAAAGGCAACTAAATAGGCAACACTATCAAAATACAAGCAAAATATAGAAATTTAGTATGTGTTAAACATAAAGTATAAATTAAGGTATCAAATACATACTTTTGTAAGGAGGGTATTGTAAGTGACAGTGATATGAAACAAGATTACATTTTTCTTTTCTGTGGCCAGAATCAGATGATTTCAAAAGAATACGTGTGCTCATTGACCACATAAACTCATTCTTGGGATATTTTAATAATTATATAAAATTCTTGAAATTATTTATAATTGCTTCTGTTGGAAATACTTAATAAAATCAACAGATAGTAGCACTCTGAGTAAAGATAATGTATTGCATTCCAAATGTCAGATTGAGACACAGTTCTGAAATTAAATATTAGAAAGACTACTTACCCTGTGGTTTGATAAGCAATTTCACGTTGCTAAAAAAATCTATGTTTTGTGTATTAGAGGAAGTATGATAGTAAATGGAAGATTTCTGGTGACAAGTTGAAAATGTTGCCCTGGTTACCAAACACACATCTAGCTTTAAAAGAAAATTCTTCACTTGGCTCATGCCTGTAGGCTAAGATCTGAGGACTGCGGTTCAAATCCAGCACTGGCAGGAAAGTCCATGAGACTATTATCTCCAATTAAACCACAGAGAAAACTGAAAATGGTGGTATGTCTCAAGCTCCACAACTGACAAAAAAATTTCCACATTAACTACACAATTTCCTTGACTTGCATGAATTTTTGTAAAGGTTTCCTGCATCAGAAAAGGAAGACATGTGTGAGAATATTTATTAAGGAAAAAAAAAGAAAGAAAATATCAAAAATATTTCCATGAGAAGAAAATATTTCAAAGCAAACAACTTTAGCCCATTTATTCAAACATCATATCTTTCCTGTTGACATATTTAATAAAGCTCCTATTTAATCTTTTTATATAATGTGTACATGTTTTATCCAGAAGATAAAGATGTTTGGATGTTAAAATTGCATCACTATCCAAAGAAAATTCTTGTTCCTGTAATCAAGCAAGAAGGCCTCTTTTCCTAATTAGATACAAGTCAATGGATTTTTATCTTTGAACAAAATATTTTAACCTAGGCTGAATAGGCATATATTTCTTAAACATTTCTCACCATTTTACCAAAGCAGACAGAACTGCAGTGGTGATACAATCTGGGAAATTCAATTGAAATGGACCAGGATTCTTTCTGAGTTACTGTGTCAGCACTAGAGAGGTTAAGATTAGTAACATTCTGTTAGTGCAGTCTTTTGGGAAAGCTTCTTGTCCTGGTGAAGTTTCAACAGATTGTAGTCATGCAGAAACAAGCTTTGACTCCCCTGTCTCTGGGCAACCAAAGAACTGACCATCTGGACTCCTGGTTTGATAAAGACTTTCAAGGGAGCCAAAAATTGCTGGCAAGTAGCACTCAGAAACTTTCATAAAGACATGTTACATTCATACATCATTTTACAAACATCTTTGAACACACACACACACACACACACACACACACCACATAAAATTCTGATAGCAGTGCACTTCAGAGTCAAAATTCTAAGATGGTAATTTGAGTGATCATGTAATTTGTTGACCTTTGCAGGACATTAAGTGTGAAAGGGAGATGTATTAATTATTTCACTGAGAGTTGAGTACATCAGGACAATCTCCAATGAATAAATGTGGCAATCACACTAGTGATATATTGGAAGAAGAAATGAGAGAGCTTTTTGGCTAAATAAATTCATGACAAAGAAAAATATTAATGTCATGAAATAATTCAACTATAGTTTTATCTCATTGATAGTGATCACTAAAAATAGCATATCCCAAAGTTCACCCATGCTATAACCTAATAATTTTCCTATCATCAATTTTAGCCAGTTGTCTCACTCTGAAAAAGATCCCAATAGAAAATCCCATGACAATAGATTATTTGGATCATTCCTGGTCCAACAGAACCAAATCCATGGCAAATGCATAATCACATGAATTCCACATATTAAAAATCAAGCATTATTGATTCTGAATTAAACTTTTAACTCAGTATTCTAACAGAGTAATTATTCCTAAGTAATCCTTCAAGCTGACTGAGTTTTTAATTTAGAAACTGTTCCCTGGTCAAGAATTTAAATGAATAAAAAATAGCTTTTTAATCTTTCACAAAATAAAATCTTCATAGGAAGAACCAGAATTTGTCCAGGAAGAGAATGGAATGAACTCTCTGCTTTGTACTTGAAGACAGCCAAATCCAGAAAGAAAGTAACTCTACAGAACTTGGAAGTATTCAAAAATGCTGGCACTCAACTGCCGTCTGGTGGACCATGATCCTAATATGAAGAGAGAGGACAGCAATAATAACTGAGGTCTGAGAAATAATTAACATAGTGCAGTCATACCTCTCTAACCTTAGCTATAGGTTATTGATCCATGAATTAGAACAACCAGCCATAGATGATCGCTTCTGTATTGAATATGTATAGATTTTTTTCTTATTACTATTCCTTAAGCACTGTAGTATAATAGTGACTTATTTAGCAGTCTTTATTGGGCATTAAAAGTAGTCTAAAATGATTTAAATTATATGGGAGAGTACATAGGTTATATTCAAATACCATGTCCATTTTATATAAACGATGCACTTATGCACTCTTACATTTTGATATTGGTGGAGAGTGGGTAGATTGTCCTGAATCAAATCTCCTATGACTAGTAATAAAAGGCTCGGTTAGAATCTCTATAGAGGGCTAGGAGTTTGGCCTAGTGGTTAAAGTGCTTGCCTAGCATGCATGAAGACCCGGGTTCGATTTCTCGGTACCACATTCATAGAAAATAAAGCCAGAAGTGGTGCTGAGGCTCAAGTGGTAAAGCTCTAGCCTTGAGAAAATCCAAGGACAGTGCTCAGGCCCTGAGTTCAAGCCCAGGACTGGCAAAAAAAAAAAGTCTTAGAATCTCTATAGAAATTCCAAGATGCCAAGTCAGCAGGAAGAAACTGGAAGCCATAATTTCTCCTATAGGAATAGAAAGTCTAAGATACCTCATATCCAATTAAACTTCTAAGTCTGTGCTTAATTTCAGTTATCACTGTGATCAACAGCTTCTTATACTCAACTGTGGTCACATTAGTTATCACCAGCTCTCTGTCCTGGTTTTATAACATGTTGGTCCTCATACATGTAAGTATCTGAGAGACATTACAAATGAAAGGCTCAGTCAGTTCTTGACCAGTGGGTATACACACCAGTAAGTAGAGGATCTATCTTTCAAGTTCTGAGTTCATCACACATGAAGTCGAGTGAATCTCACAGAAATGAGCAACTTAATTTATATCCTCTCTTTCCATATTACTCTTCCCTTATCCAACTGTTTTTTATCTGAGATTCTAGTTTTTGCTTCAACTTTAAAAAATATGTATGCAAACAACAGAAAAGCAATTACAGTGATCTTAGATTTCTCATCTGAAACCACAGAAGCCAAACAATAATAGTATGGCATTTTTCAAATCCTGAAGTAAAACAATCTTCTTTAATTTTTTTTTCTATGCACAGAAAAACATTCTTTAGGAATGAAAGGAAAACCAAGACATTCTCAGATGAAGGAAGACAAATAGTTTGTGTTATCCAAACAGCAAGTCTAAAAGATTGATTAAGAAATTTCTTGAAACAGAAGTCAATGATAAGAGAAGGAAACTGAGACATCAGAAATAAACACTAGAAGAAAAATAAGTAGGGTAAATTTTGTTTTTAAAAGTATATTCTTAGTTTTAATTGGCAAATAGTGATTTTCTTGATTGTATATTGAAATATACAATTTATTATTACCAGCTGTAAATATTCAGCTATACTACAGAATGATTATATTCTCTTCCCTCTTGAGCTTTGAGCCCAGTTGGACAGTTGAAACAAAATTAGATCCCTGTCTTATGTGAATTTCAAAACTATGCAAAATTTATTTAAGGTATTTATACTAAAATTGGGTAAAGGTAAAAGGATATAATAAGAGATAATGAGATTTTGTTCAAATAAAATCCCATACATAAACCTCATTTTGTCATTAAAAACTAAAATCATGAAAATATCCTACAATAGATAAGCAATTAAATACATAGTGTTATATGTACACCATAAAAATATGCAGAAGAAAAGACTGTATGGATATATACAACTGCTTAGATGAATACAGGGTCATTATTCTGAATGGAAAATAGTGTTGCTCTCAAATGATCAAATATGATTGGATTTGAATTATATTCTCAATTTAAAAAATAAAGATAGAGAATGAATAAGGAATGATAAAGAAACAAGAAAAAGTGAGCCTGAAGGATTTTGCAGAAATATTTTGTTCTGAAATAGCTGTGTCTCCTTTATGTGACTATTACACAAATTGATACATGATAAAATGTAATAAAACTATGTATGCATATTTTACTAGTACCAATTTTCTGGGGTTAATACAATATTATAATTATTAAAGTTGTAGCTATTGGGAGAAACTAGCTAAAGCAGCCACAGAGGCTTCTTTATATAAACCTTGCAAATTTCTGTGAATCACTATTTCAAGATAAAAATGTAATAAGTACAGAAAGATGGCCCCTGTGATAAGTTCCTGTAAAACTATATCTCAGAATAACAACTCTTAAACACTCACCTTTGTCATCTATTTATTCCTTTATGACATAGTTCAGTATATTTCACAGTAATCTCATTTCTCTCTTGAAGGTTTCTTTGCAAAATTTACTTTCTGTTTAGGTGTTTAATATCTTTCATAAGTTCTTTTTCTTTGTAGCTCATAACTCCTTTTAGTATATGAACATTCAGCTAGTCTATCTTCCAGCATAGACAATGTATTTGTTTTGCAATGTGTTAGTATAAAATAACTTCTGTTATTTCAAAATAAAAGTATTTTAAAGTTTCTACAATAGAACAGGGGATGTAGATTCTTGGCAGAATGCTTACTTACCATGTTAGTGCTTGGTTTGGATCCTCAAAAATACAAACCAAAAAGAGCAAGAGAGGGTGACAGGTAAAGGGGAAAAGATGGTGCTCTGCATTTTCAATAGATTTAAATAACGAAGCAATTACACATTTAAATAACAAAGCAGTTACATTCCGAACTAGGATACAGTAAAGCCACCAGCACAATCATATTCTCTGCAGCATTATTCACCTTAGTTAAGGTATAGAATCATCCCTGATATCCTTCAGTGGAAAAATGGATCAAGAAAATGAATTTTACTCACCTATTAGAAAGTATCATACTGTACCACTGGTAAAGGAATGGAAAGGCTTGAAAAGTTACATTAAGTGAAATGAGTCAGACTCAGAGAGACAAATGGTGTGGATTCACCTTATTAAAGAACTTATAATACATTGGATGGTATGAAAGTGTATGTATATATATATATACGTTATATGTGTGTATATATATATATATATATATATACTAAAATATGTTAGATTCAAGGTGAACTCAAATAGTGTAATTCCTTAGAAAGGCAAGGTCAAAGTTCAACAAAATAAAAACCTGGAAGTGGATTCTGAAAGAGGGTAGTTGTTGTCAAGGAGAAAGAGGTAGAAAAATGAAGAGGACAAGAGGTAGGAAAATGCAATCAAGAATTCAATGTAGATCTTACAAAAATAAACAGAGTCAGGGAAGGAGTAGGGAAGGGAAGAGTGGGTTAGGGTGTTAAAAGAATGACTCTGATCCAGATGTATTGTATTCATAAAGTACTTTGTTAAATGGTATCTCCTTCGTACAAGCACTAAATACAAAATATAATTTTAAAAAAACATAAAGACAATGTCTATGAAAGCTAAAAACAGTTCTTCATATATTTCGTTCACATACATGCAAGCTAACCAATCATAATGTCTGAACATTCCTATCATGTATACATATCTATAATAAATATATTTTGGTACAAATTAAGTAGCCTGTAGAAAAAATATGTTTTACATGGAAGGAATGTAATACAAGAGTGTTTTCAGAATAATTCTGTTTATTAAATGTTTAGTTTATTTGAAAGGAAAACTTAGACAACATGCCAGTATCTGAGACAGTCAAGCCAGTGCCCAAAGAAGAAACTAAGATAAGGTATTAACTACAATTTTTAATGTTTTTATTCAATTAAAAAATTGATTGTAGGGCCAGGAGTTTGGCCTAGTGGTTAAAGTGCTTGCCTAGCATTCACGAAGACCCGGGTTTGATTCCTTAGTACCACATACATAGAAAAAAGCCGGAAGTGGTGCTGAGGCTCAAGGGGTAGAGCTCTAGCCTTGAGAAAGTCCAAGGACAGTGCTCAGGCCCTGAGCTCAAGCCCAGGACTGGCAAAAAAAAAATTGATTGTAAAGGTGGTGCCGAGGGGACAGTTACATAAGTCAAGTCATGAGTCAATTTCTTTTTGAACAATGTCATCTCATCCCTCATTTTTCCTTGTTATATTAATTACAATTTTAACATGTCAAAATTTCATTTCAAGGAAATCTACTGTACAATTAGTTCTGTATTTAACTCTTTGCCAAAGACAAACAACAAATTCATTAACATTTTTATGTCTAAATTCTCACTATCATAACTTTTAAAGTTCCACATTCCATGGAAAATCCCTACAATGAACAGAATTCCACACATTACTCATTATGGGTCCAGCTTCTGTAATAACAGGGATTTCTAACACACTCATCTAAAAAAATATTATTTACTCTTTAGGCTTTTCCCAAAAGTACTCTGTCAGTAAAGATAAATGGCATTAATTTTACATTTTAAGAGAGATATATTATCTCGTGTTGTTTTGAAAATCTCTTTGCCCCTAATATTGATACTCACATAGGTAATTAGGATAATTTGAAATATTACATTCAACAAAACAAAAAATTGAAAATATATCTTACCTGAATGGGTAGAAATCTTTCAACAATAAGAGTAGATTTAATGACGTTATGAAAGCAGATAGGGTCAGGAAGGAAAAATGCAGAAGAATGGGAAACAGAATCCATCCTAATAAAAACAAATGAGGACAGATTGGCACATTATATTTCATGGAAATGCGTTTGGCTAATCATCACTATTAAAATGGATAGTCTTCTGTCAAGGGCAATGGGGAAAATTAAACATAGGAAAAATCATCTTATGCAACATATAAAAGTAGTTCTTTAGAGCATGAAGACACAGTCTTCCTGCTATAAACTCTCAATTACAATACAGCATGACATTAATTGACTTGCATTGATATAAACAATATGCCATAATTGAGACAAATGTTAAAAAATATAAAGCCAATTAGGAATTTGTCACTCAATTTAGCCTTCTAAATCCCTAGTTGTAAATGTATTTTAAAAGAAATACAGGTAGTTGAAGAGCAAGGAAACCTTTAAGCCCACGACCTGTTAAATTAATTCTGTCTATACTGAATTTTGTCACCAAACCTTACATTCACTTTTTTCTATGTATTATGCACACAAGTGTTTAAACTTTGTTAATTCATATTGAAAACCCTGTAAAGTTCAACATATATACACAAAGAATTCTACTTTGATTTCATATGTGGTCACACTTGTCATTTTAAAAATAAGTGGATATGTTGGAACTTATCAGGTTCCAGCCTCCCAGTGTTGGTGGAGGGTGGTATGGATCCAATCCATGCAGGAGCTAGTAAGGTTGCTGTGTGCATTCTGCATTGCTGTCAGTATGGGAGTGGTGAGAAATGAGTATGATCCCTTGGCCTGCCTCTCCCTCTCTCTTTCTCTCTCTCTCTCCCCCCCCCACCCCGCACATCTTCCCTCTCACTGTTTGTACTATCTGTCTGTTTTTCTCTGTGTCTCTGTGTTTATGACTGTAGTGTTCTCCATGTCTTTGTTTTCTGTTTCTCTCTTTGTTCTCTTTGATTCTCTGTCTTTCCACTTAGAGACAAGAAAGAAGGGTAGCACAGAAACAAATCTGAATCAAGAGACTTTCTGAGGGTAGTTCTTTCACATTTATAAGGAAGAGTTAAAAAGGGGTTAAGTTCACGTTTAGGTTGTTAGGTTCAACGTTAGCTTACAGCATTCCTGGAAGAGAGTGTCCATCACTGAGGGAAAGTCAGGAGAGCTGACAGAATCTACCCATCACCTACAAGGCCCAGGTGAGGGGACTGAGATTTAAGTGAGGACAAAAGAAAGCACATCAACCTCCAGATCACCCTCTGTTCACTGACCCTCTCTAGAACATTCAAAGATTTTAGACACCAGACATTTTTTTCCTATAAATTGAATACCTAGCTGTCCGATAAAGCTATTAGTCCTACATTTATGTGTTTAATGTTTATAAAGCACATCCTGAGCATAGAGATGGCATAGATAATATTACTCTCATTCATATTTTTTTCAGCTACTTTATAAAGTACACATTTTCTTTCAAACTTTTTAATTTCACTGCATAAGAAAATAGAGTACATGGCTTCCTTACATTTGTCCTTTGTATGATGATGAATTCAGGATGCTTACATTATATATCATTTCAAAATACTCTTTTCTAGGTATTTTAAATTATGTGAGACAATAATGTTAACTATAACTAACCCCATGTGTATTAGAGTAGCAGCTGTAACCCCCCTAGCTGGCTGTGATTTTTGTGCTCATTAAGCAATTTTTCCCTGCCCTCTACTCTCCTTGGCCCTTCTCAGCTTCTGGTAATTACTATGCTGTGATCCACTTTATGAGCTTGGTTGGTTTACATTCCACATGTGATAGTGGAATTTGTGGCATTTGTCTTTCGTGTCTGGCTTATTTCACTTAACATTATCTTTTCCAGTCTCATCCATGTTGCAACACACGACAAGATTGTAACCTATTTTCATGGCTGAACTGTATTCTATTTTAGTTATATACCACTTTTTTCTCTTTTTCTGCAATTCTGAAGTTTGAATTTAGGGTCCCACTCTTGCTCAGTTTTTCCTACTTGAGCCAGGCTTCTAGCCTAGATTTTTTTTTTATAGCTAATTAGGAGCTAGAGGTTCTTGGGTTTCTCTTCCCAATTTGACTTCTAACCAAGATTCTCCAGGTCTTAGCCTCCCAACTTGGTGACAATGCAGGTGTGAACCACTGGTACATAGCTTACATTTTCTTTATCCACTCCTATCCATCAGTGAATACCTGCGCACTTCAGTTAACCCACATCTCTGTTGTGAATAGTTCTGCAATAAGCATGCATATGCACGGCTTATCTTTATAATGTACTGATACTTATAATGTACTTTATAATATACTGATACTATTTCAGTTTCTCAGCATTATTCAGAATCAAGGCAGTCTGGGTCCTGGAGTCAGTTTTAGGGACAGTTGCAAGCTATGGTGCATACTCATTTAGATTTTGGGTCTATACAAAGTATACATCTCTTGTGAAATTACTGAGAATTTGTGGTTCATGTATTGTGGTACAAATATTATTATTAAGTAAGGTAGGTTTCCTATTCCTGATAGAACTTCACTTATATTAGGTGGGAAACATTCAGAGACTAAAATTCTAGCATAGTTAACTTGCAAAATCCAGATTAAAGTTTGAATTCTAAGATCAACTTATTTATTTATTTAGAGATATTTTTCCTTTGAAATGTAAGATCACATACAGTAAAACTTTTAATAAATGTTAATAATGTGCTTTCTATAACTCAGCTGACACGCTAATACGAACGAGTACAGCTGGATTGCCTGAGAACTGCCTCTGAAAAGGTGAAAAGATGAAAAAAATGACACAAGAAGTTGGCTTGGGAATTTTGGAGTTCTTCTTGTTGTTGTGGGATTTACGCGTTGAAAAATTCTTTCTTAGAGAGACTGGCTTTTAGTAAATACTTGCACACCTAATTATTATAATCATAATATATAAGGCAACATATGAAGAAACTCTCTAAGCCTAGCATTATGTTCATGCCCATAATCCTAGGTACTCAGGAGGCTGAGATGTGAGAATTACAGTCGTAAGTCAGCCTGGCCTCCAAAGTTCATGAAACTCTTATCTCCAATTACTCACCAAAAATCAGAAATGGTACTGTGACCCAAAAGATAAAGTTCTTGCCAAGTGACCGTTTTAGGTCCTGAGTTCAAGATCCAGTACCAATACAAAAACAAACAAACCAAAAAAGTATTTCTTTTTTTTCCCTATTTAATAAATTATGCCCAGCCACAAGAGTTCAATTTTATGAAATCTACTATCTTGGAAATAGTAGACTCCAAAATAATACATTCATAAATCTTCTAAAAATGAAACCTCAGAAGAATAGTCTTCTAAAATTCTTAAGTTCAGACACTGGAATAGAAGCAGTTGTGAAACACTAGACTTTTTTCTATTTGCTGATATAAAATTGAGACACAGTTAAGAGACAAATTATTGTTTGTGAGATTGTTAAAATGATAAATGATATTTCCATATACAGACATGATATATTTTGCCAACTAAAATAACTCCAGCCTCTTCAAAATAGGAAGAACATTTTAAGGTGGCATAAAAGGTTATGACTTTTATCTGTCATTTTTCAGATTATTCATCTTCCCCAAAGCTTTCTTTTTATATCATGTATAAGGATAATTGCTCCCTTGTAGAAGAAGCAATTTATAGGAGCTATAGTGATAACAAAGGAGAATTGCTAAAAACGCAGAAGAATAGATCTAGCCTTGCCTGTGATGTCCTGTTTCCTCTCATTCACTCCCAAAAGTTCAAATACTACCAAGTTTTTAATTGCCCCTTTTTCCTTTCTGTGCCCATAATAACTTTTCTTTTTGTACTTTCTGAGTTGTTAGCTTGCACATTGATTTTTAGCACTTTTCTAACTTTTTTTTACTTGTCTGACCAATTATTAATTCCCATTTTTTCCTTCCTATATCTCCATGCTTTGTAGGATGGCTTATACAATGTTCTCAATAGGGTTTGTTAAAGGGGCATGCCTCACCCAGCAAAACCATTTATGATGCCAGAAAAGCTTAAGTACAAAGCTTGAAATACCAAACAAACAGATGTGCTCACATAATTAAAAGTATTGGAGCGGGGAGTTTGGCCTACTGGTAAAGTGCTCTCCTAGCATGCATGAACCCCTTGGTTTGATTCCTTGGTACCACATACACTGAAAAAGTCAAAAGTAGTGGTATGGCTCACATGGCAGGGTGCTAGCCTTGAGCAAAAAGTGTCCAAGGACAGTGCCCAGGCCGAGCTCAAGCCCCAGGACTGTTAAAAAAAAGTATTGCTGAAAAACAAACAAATAAAAAAAACTTGCTTAGAAAGAACTATGCTTGTATAAAATTCCTCCTCTGGTGACCTGAGATTTAATAGCTGTAGAATAAAAGGGAGCTAGAAAATCATGCTGTCAAAAGTTGAGACCAGAATCAGCTCACAAGACCCACAAAGTGGAGACCATAGGATATTTTGAGATTGTAACCAAGAGCCAAAGCCACAAACATTCAGAAGCCAAAGATTTACACGAAAACAATGGGTACACGAAAAGGATTGCTTTAGTGGCCTGAGCAGTAGGAGAACACAGAAGTTATCTAAGAGGAAAAACAGCATTGGAGGGAAGAACACAGGCTCCTGTGGAGACAATGAGATACAGGTGGCTACTGTAGCACCACATGCAGAAAATGCTTCCCATTGCTTTATCCCTAATTCTCTCCACATTCTAAGAAGGAATTCTACCAGCACAACGACTTACGTTTACTTCTGTTTCTTGAAGCATGAAACTATCCTAACAAGATATACACATACAATTAGTTCCATCTACTTTGACATACAAACACAAAACTCCTGATATTCTTTTTTCCCATGCTTTTCATTTCATTCAGCTGCAGTGAAGACATCCATTTTGCAGTCCACATCAGTTTCCAGGTTCTTTTATTTTTCTCAAAATAGTGTAATGGGCACCATTCTTAACGGTTGGTATCTTCCTTGCTATTTGCTCATGTCTTCATCATTGACCACACTTTACTGATTTTTTTCTTTTCTCTAATTCCAGAAATATATTTTAACAATCACTAGTTGAAAAAAGCTATATCTGACAGAGCTATGATCTAAAAAGGTCCCCGAATTCATCACAGAAGAGATAGATACTCATAAAATGAGTAATAACACGTTGAGATATATTTTAAAATCATAGTTTTTGGGGCCGGGAGTTTGGCCTAGTGGTTAAAGTGCTTGCCTAGCATGCACAAGGACCCGAGTTCGATTCCTCAATACCACATAACATAGGGGAAAAAAAAGCCAGAAGTGGTGATAAGGCTCAAGTGGAAGAGCTCTAGCTTTGAGAAAGTCCAAGGACAATGCTCAGGCCCTGAGTTTAAGCCAAGGACTGGCAAAAAAATAATCATAGTTTTCTGGGTAGAGAAAATGCTTCTCATAGGGCTGGAAGAAAATGCCATTACAAGTATTTCCTTAGTTTATACTAAAACACATAGCATTTCTTGATTAGCAAAACAGCAGAAAAATTGAGTGAGGCAAAAAGTCTCTAAAATAAAATTAGTTGACAAATTCATTAAAATATACTTTGTAGTAAGGCTTGGAGAAAATCACATTTAATATTAACATTAAAATTGAGCGACTTCTGATAAATTCTGTTGCTTAGATGCAGTAAATCCCTTCACACTGAGAGCACTTTAATTTTTCTTGTCTTTCAAAGCTCCATACCAGTACAATATTTTAAGAGCTATTTACTATCATTACTTTCATGAGGTTATACATTAGAGATGTTATACTGTTTTTTGAAAATCTATCATGATATGAAGTTGCAAGATTGTCATCAATTGTGTAGGGTTAAATGAAAAGTTGTTTTTTTTCAGTTGTTGGTGTGTTAGTTGTTCAATGTAATTTGAAGAAAATTCCAGTAGCATATCACAAACATCAAATAATAGCCTGATCACATAAAAGAAAAAATAAGACTCAGTTTAACTCTTAATAGAAATTGTTAAGGCCAGGAGGGAATTAAATGTTTATTCAAAATTCTACACAGAATACACATATTTTAAGAATCAAAGAAGATTAAGACTTCTCTGGACTAAACGAAAGAATCAAGGGAAAACAAAACAACAATTAGCAAGAAGCCTTCCAAGAAGTTAGGAAATGCTTTTTCAGGTATAAATGGATAGACACTAAATCACAGCATAAGCACATAATAGCACAAATCTCATAAAGGCAATCATGTAAATCTTTAAAGGAAATCTAGAAAGAATTAATATCATTTTTTATTTTAATGTATAAAGGGGTTACAGTTATAGTCAACAAATATTAGGTGCATTGCTTCTCACACATTGATAACCCTTCTCATGTTTTTGTCCAAGAGTCAATATCTTTAAAGTTACTGTTTGTGATTAAAATTACATTGGCCTTATCTAAAGCAAGCAAATATAACCATGAATTTTTCAATGTGAGCCTTATCTTTTTCATCTGTTTCTTGTATACACATAAACCCACACACATGCACAAAAATCTATGATACACAAAACAAAAGGAAAACCCTCAAGGCACACCAATAAAAATTTCTCCTAACTTCAAAGACATACAAGAGAAAGTGAGAACAAAAAACTAAAATTAAACCAGCAAATAAGATGAGAGTACATATCAAATCTGAATTAATGTGAATGAACTAAATTCCAATCAAAAGGCATAGAGTGGCTGAACACATATAAGAAAACACTGTATAGGATGCTTGGTCTATAATAGACTTAGGACCCTAAATCTGAGTAATTGCTGTTCACTGAAAGTAAAGAGATTAAAAAAATTATTCCATGCAAATGATAGACAAAAGGGAGGCTGGGTGACTATACTTGTATCAGACAAAATAAGTGTTATTTAAAAAACTGCCAGAAGACACAAAAACAGAGCCAAAGATCAGTGGAACTGAATAGAAGACCCAGAAATATAACCACATACCTACAGTCAACTTGTATTTGACAAAGGAGCCAAAGATATACAGTGGGACAAACACAGTCTATTCAATTATTGGTGCTGGCAAAACTGGGCAGCCACATGCAGAAAACTAAAAATTGACCCTAGCCCGTCGCCATGCACAAGCATTAACTCAAAATGGATCAGAGACCTCAACATCAGACTGGAAACTGTGAAACTGATGCATGATAAAGTAGGAGAGCCACTGGAACTCATAGGCACAGGCAAAAGATTCCTGAACAGAATCCCAGGGTCACAACAGATTGGAGAGAGAATCAATAAATGGGACTACCTAAAAATAAAAAGTTTCTGTACAGATAAAAGCATAGTCGCAAAAGTAGAGAGACAGCCAACCAACTGGGAAAAGATATTTACCAATAATACATCTGACAAATGCTTAATATCCAGTATCTACAGGGAACTCAAGAAACTAATCTGCCCCAAACCCAACAAGCCATTCACTATATGGGCAAGGGAACTAAAGAAAGACTTATCAGAAGAGATTAAAATGGCAGAAAAGCATATGAGAAAATGTTCATCATCTATGGTCATAAAGGAAATGCAAATAAAAACAACCCTAAGATACCACCTTATCCCAACAAGAATGGCTAAGATTTTGAACTCAGACAATGACAGTTGCTGGGCTGGGTTGTGAAGAAAAAGGAACCCTGCTGCACTGCTGATGGGACTGTAAACTAGTTCAGCCACTCTGGAAAGCAGTGTGGAGGTTTCTTAAAGAACTGTAAATAGACCTTCCCTGTGATCCCGCCATACCACTTCTGGGCATCTATCCTGAACATCATAACCCAAGATATGATAAGGACACCTGCTCAACTATGTTTATCTCTGCACTATTCACAATAGCCAGGCGATGGAAACAATCCAGATGCCCTACTGCAGATGAATGGATACAGAAAGTGTGGTATATATACACAATGGAATTCTACATAGTCAACAGATAAGATAAAATAATGGCATTTGCAGGGAAGAGGATGAATCTAGAGCGAATCATGTTGAGTGAGACAAAGTCAAGACCTAAGGAACAAAAGGCGCATGGTATCCTTAATATGTGGCTATTAGATCCAAAGAGTACAAGAGCGAGGACTCAATATTTGCATACCCAATGCTATGGACATGGAATTGGAAATATAAACACAACTATAGACACATAAAAACCTATGACTCTATAGACATAATATTTTATTTCATAAATTAATACGTTTCTTTTACATACAAACCCTTAGCCTAATTTGGATTAAGTTCTAAAAACTAAGTGCCAATGATTGTATATAGAGATTCCCTTCTTGAACACTTATTTGTTAAACTTGTCATTTGAAATCTGATGTAAAAATCAATGTTAATAAAGTCTTCAATAAAAAAAACTGCCAAAAGAGACTGAGGGGTAATCATATAATGATAAAATACTCAATTCAAAAGAAATATAATTGTAAATGCATAAATATTTAACATCACGGCATCTGAAGCACACCTTGACAAATCTGAAGGAGTAAATAGTAGTACAGTAAAAGAAAAAAACAATCTACAATCTGCTCTTGAGCCACCAGGAATGAAAGAGAGCTCCATCTGCCCTCCAGGAACAGGTATGAAGCTACTCTCCACAAGCACCCTCTGTCCACTTGCTCTCGTGGGGCTGCTCCTGCCTCAGGAGTCATCTCGGATGGACCAACGTATGCCTCCATACAACGAGCTGAAGACTAGATGTTATATGCCCTCATGAAAATCAAGGAATTGAAAAGGGAGATCTGCAACAATGAGATAGCATGTGTCCCAAATGAAAATACAATGTCAGAAAACAGACGGAAAGTTCCAAAGATGACACCAGATTATGGATGCTTCCAAACTGGATTTAACGAGGCTGCCTGCCTACTAAAAATCACCTCTGGTCTTCTGCAGTTCCAGACCTACCCGAGGTACATCCAAGACAAGTTTCAGAGGAATGAGGATGGCAATAAAGTTGGAGATGTGAACAGTACTGAATCTGTGGCCGAACTCCTGAAAGAAGGGGTAAAGCAAGATAAAATTGTCTGACCTAGCCCAACTGCAAATGCTCACCTGTTGGAAAAGCTGCAGTCCCAGAAAGAATGGCAGAAGGGCGTGGTAATTCACTTCATCCTGAGCAGCCTTGAGGATTTCCTGCAGCACAGTGTGAGGACTGTGCTGCAGCTGTAATGCATGGCAGCTAAGATTCATGAGTATATGGGCATTCCTTCCTATGGTAAGGACAGAACCAATCCTACACACTGGAGATCTACCTTATGTTCTCCACGAAGAATGGGCAGTATGGACACTATTTTAATCATTTTTAATTTATTGATCATTTAAATATGAATTACTTTATATGTGATTGCTATTTATAATTTTTATAAAGTGTCATTTGGATCTTAAATGTCATGGCTTTGAAATAACAATTTAAGAATCTAGGTGGTTTGAATAGCCTCTGTTTCAGAACCAGAATCATTTTTTGCAATGTGTAAGTTGACCTCAATAAATTGCTAATTAATGTACATTTAAGAAAAGAAAAATCTAGCATTCTACTCAGGGTGATTGATAAATTGAACAGAGGATCAGTAAGTAATAAACATTCTCTCAAGTACACATGGAATTTTCTCCAAGATACATCACCTACTGATCTAAACAAAGTTTAAAAAGATGTAAATCATATTAATTAACCTTTTTACAATAATTGAATATGGCTAGAAGAAATGAAAAGGAAAAAATATGTAAAAAGTAAATGATGCACATGAAAGAATCATAAAAGAGTTCCAAACAAATGAAAACAGAACATGTATCCAAACTAATGGGATGCATGGAGACAAGTACTGAAATACTATAGCAGGAAAACACTTGAAAACAAGAAAGATGTCAATCAACACCCTTGCCTTACAACTGAAGTTGGAAAAAATTTGTTTAAACATGGAAATAAAACTAGAAGATAGCAGCATTTAGATGAATCTCAAATTCCATCAACAGATGATTCAAGAATACATGGTATAAACATACAGTTGAATATTACAAACTTTAAAAAAAGAACAAAAATGTCTTGTGACATACCACATGCCTGTAAGATCAATATGCTAAGTGAAATAAAGCAGTTCCCCAAAGAAAAACCCTTTGTTACTGTAATTATATAAATTATGTGTAGTAATCACAGTTCTAAAATAAAAGCAGAAGATAACAAGATGCTAAGGCCTGAGAGAATGGGAAACAAACAAGAGTCTAGAGGGTTAGAAATTTCAGTTATAAAATGAAAAAGTTTTGTCAATATGCACTGGGTTCCACACTACTGAAGTGCATGTTTAATAAAATGGTTAGAATGGTTAGGTTTGTCAAATTTATTTTATGTGCAATATGCCTTAGTGAAAAAATAGTAAGACTGAAAGGCAGTGATACAGGTATGTTTGTTAAGAAGCTAGACAAATAATCACAAGTTGAGCTCAAATATTATCCAAAGAAGAATTGCAAAAAGTGAAAGGGTGAAGTAAAAAGTAGATGTCCTATTGAGAAAAAGTCAATAACTACTATTTTGTACAGACCATTAAAATTTGCAAATTCCTAGCAAAGTTATCAAAAAGAAGAGAAATAAACTTACATTCTGAACTATAAAGAGGCATCATTATAATCTTAGAGATATTAAAATATAATAAGATTTATACAAAACCTAAATATTGATGCTCATAGAAGCAGGATTTATAGTTTCCAAAACTTGGAAACTAATAAGACATTTCTTGGTAAGTGAATGAGTAGATAAACAGGTTACATTTTAGTAATTAAAATGCTACTACTTGATCCACAGCTCCACTTCTAGACTTTTGGAAGTTAAATGAAGGAAAGAATCTCATGGGCTTTCTGGCCCAGGCTAGCATTGAACCATGATCCTCAGATCTCAGCTTACTGAGTTGCTACAGGGGTAGCACCAGCATCAGGCTGCATTTTTTTTAATGTTTTTAGGGGGAAAAAACCTGAATGGTGCAAAGAAATTACTGAAGAATCACAATTTTACCACTATGCTCTTGAACTGAGCATCTTCAGTCTATCTAGACTTTGTAAGCAGTTGTTTGAGATTTAACCAGTCTCTCTCTGCTGTATACATGAGCTATCAGAAAACAAGATGTTTTCTTTCTTTTTTTTTCTTGGTCGTGAGATGTAACCTCAGTTCCTGGGCACTGTTCCTGAACTCTTGCTCAACGCTAGCATTCTACCACTTACAGCCTCAGCTTTACTTCTGGTTTTTTGAGTGGTTAATTGAAGATAAGAGTCTCACAGAGACTTTTTGGCCTGGGCTGGCTTTGGACCAGGATCCTCTGATCTCAGCTTCTTGAGTAGCTGTGATTACAGGCATAAACCATAGACTCCCAGCTATGAGTCTTTCTGACAAACACTGAGGTTGGTTTAAAATTGAACACATCAATTAAAATGTAAATTTAAGCAGATTCCCTGAAAAAAAACATCTAGACTAGTCTTTTTATTACTGCCTGATATAAGAAATACCTCATTTCCTCCATAATTTGCTTGACTGATCAAATTATAATTTAATTGAAGATGGATGACTATTTCTGCCTCGAGCAATATCAAATGCATTGGCTTTACTTTGCCTGAATAAGTTTTACTTAATACCCTCCAAGTCACAATTAATAAACTATCACTTAAATTTTCCCAGACATATTAATCACATGACATGTGTTTGCTGTCTAAAGAGACAGCAATTTATCAAGGATCGTTGTAAACAGAAGAAAGTTAATTAAGCCTAACAATCCACTTCTTAGATTTATTTCAAAGCATATACTCAGTGCTAAAATCTAACATGATTTGTGTTTTAACTGTACTTTTAAAAAGCTTTCAAAGTGTCCCTGTGAGAAAACAAGTTAGCCTATTTTAAAGTTAAGATTATTTTAATAATATTTTATGTCTTTATCAAATAAATTTTAAGTACAATTTGACATAAATATAATAATGTTAAGTGCAGAATGAATTTAAAGAAATGGAATACAGAATGTCTTAGTCAACAAGGGCTGCTACAACAAAATACTCAGTTGATTAAATGATAAATTCTTTGTCTAGAACCAAGGGTTGTGGGTCCCAGAACACTGAAGATGGTCCTAGAGTTTTAAGAAATTCTTGTAGCTAAGAAAATAATACTGAACTATGACATTTTGTCATACTCGAAGGCGGGGGAAAAAAGGTGGTGTAAGATGCTGTATTCAAGCTACAGAGGTGAGTTGGTTATTATGCAGAAAAGGTAGGCTATTTGATTTAATAACAATTTTTAAACATACTTGTGTTCCTTAGTTAGCTGTCATTCTGTAATAGGCTGAATTTTTTTAAATCTAGAACAAGCATATCTACAATGCAAGGAAGCCAAGGAATGTGGGATGTGATACAGAGAAAAATTTTTTTATAACTTTTCATTTCAGTGGTCTAGATGTTTGCCTCTTTAAAGCAGGTATATTAAAGGAAAACTTGAATACAATTATTTTCTCTTATCAATATCAATGAAACAGAAGCAAACTGATACCTTGAAGTCTGAGGGAAAATATGTATGCTGTATATCTTTTTTATAGAGTCAAAGTTAAGTAGGCATTCTGTGAGACACTCCAATTTGACCTCTCCAGAGAAATATAAAGTTTCCATTATTTTAAAGATAACATCCATTATATATATATATATATGTACCATGTAAAACAAATGTGTAAAATGTGTTTGTTTAATTACAAGTAGTTTTTCAACGAATTCCATGATATTCTTTCTCTTGACAATTAAACAAAAAGTTTTCAACTAAAAAGATACATATAATTCTAAGTCTATAATTCTAACTTCTGGGAAGTTGAGCTATGGAGGATCATGATTCAAACCCAGACAAGGCAGAAAACTCTGTGAGACTCCATCTCTAATTAACCCAGTAAAATGATGAACTTGAATCATAGTTCAAGTGGTAAAATGCCAGCCATGAGTGACAGCATGCAGCCCCAAGTTTAAGTCTCTGTGCCAAAATACACACACACACACACACACACACACACACACACACACACACACACACACACACACAGATACACTCTAAAATACATCAAAATCGTTTATTTTATATTTTACAGAACTTCAATTATTTTCATCAAGAATCATACAGGTTTACTTAAATATGATCTTTCTGTATAAAAATCACCTTTTTAAATCTAAACGCCTGAGTTTAATTACAGAAGCTGAACTTCCATGAGAATGGGGATTAATTACAAAATTAGACATCTAGCAAATACAGAAAGCACTGAAATACTAGAAACCAGGAGAGAAGGATGAGCAACAAATATAGAATCAGCCACTAGGCAATGAGAAAAAATATTCACCCAACATAATGAGAAAAGTGGGGAATAAAGTGGGAAAATTACTTGAAACTCTCAGATAATGTTATTATAGTCTGAAAATGTCTTAAAATCTCAATTTGTAGCTGTTACCAGAATGAATTTGTTAGAAGTCACTGCTATGGGCTGAATGTTTATAACTTACTGAAAATATATGTATAGAAATTATGACCCCTTACTAGTAATGTTAAGAGGTAGAACAACTACAAATAAATGAAATCATGAGAGTGTGTGTAATTCATGCCCAAGAGAGGGTCCTGAAAAATCTCTCATCTTTTTCTCACCCTATGAGGATGTGAGAAATCTGTAGTCTGTAGACTGTGAGAAATAAGTTTTTCACAGGTCTTCTGTTTTGTTGCATTTCATTATAGAAGTCTAAACTAAGACACCAAAATTTACATTTTCTGGTATGTAAATAATAAAGGAATTTAATACAAATAAAATACATAAATACAATAACATACTAATATATATCAGGACATTTTATTTAGGAAAAAGTACAATGCCCAAGAATGACAGATTTTAAAGTTGATAAAAAATACTAAGTTATTTTCAGTGAAAATAAAGACTTCGAGACTAAGAATGATTGGTCATAAACATATAAAAATGACCAGGATTCATTGAGGTTTTTTTTTTTTTTCACTGAGTTCTTTCTAAGGTACCTGCTAGAGCACTTTGCTAAGTTAGAAATATTTAGACTTTTGGGGCCAGGAGTTTGGCCTAGTGGTTAAAGTGCTTGCCTAGCATGCATAAAGACCCGGGTTCGATTCCTTGGTACCACATACATAGGAAAAAGCTGGAAGTGGTGCTGAGGCTCAAGTGGTAGAGTTCTAGCCTTGAGAAAGTCCAAGGACAGTGCTCAGGCCCTGAGCTCAAGCCCAGGACTGGCAAAAAAAAAAAAAAAGAAATATTTAGACTTTTAATTTGATCCAAAACATGATATCATAAACCACACTATACAGATGAGGAAGCTAATATCTCAAGTTTATATTCCTAGACAACACGTCTTTTATTACACTCAACTAAGTGCCTGATCCAGTGATTCTAACCCTGGCTCTAGACCACTCTGTTAAATTTTACTCCAATTTTCATTCTATTTCTTAGGAACCAGAATAAAACCATCCAGAATAAAAGAATCTTAGGAGGATTTATTATTTAGAAATAAGTGTGCAATTGAGAAATTGAGATTATATCCCACATATTTTCAGTGTTGCTTAAGTATTGCAAAGAGTTTGGAATCCTTTGCTAAACATTTGTTCCGTGTCTCAACTGACACAATCAGAAGAGAAAGTACACAGTACAAATAAGTGCTTTAGTACAAACTCCCGACTCCCAGAAGTCCTGAGGGAAAACGATTTACTAAGTAGCCCACTGAGGTTTTCTACACCGCAGCAGAAAGCAGTTGAATGGTTTCCATGCCACAGGTACTTCTTGGTTCCAAGGCATTGCTCTGAACTTCAATGAACCTGCACTCGAAGTGGACCATGTCACTAACCAGTTTTCAGAGTTATTTAGTGGTGGCTTTTTGAGGTCATGATCTGAGCGAAACCCAGAGGACTGAATTCCTTTGTTAACCCCGAAATGTCCCCAGTTTCTTGCAATTCCTTCAAATCCGTGAATTATCTACAACAAAGTTTGACCTTCAAAATTATTTAGAACAAACCTGAATCTGCAATTAAACACAACTTTTCTGTTCTATCTTGTAAGTTCTAAAAGAATGGTACCCACTCAGAAGACTAAGATATATAATGTTTTCTTTTTTCCCCAAGTTTCATGGTTACATTCTGAATACAAAACCATAATAATTCTCAGATTAATTATCTTCCTAAAAAGGTTTTGAAATCTACTATGGATAAAGTCATATTGAATGAAGAACAATATCAATGTTTTGGACAAAGGAATATAAACCTGTGCTGCTTATAATGCATTGAAACATGGTTTCCCCAGAATTTTGAATAGGACTTCCATAGAAGTTAAATTACCCCATGAGAATAATTTTGGTTATGATTAAAATGAATGACTACCATCTCAAACAATTTACTGCATTTAAATTCACCATTGGTTATGAAGAAAATTGTTTTTTTTCAGGCCTTTAACAATAAAATGTCCGGTACCCTAACCTTTGTTGGATTTTTTTCTTATTTATACTCATCCACCCTAGGATATGGCTTTAAGACTACTTATGGAGCAACAGTCATTTTATTAATAAAGCATCTCTCAGGCCTACATCCAACTGTTCACTTTGCCTTGTCACTGGGATTTCTCATTTAACATGGTCTCATGAACTCCACCAACAAAATGCTATCTTCAATGTTTGTCTGTTTTATTGCATTTCTATATTTCCAGTTAATTGGAAATTGTGTTTAATTTCTAGTAGATCTTCATCCAGCATCAGCAAAGACCTTTTGGGCACTTTCAAAATATATCCAAAATTCAAATCTTTTTCATCACCTCGACTGATATATAAAGTTCAGAGTCACCATCTTTTCTAGCTTGACAACATCAATACCCATTAATATGTTTTTCCTGTTTCTACCTATATCCTACCAAAGAAATTTAATTTATTTTGATGAATCTTAACCCACTTAGAGCCAAGACAAGTTTATCTTGCTTTGTAACTATCATACTGAAAGAAGTCACTAGCTCAGGTCACTTATGGTAAAAGACAAAGTAACTACAGTCATCCATAAATCCTACATTATCCCCTCACCCTTCTATGTATCATTGACTGCATCCTCTATCTCCTTTTGCTGATCATGTGCCTCCATTTTTCATTGTTTTTCAGATACTCCACAAGGCTCACTTCCCAGTTCCAGCTTTTTTTTCTAGCTGTATGCTTTGCCTGGGAAATCTTCTAGATATCCTAAATAAATAAGACTATTTCTTGCTTCAAATCTTTTCCCAAAGGTTCCCATTCAGTGAAGCTAAACAAATAATCAGGTTAAAAATAGAAGTAACATTCCTCTATACTCTTCAATTGCATCAGACTCATTTTTTTTGTCACCTTCCTTCTCCTAAAACACTATTACATTAGTAACTAATCATTTTGTTATTAATTATTGGTTTCTCCACATAAGATAAATTCTGTAAGAACAGAAATTTGAGTTGTTGTTGTTTCCAGTTTATCCATTGAGCTGATGCTGACTCACAAGAGAAAGATGTCTTGAGACAAATTGAACAAATAAACTACAAGATATAAAAATTTCACTGTCAAAATTTGACTTTGAAGTCTCTACAAAAGTGCCTGAGTCTTATATTTCTGCATATAATGGACAATGATATGAGTATTTTATGTATAGCAAATTTCTCAGATGCTGTGTAATGTGCCTGATTTCAAGTCTATATCTATCTATATTAAAATTTGTTGTACAAGTATATAAAGTAGGTCTACTCAATTTTTATTATTTGGGAATCTCCTTTTGGAAAACCTTCAGTCGGCCACGCTCCTCTTTATTTAACATACTTACATTTGGCAGTGGATGCTATCAAGTTGAAAAGAGAATAATAGTATACCGCTATTAAAGTCTACCTCCAAGTGAAAAGCATGTTCCTGGATTCAGAGACGTAATTCTAAAATTTCTACTTCTGAGTATAAGAGGGTTTGCAGAAAATAGAGAAGAATGTACAGATGAAACCAGTATTCCAAGATGCTTGTACAAGAATCAGAGTAATTCCATCTGCCTTACTTTTCAATACCCTTCCTGGATCACTGGCTGAGAAGAAACAAATGGGGGCCACATGCAGCCAATTAAGACCAGAATCAGTGAAATATGAGGGCTGTTGGTGAAAGCAGAGAATGGTGCCTTTGATGAGCCTGTGTGTGCTCCTCCCCTGTTGAATTACTTTCTGTAACACATCCTCCAATATGAAGAGTGAGCCCGTTGGAAACAATAGGCTGGGAATTTTATGATCATGTTTTAAGTCTTTATTGAATAGGTAATATCTGCTCCTTAGGTTAGTCATAAGTTGTCTGAAAGAATGACTACAATATTCTAGGCCTTAAGAGTTTCATTAATAAGAAACTGATAAGAATGTCAAAAGAAAATCCTCCTGAGAAAGATAAAACTAAGTTTCCAAGTCTGAGTCTAAGTATCTATATCTCATTGATCTTCTATGCTATCAAATTCCAAATTTGTAAGGCACCGTGGTACAACTAATAAAAGTATTATGTCTCAAGTAAGTTGGGTTCTATCTGAAACACAGTGCTATCACTGTGCTAAATAAGATAACATCTTTCTTTTTAACATGTCTTGCATTAAAGCATTCAAATTCTTCCATGAATACCACAGAACATTGCACAACCCTAGATATCATGAGCAAGCTCCAACGCCGAGTGGTAACCATGACCGGAATTTAGGGCCCTGCCAGTTTTACACATCTTGAAGCAATATGGTTCATAACAGCATGAGAGACCAGCTGTCACATTCACATTCTTCAAGTGGCAGTTCAGTGTGCAAAGAAATGTTTCATAAGTTACTCTAGTCAGTCCTTAAGGTCCTGTCTTTCTTCTATGCACTGGGCCTATTTTCGGCACCTACTCCTATCTTTCACATATTTCTACAAGGTAATGATGTTCTGAGTTCTATCATAATAGTATAACATGAATATTGTAATGGAACTGTGTTAATGACTGTAATAATGACTGTAATAATGTATACACATTAAATTCTGTAAAATGATAGCAATATTAAAACAAAATCTGACAAGAGGAAAAGAATTAAAAGAAAATAAAACTAAAAATTAAGGAGGTACAACATAAACTATTTCCAAGTCCTAGACTCAAAAAAGGTACGAGAAAGCCCAAAAACCAGTCTTCAGTCTTTCTGGAATCCAGTAAAAATATGAGAATATAATCAGTTTAATTATTTCTAGTGTTTATTGAGTAAAAGTAAACAATAACTTGCATTAGGTAAACCATTTCTACCATGTAGTCAGAAGGGACAAATTTCCCCTAAATCCTCATAAACAGAGTACCACATAATGTTGTAAACATTTTTTCGACAATATCTCCATAATAATTATATTTATAAGTCTAAGAAGTAGTTTCTCTCCACCTAAGACTATTCAATTTTTTTCTGTATTTTGCTTCAATACCATCTTTCTACAACTAAAATATGTTGATGTTGCCCTGAAATTTAAATTCTTTGCATTCTTTTCCATTGCTTTTGGAGCAAAGACCTAAATCTTTCAGATTATATTTTTATCTTTCACAAACAAAATGGGAATATAAACTTGTACAACTACTATAGACATCAGTCAAACTACAAATGCAGAACTTATGTTCAAGCATTGCCATTGTTGTATTTTGGATTTACATCCTTGGGATGTAAACCAGGATATAACAGAGGCAACTGAGCACTTAACGTGCACTGCAGCCCTATTCACAATAGCCAAATATTGTTACAATCCAAATGCTCTGCAACTGAAGAATGGTTCAACAATATATAGTTACGCATACAATGCAATAGTGTCCCATCATGAAGAATGAAGTGATTTTTTTGCAAGGAACTAGGTGACCCTATACAGCATCATATTAAGGAAAGTAAGTCAAAGTCAGAAGGATAATGGTCATATGTTTCTTTTTCTCATATGTAGATGGGGGGACATAAATACAAGCATATGTAAACATACAAGGCAACTTTGACAATGAGCTAGAAAAGATAGACTACTGTGCACTCAGTAAAGCAAAGGTGATCCTAACAGAAGGGACAAAAATATACAAAAATATATTCCTGAATCTATAAACTACATTTCAGCAATCAATCAATAAAACAAAGTACAATATCAAACTAAAGTTTGGGGCGATAATGCAATCTGAGGTTATTTGAATATATCATTCTATTTTTAAATCTAAGAATAGATTCTCCTATTGGTAAGAAAGTACAATTGTATAATATTTAGATATATTTATATATAGATATATTTTTCTCTAGGTAGATATATATGTGTATATGAGCTACATCTGTATTTCAGGCAATATTTTATGTTTTATATATTTTTATATATTGTATATTTTATTAGTTCAATCAAAATTTTAATATGTATTGAATAATTTGGCATTTTAATATAAAATAATATAAAAGTTTTAACAGATACTTATTAATTGCAGAAAAGTAGTTTTGGCATTCACTGAACCTGGGTTGAGTCTATGATTCTAAAATGAGAAACCACTTTGATTTAAATGTTCTAACTGTGATATGGAGGTATGGCAAATGAAGTCAAATTAAACTTGCTTAAACTAATTTTCAAAATCTATTTTTACTGATAAAATGTAAAGGGTTTTAGCAAATACCAATTATACAGATGAAGGAATTCCGGTTCCAACTATACTGATATAATTCCTTCTAACAATAAAGTTTTTACCATTAGCATAATTTCAACTTGTGTCAATAAAACAATGTATTAAAATTATCTATGAACAAAATTAACTTGAATGATTCTTTACTAGATCAAAATTTATAACCTCAAAGTGCCTTTTCTGGGAAAGCTTATCAACTTTACTCAAGTGTATATGAAATATCATAAGAAAAAATGTTGACATTTGTAGCATTTTTGCCAGTCTTGGTGGCTTGAGTAAAATCCAAAAACATTTGAATCATTTCCAGTCCACTTAAAGAGTGAAAATAATAAGTTGCTACTTTATGAATGTGAAACAGTAAGGATACAATAAAGGAATTCAGAAGTTACTTGAATTGGCTATGATGTTACAGAGAAACCAAAGATGTCTCAGCAATTGCAACCTAAAAGGATTAGCAAACTGTTATACATTATATTGACACTAAAGAGGAATTTATTTAGAAAATCTGAGTTTATGTCAGGCTATCAAAATTTCTGCATAATGTTGTAAGACAAAAGAATATCATGGTACTTTTATCAATTATCCGATTAAAACTTGGGTGCAACTTGGTGCTGGTGGCTCATACCTCTAATCCTGCTACTGTGGAAACAGAAATCTGAGGATTAAGATTTGAAGACAGACAGGCAGATTAGTTGTTTTATCACTAATTAACTGGAAGAAACAAGATATATATGTGTGGCCCAAGAGGTAGAGTGCTAGCCTTGACCAAAAATGTTCAGGGACGGCACCCAGATCCTCTGTTCATGCGGTCCTAGGACTGGCACCAAAACCAACAAAAAAATAGGCATAAATGAAGAATAAAGATAAAAGGAGAGAATAGGAAAATAATCGAGATAAATCAGACTTTTGGTAGAAAACAAGACAGATGTCCATGTTCTTGTTTTCCCCTTTTCAAAATACTTGTAATTATCCTTCAGTAGTTGTACAAAGAGGTTTTAATTCATTGTATCAGTTCACAACTACAATGCACCTTGGTCAATGTCATCATGTTCATATGCTTTCTTTTCTTTATAAACTATTAAGCCTTGCATTTGTTGGTTACAGTGGATGACTTTCTGAACTTTTATTGTCTGCCTTTGAGAATATTCTTCAAAATTGTGATTTTGCCCACTCCAGCTATTAAGTTGAAAATAAGAAAGGAGAATTCCAGGATCTGCCTTTCCTCATACTTTTCAACTCTACTGAATATGTTTCAGAAACTGTGCAGTCTGAGATTCTGTCCCTACTTGTAACTAAACCAAACAGGCAAGTTATTATTTCATAAACATGAGTAGAAGACTGATATTACCGACTCTATAGAAAAAGCATAGTCAGGGCTGTATGTCAGGATCTTCTCGTTCTTTGCTCCACAATACCAAACCCCAGCTTGTGTTCCATTTACACAAGGAAATGCATAAGGACTCCTTATAGAGCATGGCTTGGAATGTGCTTGGGGAGTAAGTTTTCATCATTTAGAGAATGATGACTTCACGTCGGAAGAGGATATTCTCTACTTGTCATTCATAATTAATTTAACAACCCAGAAAGCTATCCAGATAGACAATCTTCTGAGCTTTGTATTTCTTTTAACCTGAAGAGCAAATATAGAGACAATAGAAGACACACAACTTCCTCTCTCAATACTGTAATGAGTCTCAGTCCTATGGATTATAGAACTCAACTATTCTTCAGGTCCTAGTTTGGTGTGGGTCTGAGCCCACAGTCCCCAAGTATGAATCCCAGATTAACCATTTAATTACTGTGTTATATTAGGCAAGGTACTTAGTAACTATATAATTTTGTGCTTCTTTTTCTGCCAGTACTGGGGGTTTGAATTCAGAATCTCTTTCTTGCCTTCTTTGCTGTTCTTGTATCACTTGAGCTGGCTATCAGCCAGCCTGACTTTTGTTGATTATTACAGACTTTTCTACCTGGGATGTATTCAAATTATTGTTCTCCAGATCTCAGCCTTTTTTTGGTATTTTTATTGTAATTAATAAAAGGGTTACATGATATTTGCCAGATAGAAGGTGCATTAATTCACATACATTGATACCCTTTCACACGTCTTGGTCCCCATTACCCTCCCCCACCCCCCATCTTGTTTTCTCCCCTTCCCTATCCAATTTCACATAATCAAATACAAATATATCCAATATATCAGATAACAAAGTGAGATACTGTAACAATATGATATAACCAAGGGACAGCAAAAGAGATGAGAGATAACATAGTACATTAAGGACAACAATCATTCATTATATGGCTTTTGTTTCTATATCCTAGAGGTCCTTTCAATTAGTGTCATACTATATGGCCTTATATATCTAGAATTTTCTCTATTGCAAATCTCTGCTAGAAGAGCCCAAGGTTTCTACTGATTATGACAAATGAGGGAAACCATTGAGCCTAAGTTCCTTTGAGTCTGGCTTACTTCACTTAATATGATCTTTTCTAAGTCTTTCCATATCCTAACAAATAGGACGATGTCGTTCTTTCTGACAGCAGCATAGAATTCCATTGTATACAAATACCACATCTTGTTGATCCATTCATCAACTGAGGGACATCTAGGTTGGTTCCATATCTTTGCTATGGTAAATAGTGCTGAAATGAACATTGTTGTGGTAGTAGATTTAGTATGTCCTTGTTTCTGGATGGTTGGGTAAATGCCAAGTAGTGGAATTGCTGGGTCATAGGGGAGCTCTATGTTTAGTCTTTTGAGGAACTGCCATACTGTTTCCATAGTGGTTGAACGAGTTTGCACTCCCACCAACAGTGTAGTAGTGATCCCTCCTGGCCACATCCCCTCCAGCATCTGTTGTTATTAGTTTCCCTGATCCTGGCCATTCTAACTGGAGTGAGGTGGAATCTTAGAGTTGTTTTGATTTGCATTTCTTTTATGACCAGAGATGTTGAGCATTTCTTCATGTGTCTATAGGCCATTTTTGTTTCTTCTTCAGAGAAGCCTCTCTTTAAGTCTTTGGCTCAACTTTTAATGGGATGGTTGTTACTTTGGAGATTAGTTTTGGATTGATTCAATTTTTTGAGCTGTTGATATATTTTAGATATGAGGCCTTTGTCTGGTGTATGGTTGGTGAAGATCTTCTCCCACCCCTTAGGCTTCCTGATACAGCCTTTTGAGCAGCCAGGATTATAAGAGTGGCTGAAATTTTGGAAAATAATATGGCAACATCACAGGATTTATCTAGTCATTATAAATAATGTTTTTAGATCAGTGCTTGAGATACAGTGATCTTTCTGAATTACTTCTAGTTTTGGTGACCACTTCAAAGTTACCTTTCAGATAAATTCTTACTTTTTTGTTAAAATCTTCAGTTAAGGTTTCAGGAGAAAATATTCCAAAGCTTTGACTTACTTCTTTGGTATATATCTAGATTGGTACTGGCTAAGGACCAGTATAATGTTTGAAAAAAATAAGACTAATTTTCAGTGATTTATAGTTCAGAATCAGAATCCAGTTAAGGAAAATAATTTTCAGTTTCTCTCCTGGGCAGAGAATTATTCTGCAGCTATATTCTATGGCTATCATACATCCCTGGCCAGCCTGAAAGGCTCATAGTCTTCACTGATCCGTGACCACCAAGAAAGAAGTCTAGCACTGATAGCTAAAAGGATTCATTTGATCAGTGAGGAGACCATCACTGACAGTTTAAATCTATTCTTTTTTTTTTTTTTGCCGGTCCTGAGCTTGGGCTCAGGGCCTGAGCACTGTCCTTGGACTTTCTCAAGGCTAGAGCTCTACCACTTGAGCCTCAGCACCACTCCTGGCTTTTTTCTATGTATGTGGTACCAAGGAATCGAACCCGGGTCTTCGTGCATGCTAGGCAAGCACTCTACCACTAGGCTAAACTCCCTGCCCTAAATCTATTCTTTTACTAAGATTTGGCTAGGTATAACAGCTCTGATTTTAAAGTACTCATTCTCTTTTACTTAGATGTGTTAAAAAAATACACCAGGGAACTTGGGAAATTTATGTAAGAATTAATATGTTTCCCAATATAAAGTGTTTTATAAGACCCTTAGCTAATTTTTGCAGTATGGCTAACGTAACCAAGTTAAATAAAACCATGAAAATGTCAAAGGTATATTGAATTCTGATGATTAAGATCAGAAAATCCTAAGGAAATAGCTGACACATCCTGTATTATTTCTTCACAATATCATGTAGCTCACTTCCAAATTCAGGAAGTTCCTGTATACATTCAACTTGGGTTTCAATATTCTGACATGAAACCCATATGCTTTCAATATCAGGTTGTCAGAGATGGAATTACTTTGATTGTACAGATTTGAGCCTTTGACAAATTATTGTTCTCAAGCGTTATCCAAATTCCATATGCGGTGGTCCACAGAAAATCTGAAAATATTTTAAAATATTTTCTCCATAAAGATCATTTTTAAAGATATTCAAACATTTCTAAATGTCAGTTTAAGAATTTATTTTGGTTTGAAAATTGGTAGGATATATTTATATCGACTGCAATCATTTAAAATCAAAACAACGCTAAGATTCCACCTCACTCCAGCTAGAATGGCCAGGATCAGGAAAACTAATAACAACAGATGCTGAAGGGGATGTGGCCAGGAGGGATCACTACTACACTGTTGGTGGGAGTGCAAACTCGTTCAACCACTATGGAAAGCAGTATGGCAGTGCCTCAAAAGGCTAAACATAGAGCTCCCCTATGACTCAGCAATTCCACTACTTGGCATTTACCCAACCATCCAGAAACAAGGGCATACTAAATCCACTAGCACAACAATGTTCATTGCAGCACTATTCACCATAGCAAAGATATGGAACCAATCTAGATGTCCCTCAGTTGATGAGTGGATCAACAAGATGTGGTATTTGTATACAATGGAATTCTATGCTGCTGTCAGAAAGAACGACATCGTCCTATTTGTTAGGAAATGGAAAGACATAGAAAAGATCATATTAAGTGAAGTAAGCCAGACTCAAAGGAACTTAGGCTCAATGGTTTCCCTCATTTGTCATAATCAGTAGAAACCTTGGGCTCTTCTAGCAGAGATTTGCAATAGAGAAAATTCTAGATATATAAGGCCATATAGTATGACACTAATTGAAAGGACCTCTAGGATATAGAAACAAAAGCCATATAATGAATGATTGTTGTCCTTAATGTACTATGTTATCTTTCATCTCTTTTGCTGTCCCTTGGTTATATCATATTGTTACAGTATCTCATTTTGTTATCTGATATATTGGATATATTTGTATTTGATTATGTGAAATTGGATAGGGAAGGGGGAAAACCAAGATGGGGGGTGGGGGAGGGTAATGGGGACCAAGACCTGTGAAAGGGTATCAATGTATGTGAATTAATGCACCTTCTATCTGGCAAATATCATGTAGCCCTTTTATTAATTACAATAAAAATATTTTAAAAAATCACTCATAAAAATTCCTATGCAAATCAAAACTAGGGACTACTGCTGAGTTTGATGAACTAGCTCATCATATGTAGTTTAAATATATGGAATCTTTCTTCAAGGATCTTAACTCAGGAGTATATCTTCCAGTGTTCTATCTCTATTATATTTGGGCAGAAGATTACCACTTCTGAAAGGATTATTGGCATATAGATCATGTTCTATAAAGAAGGATGTCTTCAGACAACTAATCTAGTTTGTCACATTAGCTAAATAAATTGCTCCTTAAAATTACTTAATTTTTATCTAACTTAATTACAAACCCAAACTATTACAATATTACATTTTTTGAAATTAAATACAGCGTAATCCTTTTATGCTACCAGTATGCTATTTTTTTTATTTTCTAAGACCCTGTGATATGGGACCAAGTATATTTCTCACTTATAAAGAACATTTTTAACCCTAAGCTTAATCACCATCACTACAAAAAGGAATCCTAAAGTTACTGTGAAGTTCAGAAGAGTATAGATTTCTTTTCATTATCTAAATTCTTATATATAGAACAAACTAACATTGAACTGCTCTAAAATTGAACTTTATTTCCTCCTACCTGGAGTGTTTTTGCATTATTTCCCCAATGAAAAACTCCATTAAATACAAATCTCTCAATTCACATAAACTAGGAATGCATTGTTTCCCCTAAGATATTATGTGATTTCATTAAAGGGAAAGCATCTGTTTCACACTTTTTACACAGTACTTTCAAAGTACATATGCTTCCAAATGTTACCAATCTAACTCCCATTGCAGAGCAACCTGTAGATGTGGGAAGTGAATTTGTTCATGCTCTAGCTACAGTCCTGCTGTCTCTATCCTGTCCCTGGCTGGGGAGGAATTAGGAGGCAAATATGATAAGATTTTATTTGTTTTGTTGCTAAAATCTTAGACATGCATGTATATGCATACTTCAATGAAACATGAAGACCCAAATATGGAGAAATGAATAGGTATTTCAGTACAAACTGCTGTGATTCTTTTACAAAATTGTTTTAATTTTGAGTGATTTTAAAATATAGAGATTACGTATTTTATCTTCTTTTGAATTAGGAAACTTAAATGAACAGAGGTAATTTTTTGAAGAATATAACTGGAAATGAGGACCGGGAGTGTGACCTAGTGGTAGTGTTTGCCTAGCATGCACGATGGCCTGGGTTCGATTCCTTGATATCACATACATAGAAAAGGCTGGAAGTGGTGCTGTGGCTCAAGTGGCAGAGCAATAGCCTTGAGCAAAAAGTGCCCAAGAGCACTGCCCAGGCCCCAGGACTGGGAAAACAAAACAAAACTGTAAATGACATCTATTGGATAAAATGCCTTTGTCAAGTTACTAAAAATGCAACTGGATGTACATCCACTAGATGGTTTGTGGGTGTTTTTTCTAATTTTTATGTATTATGAATGCCAAGACTGATGTCAATGGCTCATATCTATAATCCAAACTACTTAAGAGGTTGAGATCTGAGAGAGTTTTATTTCCAATTAAGTAGTAAAACCAGAAGTGGAGCTTTGGCTCAAGTGGTAGAGCACTAGTCTTGAGTAGATATGCTAAGAGATAATGCTCAGGTCCTGATTTCAAGCTCCAGTACCAGAAATAAGTAGATAAACAAATGAATATTATGAACTGCAACATATTTAGTGAAACTTTCCAGTAATATGTATGTATGTATATGTACATACATACATATGTGTGTACCTAAAAAAATCTGTCTACCTGCCTATCTATTGATTTATCTATCCAATTATCTGTCTATCTATCTATCCATTCATCTTCCCTACCATTTGTTAATTGGTTATATTGGCATAAATTCATTCTTTCCTTTTTCCAGTATTTTTCTTTTTCTATATTTTTCTTTTTTTCATTCCATTTTCCTTCCACAAATGAACTGCAAAAATGTTTCAAGTACTTCATTTGTCACTAGTAATTACCCAAAAGAATAAAAGGAGGGAATAAGAAATATTTACTTCTAAAAAAGAGTAGGCAGTTATCCAAAGTCCTAAGGTCTTCTTCCATAAAAGGTAAAGTTACAATTAATTTCTCTCCCACACAAATTTTATAGGTTCTTTGGTTCAAAGGAAATTACATGTCAAGTTAGGTGCTTTTCCTCTTGCTATATATGGCCTTTAGTTTTTACTGCAAAAAAATTAATGTGAAGTAGAAAAGTAATGGAAAACACTTTTTATAGCTGACTTGCAGAGCATTACATCACAATTTGATTAATGCACCTCGTTAACATTTAACTGTCTTAAGAGAATATTTTTTTCTTGTTTATGGCCTACATTTCTTCCTTCCTCCAAGCTTAATTTAATGCAAAAACTCCCACTGATATAATTGTTAATGCTTGAGATTTTTTTTGTTTCTGTTCACAAAGCATGAGATTCATTTTTATGTGTTATGTATTACGGTATATCTGTTGAAGCAGCAATAACATTTCTCATAGCCTTGCAAAAACCTAAACTAGTGAGGTGGTTTCAACAACAAAAATTCCTAAATTTAATTAATAGCAAAAACTTGCTCTTCCAAAGATTAAGTGAAGATATTATTTCAGTCCAACTCAGCAAAGAAAACTGGGTTCTTAATTATTCTCTGTACCTATCTTGTAGATTCCTAATGACTTCACTTTATTATCTAGTAGCAATATTGTACTGAAAGTAATTTTCAGATTGACTTGCATTCTATAAGTGTGAAATGTTAAAAAATAAAGATCGATGAAATAACTTTTATTTTAACCAGCACTGATATTGCAATTTCTAACATACATAAATGAATATATACATATATACATAAATGAATAGTTCCTTCATATTATTTTCACATAGGTTATCTAGATTCAACTTGAAATATTTATGAGACGTACACAACTTCACAATGAACATTTCTTTTGTAATTAAACGAGCTTGATGAATTTCTATGAATAAGATACATTAGCTGCTTTAAAAGCATTCATTAGTTACAACGATGTGAATGTCAAAATTATATTCCTGAGTAAAAATATTATTAATTCATTAAAAAATCATTCCTGTTCTCAGTTGAAATTAATGATAACTGAGCATTTGTTCTACATAAATATATTGTCTTAAATCTTAAGTGTAAATGTCAAGAAGTAAGTACAATATCAGTGCTTGGTTGTGTTGTAAACAGGCTTCCCTGCATATTCATTGCATTACATAATTATAAATTTAATGAGCTTTACTAATCATTTTGCTCCCTTTTTGCATTTTTTTCTTAAAATTTAGAATGTATCTTAGAAAAAACAGAAATTACATTTGAGAATAAAGAATTATATTAGCAAATTTGAATCACAACTACCTTAACATTTTTAATTGATTTGGTGTAAAAAACTAGCCAATTTATGATAGAACTTTTTCTTCATATTCCTATGCTTAAGATTAAATATATTGACAGAATGGGCTGATATCATCATAAGTATAACTTCACTGTGGTTTTCAAGCAACTAGAGATGCTACCTTCTTTATCTAACTTTATGTAAAACTTTATATTTTAATTGCATATTCTTAAGCTAGTTTTATTTCTAACTTTTCATTTTTAATAGATGAGCCACAAAAGTGGAGGCATCAAGGTTTTTTAACTAATCTGTTTTGAATTAATCGATTTTCTGTGGTTTAGTAAATGAGATCGGAATTGTAGTAGGAAGTATCCTTTGAGTTTGTTTCTAGAGATGATGCCATAAAACTCAAAATACTTTGTATCATATATATCAAAGCTTTACAGAATACAGCAGGACCAAGCTGCTGGAAACCATAAGGGTATAGATTATACTAGGAAACCTGGACTAAGAGAAGTATTTCTTGGGCTGGTACAGTCTTTGAGCATGAGGAATGAGTGTGGAGAAGTTAGCAGTATTTCAAAATTATATTAGTGAATATATTAGTTGAATATGTTATAACATACAGAAACATAGACTCTAAAAGTGGACATTCAGAGACTTTATCACATAAATAATTTTCTCTGACATTCAGGTTAAGTGATACGTTTAAACTTGTACCACTTGATCATCACTCCATCAAAGGTAAGACTTTTACTTTTTCCCAGTTTCTTTTATTTCTAAGATTTTTACTTTTTATAAGGACACAACACATCCTATGTCCTAAATCTCTAGAAGCAGTTTTATTTTAAATGTGTGAAATGGACCACTAGTTCTTCATGGATACAGAGAAACGTCGATCTAAACTGGAACATTAATGAACTGTCTAGAGCAGGGAGAGACCATCAAGTGATAACAATGGAAAGTAACACTCTGTGTACTGCCCCAGGGAGCTCTCTCTGGCATGGGAGATAAGTGATATCTAACCCTGATTCTAGAGCTCTGGCTTCCAACCTCTCAGACTTCTCAGACTTCTACCTAATAGTCCCAACCCTTCTCTTCTTTCCTTCTGCCCCCTGATACCAAAGGTCTCCTATTCTAAGTTGTCCTTTCATTGTAACTATTGGAAAGAACCAAGAGATTTGTTTTCTCCAAGGATTATGAGACCTACACTATAGCTTCTATTACTTCAAAATACTGTTATTTTATTTACTTCTCATTTTGGAAACAGGTAATAAAATATTCAGTACTAACTTTGTAATAAGTGTAATAATAAGAAAAATTAATGTGAGGGCTTATGTAATAAAGTTCCTGAAGAATTATGGTTAAACATCCCCCTACTCCACATACACAGTCAATTTTACTGATTGCTTATGTTAAAAATTTTAAATTGTGGTTGGAGATGTAGACCAAATATTCCTTCCTAGCAAATATAAGGTCCTAAAATCAAACCCTAGTACCAACAACAAATAAATAATAAACAATCAATATTGATGTATATAATGTTTTTCATATATGAAAGGGAGTATATGTATATATATGTACACTTACATATATATATATATATGCATATATGTCTCCTAAGTATGTGTATCACATTTACCTGAGTTTTGCCTTGTGCAGATCCTTGAGACAGCAATGAAGGTTCCAGTTCTACAGACCTGAAGTTCAATTCTACAGGCCTGGAGTATAGACAGGAAATACCTTATGTGGCTTGAAAGTTTACAAAGCTCATTTAGAAATGAAAGCCACATGTCAAGTTTATGATCACTACTAGCTTGCTGGTTTGCTCTGAGAACTAATTTAGTTCAGTTGCTTTTCTTTTCTTTAGTTGGAGGGGGGAGAGGGCCTGAGCACTGTCTGAACTTCTTCGCTCAAGGCAAATGCTCTACCACTGTGCCACAGCACCACTTCCAGTTGCTGTGTTTGTTTGTTTTGGTGGTTAATTGGAGATAAGAGTCTCATAGACTTTCTTTCTTGAGTTGGCTTTGAACCATGATCCCTAGATCTCAGCTTGCTGGGTAAGTAGGATGATAGAAGAGAGCCACCA
Organism: Megascapheus bottae; assembly: GCF_031878675.1. Lineage (NCBI taxonomy): Eukaryota > Metazoa > Chordata > Mammalia > Rodentia > Geomyidae > Megascapheus > Megascapheus bottae. The sequence continues at coordinate 25,347,787 of NC_143528.1, read as the reverse complement.
GTGCCCAACTTTTGTTCAGTTTCGTCATTGATATGTGACTTGGCAACACGTATGTCTTAAGCTGACATTATGCAGACTAAAGTGGAGGTTGGATGTGGACAAGGAAAATAAAAATAGCATTAAACAGTTATTAGAACAATTGAACTTGCTTCATAAGAGATAATAGTATAATGTGCAAATCGGTGAGAGTATCTTCAATACAAACTTAATTGCTTTTGCCATGCAAAAGATGAAGATGAAGATGTCTGCTACTTATTACTAGGCAGAGAGGTAAGTGAATCCACTCTCATAACACTTTAAAAGCTGCTTCTTATTCATTGATTAATGAATCAAATTCTCAATTTTAACCTGATACAGTGGTTATGTGCCCAGAATCCATGGAAAGCATGAATTTCTAGAAGTCATTTTTTTCACTTGGCAAAATAAATAAACAAGGGTTGTCTGGTAGCACATTTTGAGTTAAGTAAAATTGAAAGTTCGTACTCCATAGGTTCTAGGAACAATAGTTGGGAGAGAAACAAAGGAAGAAATACTGATAATTACTGCCTTCAATATTTTGTCTCTAGTCAACAGTGTGAGTGGGTTGGAGTCCATTTTTTTCAACTCCTGAAATAAGCAGTATAGTTTATAACACTTGTTTAATGTTTTCAGTTATTTCAAATACTTTATGTATTATTGATATCATCTTATCAATTTTTTTGAATGAAGCAGAAAATTCAGTCATTCTCCCTACCGGAAAAAAAGTGAACTTTTCTTTTCACTATTCAGGATGTAGCATTTACATTTCTACAATTTTTTACATTAGTCATAGAGGAGTCTTTGGGGGGGGGTCTTTGTTTTCTGTGTTTTGCATTTTTGTGGGGGGGGTCGGGTGGATCATGGGGCTTGAACTCAGCGGGGCACTGTCCCTGAGCTCTTCAGCTCAAGGCTACTGCTCTCCCCCTGGGCCTGTGCATAGTCCCTGAGCTCTTCAGTTCAAGGATATCGCCCTACCCTTGAGCCAAGCCTCACTCCCTGTTTTCTAGGTGGAGATAAGAATCTGAGGTCCTTTTTTGTGCCCGGACTGGCTTTGAACCTTGATCCTCTGATCTCAGCCTCCTGAGTAGCTAGGATTACAGGTGTGAGCCACTGAGTATGGCACGCTTTGCACGTTTTTTTTTTTTAAAGCTCTACTTACCAACTAGCAAGCCTTAAATCTTCATTGTAGATATAGTGCAAGCTGTAAATTATAGGCTGAGAAGCTATAACCAAAAACATGAAAGAATCCACAGGATTTTACACAGTCTGGAACATTTTAGAGATAGCCTCAGCCTTTAATTGAAAGCTCACATTGGTCTGTTGATAGTGAAAAGATAATTTTGTTTTAATACATCTTGTGATTTTTAGACATATGAGAACTGTATGTCCCAAGAATCTGGAATTCCTGTTTCATCTAATATTGCATCCAAGTTTTTCTATTTGTTTCTGCATAAAATTGTCAGAATAGAAATTGACTAACAGGCATTGCTAATAAAGGAAAAATACTTTCTATGGCAAAAAATGTTAACATGCTCTTGATAGCTTGGTTTATTTAAATCTGTAAATTACTTTTGAGATAAATACTCAGTATTTCAATTTTGTCACTTTGACTTGTATACCGACGTACACAGAAACCTCGTTCACTCTGTGACATCCACCTGGCCTAGAATCCACAATTATGGATGTCAGGAGGTAGAAGCTACAGAGCCAGTCTAACACATTGATTGTTAAGGCACCACGGTATGACATATTCAGTATTGACTCCAGTGATAGATGACACCTATCATGACAAGCAGCAAAACTCTGCCCTTCAGGACCCACAGAATGATTGGAACAACCTTATTTTATTGCTGCTCATTTTCAAGTCCAAGTTCCCCATATGCCTTATATGTAACCCAATGGCTTTTAAATAATGGTTTTCCTACTGCTGTCACAACAATGACTGACACAAGCATGATGATTGAAATAGCTCATTATGTTTATGGAACTAGGTGAGAGGGTCAACTAAACCCCATCACTGAAGTTTACTGTGCTCTTCTTAAAAAGTAAGTTCCTGTATCATGATTGGTTTCTGTCCATTGAAACAGTATGAATGAACCATGCTGATAGAATTTCCATTCATCAGAATTATCTTTCTTTCGTTTAAAGTTAGTACATTTGTCTTGCTTTTTAACATGAATGCCAGGAGTCTGATAAATGTGGAATTCTTACATATTAGAAGCCCATGTGCCTGTAGAAAAATAACAATAGCAACAGGATTTTAATGAATTCACAAAATAATGCCCATTTATACAATTTCTTTGGCAAATGAATTATCTTCCCAAAACTATTATTGCTCTTTTCTAAAACATTTCAATCATGTAGATTAGTACATATAAAATAGGTGCAGAAAAAAAGGTTAGTAACTGGGGTGAGAGTGTTTAGGTTGCTTCTCTATGAGTTTAGGGTTCTGGTCTAAATCCCAGTAAGTAAAATAACAAACAAATAAGCAGATGGTGATTGCACTAAAAAATGACAATGGTAATCTTCAAATTTCATAATTACAACTCACCTAGGAGTCACAATCCGAAGTAAGTAAGTAACAATCCTGTAAGGTTTGCCGAAAGGAAACTCCACACAGTTCAGGAGAAGAGGGTTTATTGTGTGAGGAGAGAGCAGACTCCTGCTCCCCAAAATGGAGTAGGACGAGCAAAAGAACTTAGGGTGGGAAGTGAGAGATTATATAGGGGGAGGGGCATAGACACAGTGGAAATGGATATGATCTCAGAGGATGGGGAAATACCTCAGTGGGGACCTCCCACTGCCCCCAGGCATGCCAGTTGCCAGGATTACAGGTGCTGGGTGGGTATTTCCAGGGTGCAGTGGGAGAGAGCCAGGGGAAGAAGTCATTTCTTCCAGTGGGACCTAACAAATCCCAGAAAACTTCAGGGTGAAACTTAACTTATATCATAAGAACAAATGAAGTGATAAATTCCATCCAAAGATGCAGGAAACTAGAGGAAGCATCGATTATGAGGACAGAGTATCTATGGTGATCAGAGGAGATGATGACCTAAGAGGAGGGGAGGATTTAAAAGAAGCCCTCTTGGCTGCCTATCCACCGTTACATGACAAAGCTATTTTGCCACCTGATTCTACCACCATGCCCAAGACCTTGGGTCATATCAACCAGAGAATAAGCCAAGAACCAAAACAAACCCTTCCTCTTAAAAATGGTTGAGTATTCTGCTTGCAACAATGAAAAGTTTAAGTAAAATAGCCATACTACCTAAAAGAATCCCCACCTGGGCACCAGTGGCTTGCACTTATAATTCTAGCTACTTGAGAGACTAAGATATGATGGCTGTTTGAAGCCACCAGAGCTGGAAAGACCTTGATTCCTTGAGATTCTTACCTCCACTGAACCAGAATAAAAGCCAGAAGTAGAGCTGTTATTCTAGTAGTAGAGTGCGAGGTTTGAGTAAAATATATACCAAAACAAATAAATCCTCCATCTACACATCCAAGGTAATCCCCATCAAAATCTCAATATTTTTTGTTGTTGCTGTTTTATAAAACTAGAAAAGAAATCATAAAATTCATGAGGAAACACAAAAGACATGAAAAAGCCAAAACCATCTTTGTGTGGGAAGATGTGTGTGTGTGTGTGTGTGTGTGTGTGTGTGTGTGTGTGTGTGTGTGTCTGAGTGCGGACGAGCACTGATGTTATCTACTGGTTTATTTGAATATATGCTATTGAGTTACAGTAACAAAAAGACTGTCACAAAAATAAGCTGAGCCGAGTGAGGTGGCTCACATCTGTAATCCTAGCTACTCAGAAGACTGAGATCTGAGGATCAAGGTTCAAAGCCAAACCCCAGCACAAAAAGACCTGAGACTCTTATCTCCAATTAACCTCTAGAAAACGGTAAGTGGGGTTTGGCTCAAGGATAGGATGGTAGTCTTGAACTGAAGAGCTCAGGGACAGTGCCCAGGCCGAGTTCAAGCCCCATGACCCACAACAACAACAGCAAGCATTTTGGTCTATGTAAGCTTATAGTGCACCCAAAAATAATCTCACCAGTCTACAGCCAAAACATTCTCCCACAAAAGTGTCACAAGCATATGTCAGGGAAAAATATAGCTTCTCTAACAAATGGTGCTAGAGAAACTGAATATCTACATGAAAAAGACTGAAAAATCCCCAGTTACATTTCAAGCATTGAAGGGTCGTGGTCTAGGACAGGCTCCAGGCAAACACAACAATCTATCATGCTCAAGGCATTTGGTTAAATAATTAGCACCACACGTAAAAGTTACAATAAAAAAGGAAAAAAAAAAACAAAAAAAACAGAGGAGAATTTTCACTTTTGTAGACTTCAATCAGATTTCAAGAAAATTTAGACTGTTTAATACTGTATCTCGTACTAAAATCACTTTTTGACACACATTTTAAATTCCTCCCCAAAAACGTTTGTTCAAATCTACTTAGGAAAATCGCTGTTTGAGGCAAGTCTGAGAAAAAGGCAATCCTCAACTCCATAAGAAACAGATGTAGGAGGATTAGGATCTCAAGCCAGACAACCCTATTAAAAATAAATAAATAAATAAATAAATAAATAAATAAATAAATAAAGCAAGCTTTTAAAAATTCAAGAAAATAAGAGCTTTCCGTGTGGTTCCAGTGTTAAAGTGCCTCCCTGGCAAGCATGAGGCTCTGGTTTCAATCTCTTGTACAGCCAAGTAATAATGATAGGAAGAGGAAGAAAACGATAAAGCAAGAAGAGGAATCATCCTCTCTGCATATTCACTCTGAATACAAGCAATCATAATATGACTATAAATCCAAAGATTTTCAACTATGATTTTATATACTCAATTCTAACTATAAATACTAACTTAAAATCATTCTTATAGCTTGTCTTTATCCATCTTCAGAAGTTATTAAGGATTTCAGTTTTGGCTGAATTTCTGCTAGAAGCAATTGTTTTTTTACCCATCTCAGAATCAAACTCTTAACTTCCACACAAGATGATCTGTTGGTTTTGTTATTTAAAGCAGCCTACCATGACAACCCAATATTTTATATCATTGACTTTAAAAATGTATAAGGGTATGCTAGTATAGCACTGTCACACAATTCTACAACATCATTTGTCTTAAAGAACCTTTATGCTAAGTCTGGTCCAATGCTCTCAAGTCATTGTAAAACATATTTTCAGATCCACAGCAGCTAAAATGCTTCCAACAGTTAAAGCTTTCAAAGCTTTTAAAGTACCTTATTGATTTACAGCTCCTGTTCAGGTCTGCTTTATGTATTCCAATTATGATCCCATTGTCTACAGTAATCTATATTCTTCTGTCCAGAGCAATCTATATTCTTCTTAAACTTGACAATTTTATTTTCCACATATGTGTATCTTCCCTGTATGTATTCTACATTGTTAAAGGACAAATAATAATAATAATGCAGAAGAGGATAGAAAAGTTCTGTTTAAAATATAATTATTTTAAATAACAGATTATGGTTCATGAAATTATTAATTTCAACATGGAATCACATTGAGAGATTTTACTAATCACAACTTACTGAAGTTTTACAAATATTTTAATGGCTAAGTGGCAGAAGTCATCTCAAGTTGAAGTACTAAATTAAGTTTCAATACATATTTTATGTTATAAGAATCATTCAATAAAAGCTATACTTTATTCTTCTTAAAAAAGTAAAGATGGTCAAGATGCTAATACAAGATCTCTCATCCAAATATTTAAAATGTAAGTTACTGAGCATCGGCAGTATGCCACAAGAAGAAAATTCAACTCTTGGCTTCATGTTACAAGTCATAGTAAAAATAGAAGTGAATAAATTATTATGAAAAACTAACTTCATTATGTATATACTATTTGAGTGAAACAAATAAATTACATATTCAATTTAGTTCAATTATCTCGATATGTCTATGAAAACATTCCAAAATCCTAAATATTTTGAAGTCTGAAACATTTTTTCAGGTAGAAATATTCAACCTGTACTAATTAGCATCAACAGATTGTATGCAAAAAAAATGATAGGCCATTCTCAGGGCCCTCATTACTGTTTATGTATTATCCATGTATTTTTAAATTTTATGCATTGCATAAACAAAATGAACTTGACAACAGGTAATTTTTCTTGAGGAGTATCTATTACAACTATATCAATTAAAGAAAGTTGCAATTCAGTAACAACACATTTCTCTTTTTTTCTCCTTGTGGTTAATCTCATGTGGTTACTACATCTGATTTTGTTACCTGATATATTATATATGTGTTTATTTGTTTATTTGAAATAGGGAAGGGAAGGGAAGGGAGAACACAAGATGACTGGGAAGGGATTGGGGGAGAGAAAGGGGAACAAAAAACATCAGAAGGGTATCAAAGTTCAAGACGTAATGCACCCACTACCTGATGAGTGTAACTGTAATCCATCAATACCTTAAACCGACAATAAAATGCAATTTAAAAACCAACTGTGTCTTTATGAGACTATTATTGTAGATTCTCTGTACACTGTTTCAGCAACTCTTCTTGTAGTCATATAAGTTAAATACTATTGGACATTTTATTTCTAAGACATGTCTACTGCACATGTGAAGCAAACACAATTTGTAATACAGGGCCTAAGTAATGTTAAGACTCTGCATGTATGAATTCTTTTTGTCTTTTCTGTCTTGTTAACAACATGTATTTTTAATGATTGATAACACATTTTCTTAACAGGTATCTTAATTTACCTTTCTTAACTAATGTTGCTGTATAAGCTTTGTATTTCCTGTTGTTGAACTTTTGGTTCTGTGAGATCATGATGCTTTGGATCACTATTAGGGCTCAAGAGGCCAAAGAGAGTTGACACCAAGTAGGCTACTGAATGAATGAGTTAGCTGAAACACTGCTATGGCAGACCTATCCCTCATGTATGTCTCATGTATGAGGCATGTGACCAGGCCATTTGAACTGTAACACCTTTGGGGTGTTGTAGGTTATCTCAGCCATAAAATATAGAGAAGCCATATTTTGAGAGGTCAAATTGGGAATTTTTATTGGATGACTGCAGGTGAACTTTTGCCAAAAAGACATGCAGATCCTCGAATATACTTTAAAATGTCAGAAAACTGACCAATGAGAGCAGGAGAGGAAAGAAGAAGCAGAAAAAAACACCAACAAACCAGATCCATTTCAGTGCAGAAGTGAAGTTGGATGCTATGGTGACCACAGGAGAGTCAAGAGACAGGAGACACAAGGCATGAAGCATGGCACAATGGCACCTGAGCAGGTCTGGCCATAAATAGTGTCAGGGTCAGGGGGTAGGGTCACCAGAAAATCCCAAGTTCAAGGCACAGGACTTACTGCTCATCTAAGTTCCCGCTCTTGCCTCTGTGGGTTCAGGCACATCCATCACCTGGGAGGTGGGACTTCCCCTTCCTCCACCATAAAGAAAAGATGGCACCAGCTAAACACAATTCCCTATTCACCATGTATCCAAGATGGCACCAGCTAGATGCATCCTCCCTGTTTCTAAAATATAACTAGAAATATAGCTCAGTAGAAGAAAGAAAAAGAATGAAAAAAGAGCCTTTGGAGTTTAAGGTTTTGTTATGTTGAACAGCTGTATAACAGAGCTCTTACTCTGAGTTTCTCAAAATTCCACCTGACAGCCTATAGTTATCTACCATATCTTATGGTCATAAAATTAAATAATGCTGTATGTGCTGCAATACTCAGTCTATTGTTGATCCAAACAATAAATTGAATATGCTAGATTACAAACTTGTTTAGAAATAAGTCAGGATGTTGATTTATTTCTCATCCCATTTCCCCATAATAATATTTTTAACTACTGCTATGTATAAAATGCTAATTACTGATTAATGACTTTCAGTGAAACTCTTTGGCACAGTTTTATTCCTCCAAATAGCCTTTTCAAAGAACAGAAATGTATTAACTTTTTGTTGTACTTATTAAGAGAGATTTTTCTGCTATTATTTGATCAAAATTAGCAGCAATCTAAAAATATGCTCGTTGGGTGCCAGGAGTTTGGCCTAGTGATAGAGTGCTTGCCTAGCATGCACGAAGATTGGAGTTCAATTCCTCAGTCTGACATGCATTAGAAAAAAGCCAGAAGTGGTGCTGTGTCTCAAGTGGTAGACCTCTAGTCTTGAAAAAGCCCAAGGATAGTTCTCAGGCGCTGAGCTCAAGCCCCATATTTTCTTTGGCAAAAAAGAAAATATTCTCTTTTGACCAAGTATTGGTGGTTCATGCCTGTAATTCTCACTGCTCAAGAGGCTGAGATCTGAGAACTGTAGTTGGAAGCCATCGTAGGCAGGAAAGACAGTGAGAGTATCTCTAATTAACACTACAAAAATGAATAGATAAATGAACTAATAATATTACCCTTCTCAGGATTTGAACTGAGGGTGTTATGTTTTCTTATTTGCTTACTTGGCTGGCCCTCCACTACTTGAACAGTGCCTAGCTTTTCTCTGATTACTTGGGGATGGAATTCCACAAATTTTTCTTCCCAGGTTGGCTTTAAAGTCAGATCTTCTAAGTCTCACCTTCATGATTATGTAGATTTATAGGAATAAGCCACAGGAACTCAGCTCTAAGCAGACCTATTTGAAAATCATTATCCATATGTAATCAAAGAAAAAGTAATCTTAGGGCCTTGAGTTTGTCCAAGTGGTAGAGTGGTGGACTAATATTCACAAAGACCTAGGTTCGATTCCTCTGTACCACATACATAGAAAGAGCCAACTTTTTTTTTTGCCAGTCCTGGGCTTGGGCTCAGGGATTGAGCACTGTCCTTGGACTTTCTCAAGGCTAGCACTCTACCACTTGAGCCTCAGCACCACTTCCGGCTTTTTGCTATGTATGTGGAGTACCGAGGAATTGAACCCGGGTCTTTGTGCATGCTAGGAAAGCACTCTATCACTAGGACAAACTCCCAGCCCTGAAAGAGCCAACTTTTAATGTGATGGTTGTTTCTTTGAGGATTTGTTTTTGAGAGACTCAATTTTTTGAGCTATAAGTATATTATAGATATGAGGCCCTTGTTTATTGAATGGGTAATGAAGATCTCCCATTCTGTAGGCTTTCTGTTTATCTGACTAGCTATATACTTTGCCATGTAGAAGCTCTGCAGTTTAATGGAGTACAATTTGTCCAGCCTTTCCTTGATATGTTGTCTTTCTGGGGCCTTTAATGAGAAAGTCTCAACCCCCACCAAGAAACCCTAGTGTATCTCCTATTCCTTGCTATTAACTTTTTGGTGTATCTGCTCAGATCTCACATCCATACTACGCAAATTCTTCAATGAACTTGAAAGTGAAAGTTCACATCTAATTTCACTCTATGAAGCCAACATAACCCTCATCCCCAAACCAGACAGGGACTCATTAAAGAGAACTATAGACCCATTTCTTTGATGAACATTGATGCAAAACTTCTCAGTAAAATCCTGCCCAATCAACTTCAAACACCATGACCAAACAGGATTCATTATAGGGATGCAAATCTAGTTCTATATATGTGAGTCAGTTAATATAACTCATCACATCAATAAACAGGAACAAGAACAAGAACCACATGGTCATCTCAATTGATGCAGAAAAATCATTTGATAAAATCCAACACCCCTTTACTATAAAAGCTCTGGAGAAACTAGGAATCCATGGAACACTCCTCAGTATAACAAAGGCTGTATATGTCAAACCTACAACTAGAATTATACTTAATGGCAAAAAGTTAAAGCCATTCCACTAAAATCAGGATTGAGGAAAGGATGTCCACTCTCTCCACTCCTCTTTAATCTAGTATTAGAATTCCTAGCCAAAGTAATAAGGTGAAAAGCAAACATACAGGGGATCCAAATAGGAAAAGAGAGAGGGAAACTTTCCCTCTTTGCAGACAAAATGATTCTGTAAGGAACGCGATAGACTCCACTTCAAAATTGAGTAAGCCAATTCAACACTTTGAAAAGTAATAGAGTATAAATTAACCCTCAAAAACCAATGGCTTTCCTATAGACCAACAATGGGAAGAGCGAGACAGAAATCAGAAAGCAACTCCTTTTGCAAGAGCCTCAAAAAATAAAATGAAATACTTAGGAATCAACTTAACCAAGGATGTAAAATATCTCTAGGGGAAAACTTTCAAAACCTGAGGAAGGAAATTAACGCAGATCTAAGGACAAACCTTCCATGCTCCTGAATAGTTCAGACTAACATTATGGCAATTCTGCTGAAGCTATTTTCAAAGTCAACACAATACCCATGAATATCCCAACATCACTCCTAAATGGAAGAGAGGAAGCAATCGAAAAATCCATATGGGATAAAAGACCCTGAATAGCAAAGACATACCTTAGCAGAAAGAGCAGTGCTAGAGGAATATCAATACCAAACTTCAAACTCTACTACAGAGCTATCATGATAAAAATAGCTTAATATTGGCACAAGAACAGGCCTGAGGACCAATGGAATAGAACTGAAGACCCAGAAATGAACCCACAGATCTATGGCCAACTAATCTTCAATAAAGGAACCAAAAAATTGACTGGAAGAAACACAGCCTCTTCAAAAAATGTGCCGGGGCCTCCCGGCAGCAAATTGGGGTTCCTGAAATAAGGGGCAGGGACTGGAAAAATTAGAAGAGAGACAAGCACATTGGGTCCAGGAGGTCTGCAGCCCAAGCAAAAACTGCCGCCTCGTTTATTCTTAACTCAAAGTTTTTATCCCTCCTTGAGACCAGGGCACTCCCAGGTGTTACATCCAGATGGTTAATCAGGGAACTGTTGGGGGTTACATTCATATGGTAAATCTCAGATCAATTGAACAGGAGAAGGCCAAAAAGCAATAAGACAATCAAGCAATTATCTGATGCAAATCAAAGTACAGTTTGATTCCACTCTTGCTCCCGACATATCCCCCATCTTTATTTTAAAAGAAACACAAGTGCAATTTCTATTCTTTTCACTATCTCTAATTATCTCATTATCCTGTCTCGCTTTCCAAAAATGACTGGTCCCTTCATCTAAAGGGGATAGATGGGCGGAGATTCGGCTTCTGTGACTTCTTCAAGCTGACTCAGGGGCGTTGTCTCTGTGCTTAACCAAGGACCTTAAGAAGCCTAGCCTGTTTTATTAGGGATTGCAAGGATTAGATATCAGGAATAATAATTTGCTCCAAACTGGAGATCATATTTAACATTTAACAACTGCACGAACCATCTTTGGCTACAATAGTGTAGTTACATAGCACCCATTTGCAAAGGCCTTTTCTTGATTGTCTGGGGAACTAAATTTCTGCAACCTTAACAATGCTTCAGTTGTCAGATCTAAACAGATTAATAGAGACACAAGTCTCAGATCCACAAACTTTTCCTGAATTTGTGGCTGGTGTCAAAAATAAATAAATAAATAAATAAATAAATAAATAAATAAATAAATAAATAAATAAAAATTTCGCTCAATTAGGGCTTTAAACTACCCACTATCACAGAAGATTGACAAGTTCCTGCCCAGTTATGAAAGGCACGGGCATTAGTAAGGCATGCTTACAAACTATTCTATGACCTCCCGGCTCTGATTAATTTGATCGGCCAAGCACAAGTGACTAAGATCTGACACCATCTCTGCCGTCCAAGCAGAGGCTTTCTGCATCGTGTCCCAGTAAAGTTTCTCCACACAGGGATAAATGTCCCATTGGCAATTCACTTGCTTAGTTGCTGGACTTGAACTCAGGGCCTGGGCACTGTCCCTCAGCTCTCCAGCTCAAGGCTAGCACCCTGCCACTGTGAGTCCTGAGCTTGGTGCTTGAGTGTTGTCCCCCAGCTGTTCAGCTCAGAGCTAGCACTCTGCGGCTAGATTAGACACCACAATCACACAGGGACTTTGCTTTGCCCGGGGTTGGCTCAAAACTGCAGTTTTCAGATCAGTGAGTCCTACAAAAGGCCACGTTTCTCCAATTAGAGCAACAAGGTGGTCGACACAGAAATAGTCTCTAAGCATGAGCTTACCTAGAACCTGGAAAAGGCCAAAGTTACATCTGAATAAGGATTGCTGTTCTTCTCCAAGGGGCTAGCTGGAAGTTACAAGAGCAAGCTGAAATAGCAATTAAGCAATTACTTTGGTAGTCCTGATTTTCCTTTTCTCTCTTTCTTTAAACATTTAAGACAACTTCACTTTCAAATATTGTTTAGAAACCCATTTCCAATGTTCTTAATAACTTTTACTGATACTGGCTTAAACAATTAACACCTTAGCCTTTATTTGCAATTGAAAAACCTTTAAAGGCACAAAGAACTCCTGCCCTCAGGCCCCCTAGGGCCCAAGGCACTCCTCTTGCCTTTAGAAAAAAGGGGCTCTTATGCAGTTTAGATTACTGTCTAAAACTCCAACAACAGTTTAAACTCAAATAACAGTTTTTCCCTAATGCAAAAACTATAGACATCAGTGCACCAAAAGTCTAAGTCTGGACTTAGTTTCCTTCCCTTTTTTTAAACATTCCTTTAAAATACTAATCACATTATCCACATTTTACCATCAGATTTCTAGTGTCAGTTTGCAAGAAAGGACAGGCAAAGTTTCTGACGTTAATGAACAATTTTACATTTAAATCTCTAATACATGTTTCCAAACTTTAACTTAAAGTAATAAATCCCAAATTCCCTAACACCTCTGTGCTGAACAGGATACAATGTTTACAATGTAAACAGCTGTATGCCCTGCAATAAAATGCAGATTTCAGGATCTAGAAAAATATTTACCAGTTTTTCTTTAAGACAATGCAATAATCCTTTGAGACATGGGAAACATTCAAACCTACTAATTTTCTTGAAGTTTAGACTCAGATTTACCCAATTGCTTTTGTGTTTCAAATGAGCTCAACCATTGTTTTATACAGCATGCTGACAATTTAACCTTGAACATGTTCACTCACACCCATTCGCACACACATTCATACTCAAAGATCTTAAAGCGCGCAAAATTAATATCGGCCGTTCATTTTCCAGAAATTTTAGTATCATGAGGGTTTTTTGCTAATCTTATTCTTGTGGGTGACAACCAAGTTTTAAAACAAAGCTTTTTAACAAAGCGACTAGCTAAAATTTAAGACTGAAGTTTGTGTCCTGCCACCAACTGTCTCCAGACTGTCACTTCGGCAGGTAGTAGGAAAAAGGAAACTAGAAGGAAGACTGCAGCTGCTTTGTCTGGCCTCTGCTCACCTCAGCTGCAGCCGATTGGGAGGGGCCATACTAGGCCGCAGTGGAGTCAAAACTTTTTACTTCCCAGAAATATTCAAATAGATAACAAGGATGTGCTTGAGTACGCACAGAAAAACCATAAGGATCCATATTTAGAACTGGTACCAATTTTAAAGACAAAACTGGACAAAACAACAACAACAGAAAATACCCAAGGAAAACTATAACACGAACAAGACAGAGAAGCGGAGACTTTTAAACAGAATCAGACATTGACATATAACAAGAAAATTGGACTCAATCAGATACACTTAACAAAAAAACATGAGCTCAGCTGTTTTTAGATTTAGACATGTCTTGCTGGTGGGACTCTCAGGTATGCCTTGATATTGACAAGAAACTCAGAAGGGGAAGGGGGGTCAAGGCGTCCCTTGACCACCCAGGCCTCTATTTTAGGCCCACAGTGCACCCCCTTTTTTTTTTTTTAAATAAATAAAATAAAACAAAACACAGACATACAGGGGGTCGGCCGACTTCTACTTACCTCTGGAGGCCTTTGCTTTTCACCTGGGCATCTTTTACAAAAAAGGTTATTAAGAAGAGGGATGGTAAAGACAAAATAATGTCACATATTAAATTGTGTAGAGTCAATGAATATGTTAAAAGGTCCCTACATAATAGTAAAAGGAGGAGAAACACAGCTCATATGAATGTGTGGAACAAGTGGATCAGTAGCAGTCCCAATTGACATGCACAAATAACTCAGGTCCTTTCCACGTCGCAGGATGCACCACTGGAGGGTTGGGGGTGTAGGTCCAGTGAGTCGCTGCTTGGATGGCCACTGTCACTCTCCACGATCCGAACGCAGCGTTCAGGCAGCCAGCGGGCGTCATTTTCTCCTTGTGAAAAAACACATACATGCCCTCGACCCCAGGTTAGAACAGGATCGGGTCCATGCCAAGCACCAGTTAGGGGATCCTTCCACTTTACTAAGGCAAAAGCACGCTGCTCTCTTTTTTCCCAGAATCGCTGAGCAGCAGATAAATTATTTGAATCCAGATTCAAAAAATTTAAAACAAATAAAGCATGATTAAGTATATTCACAGGGGTAGCGGGATACGACTCTCCTTTCTGTATTTTAGCAATTTGATGTTTTAATAATCCATTAGCTCTCTCCACGATGCCTTGACCTTGAGGATTGTAAGGAATGCCTGTAATATGAGTGATATTATAGGAACGGCAGAAGGATTGAAATGCTCGGCTTGCATAGCCAGGGCCATTATCTGTTTTTATTTGTGAAGGAATCCCCATCACAGCAAAGCATCGAATGCAGTGAGAAATACAATGTTTAGTGGCTTCCCCAGCAAGGGGGGTGGCCAAGATAAAATTAGAATAAGTATCTATAGTAACATGAACATATTTTAATCGGCCAAATGATGGAACATGTGTGACATCCATCTGCCAAATGTGATTAGAAAGCAGTCCTCGTGGATTTATACCTAAATGGGGGGCTGGTGAAAAAGGGACACAGTTGGAGCAAGTTTTAACTATTTGACGTGCCGCTTCTCTAGATAATTTGAACTGTCGGCGCAAGGCTCGACTGTTTTGATGGTGGATGGCATGTGACTGCTTAGCAAGTTCAACCTGAGTTAAGTAAACTCTGGTGGCAGAGTCAGTGACCGCATTGCCCTCACTTAAAGGGCCAGGAAGATTAGTGTGAGCTCGAACAAAGCCAAAAAAACAGGGGTGGTTGCGAGAACAAAGCAAAGTTTGTATTTGGCGAAATTGGGTCTGAATATTGGAGTTAGTAGTTCCAATAAAGGGAACAGTTTCTATGACTTGAAGAGCACGAATTACATACTGACTGTCTGAGTATAAGTTAAAGGGCTCGTCTTGTAACAGGACGAGTGCTTGTAAAACAGCCTCTAATTCCACCTCTTGGGCGGAGGAAAAACCTGTAACCCAGGATTGAGTTTTCCCATTAATGGTCAAAGCAGCCGTTCCATTTGAGGATCCATCTGTAAATACCAAAGCGGCAGAAGATAAAGGCGAGGCCTGTACTATGGAAGGAAATAGAAACGTATGACACGCAGCAAATTGGAGAAGTTTGTTAGACGGGTAGTGATGCAAAATTTTTCCCGTATAATTGGCCCAAGCAATGGCCCAAGGATCGCAATGGGCGAATAGCCAATCTTGTTGTTGTAAATTATATGGGACACAGATAAAATGAGGTTCCTGACCTAAATATTTACGGGAATCCACTCGGCACATGTGTATCAGATTAGCTACCAATTCGTAGTAGGGGTTCAGCACTTTGCCGGGTGTTGATGGTAGATAAAGCCATAAAAGTGGGCCATCCTGCCACAATACAGCAGTTGGGGAGTGAGAAGTAGCTAAAATGTAAACTCCCCAGGGTTTAGAATAGTCACAATAGGTCATTTGTTGCTGGGAAATTGCCTTTTCTACAATTTGGATGGCCCTCCTGGCGTCAGGATTTAATTCGCGCAAGGATGTAGGGTTGGTATCTCCTTTTAAGAGATCAAAGAGGGGTTTTAACTCTCCTGTGGAGAGCTTTAGATAAGGCCGAAGCCAATTTATATCTCCTAAGAATTGCTGAAAATCATGAAGAGTTCTTAAGTGTGAAGTTTTTAATTGTATTTTTTGGCTTTTAAAATAGTGTGGGCCTAATATATGGCCTAGATATGTAAAAGGGGGGTGTTCCTGAACCTTTTCAGCTGCTATTATAAGGCCAAAGAGGCTCAGATCTTGCTTTAGTTGTCCAAAGGCTTGTCGTACGACGATAGGGTCAGAACAAGCCAACAAGATGTCATCCATATAATGAACAATATAAACAGAAGAAAATTTTTCACGAGTGGAAGAAATGGCTCTAGCTACAAAACTTTGACATAAAGTTGGGCTATTTGCCATGCCCTGTGGAAGCACAAGCCAGTGATATCGCTTCATGGGTTCTTTAAAATTAACAGAGGGGACGCTGAAGGCAAAGCGCTTACAGTCTTGAGGCGCCAGGGGTATAGTATAGAAACAATCCTTCAAATCTATAATAATCTTATAAGTATCCTTTGGGATTGCCATGGGTGAAGGCAAGCCAGGCTGTAGGGCCCCCATCAGTTCCATTGTGGCATTTATTTTTCTCAAATCCTGTAACAGCCTCCATTTACCTGACTTTTTCTTTATAACAAAAATTGGAGAATTCCATGGAGAGTTAGAAGGGGCCACATGCCCCAAGTCCAGCTGTTCCTGTACCAGCTGCTGTACTGCAATGATCTTTTCTAGTGAAAGAGGCCACTGTTCGACCCATACCGGTTCTTCAGAGAGCCAATTTATGGGATCAGCATGAGGGGCAGGACAAACGACAGCTCCCATTAAGGAATACCCTAATCCTTGTCTCGTAGGGCGAGACTGGGGTTGGAGCGGCTCTAGCTCCCCCTGTGCTGCTCGGCCTAGTCCCCTAAAGGGGAGGAGGCCTTGATCAAGTAACTGCTTAGTGACCGCAGCACTAGGACTAAACATATACACTCCCATTTTTTCCATGATGTCACGACCCCATAAATTAATTGGCAGATGATCCAGGACAAATGGCTGAAAATGACCAGAGTGCCCTTCCTCATCTCTCCAAACAAGGATCGCACTGCTCTGCTGTGGGTCAGTTGCTTGCCCAACCCCCTGTAGGGAAGTCATAGAGGTTGTCAGGGGCCATTGGGCTGGCCAATGTTTCTTAGATATCACAGACACATCTGCTCCAGTGTCTAATATTCCCTTAAAGGGCTTTTCTTGTATAAATATAGTCATCTCAGGCCTCTCTTGTTTTATGCCTTGTACCCAATAGATATCAGAAGATCTAGATCCTCTCTGTCCACATGGGGAATTAGTAGTCTCCCCGGGAGGTAAAGGGACGAGTATTAGTTGTGCCAATTTTTGACCGGCTGGGATCGATACCACGTGTTTCGGGGCAGAGGCCATAACTTTGATTTCTCCAGTAAAATCCTGGTCAATTTTGCCAGGTGTAATCTGTATCCCTTTAAGGGCTGAGCTACTTCGCCCTAACAGCAATCCAGCCACTCCCGGGGGAAGGGGGCCGAAGACCCCCGTGGGGAGAGCTTGTGTCCCCATCTCTGGGGTCAATACTGAGCAGGTGGAGGAACAGAGGTCCAGTCCTGCACTGCCTGGGGTGGCACGGAGGAGGCTGGAGACTGATCTTGGGGGGTTGTTAGAAGATGCACTTGTGGCCGAGAAGAGGGAGGGACTGCCCCATGGTTTTGCGGGGCCAGGGGCTGGCCCCTTCTCCAGTTTCCCGAAAACGGGCGGCCATTGCGATTTGTTGCTGACTTGCAATCTTTAGCCCAGTGCTTCCCTTTACCACAGCGTGGACATGTGCCAGGTGATTTTTCTCTCTTTTGCCTGGCCTGGCGTGGGCATTGCGTCATCCAATGTCCTATTTGTCCACAAGAAAAGCAACGCCCTGGGGGTCTAGCATCCCGAGAATGCCGCTGATCTCTATATTTTAGAGACTCAGTAACAGTCTTTCCTTGAGGAGCAGCGGCTAAAGTAAGGCCTTGTACATGGGAGGGTCCAATATCAGCACACAGTGAAATAAAGTCCGTGATTCCTCCCTTATTCCTATGGGGTCTGATAGCCGCCTGACAGGCGGCATTGGCATTTTCATAGGCTATGTGTCTAACTATACTCTTCCTTGCATTCTCATCTTGTACTAGGCAGTCTGCAGTCTCCATTAATCGAGACAAAAATTCTAGATAAGGTTCATTCGGTCCCTGTTTAACTTCTACTAGATTTTTTGTACGATTGGAATTGCGTAACTTTTTCCAAGCCTCTCTCGCCGCAGCATTTATTTGTAAATAGGCCTCCTTTGCATAACCCAATTGATCTTCGGTGTTTTTATAGGTTCCCTCTCCTAACAACTGATCAACAGTGTAAGGCAGGTTCTTAGACCTATTTGTTTCAATTTTAGCCCGACACTGTGCAGTGAACTCTGTCTTCCATAATAAGTACTTGCTCTGGCAAGCCGCTTCCAGTCATTCGGGCATGCAATACCAGCACATGCAGCCTCCAATATTACTTGAGTAAAAGGGGCAGTTGGCCCATATTGGGAGCAGGCATTTTTTAAGTCCTGTAATAGTTTAACAGGAACAGGTTGATGGTATACTTGTTCATCATGATCAACTAAACTAGGGAAGCATCGAGGCCCTGAAATATCTTCCCTCTCTCTAGCAGCCTGAGTCAGGTTTAATTGCGATGCACTGTGCCTGGTTGTAGTGCCTGTTAAAAGGGACTTGTTGCTAGGGCCTTTAGGCTTGCCTAAAGGTTGAGAAAGGGATTGAGGCCGTAAGGCTGCAGCTGGAGGCGGTGGGTGTGAGGGGTAAGGTTTAGAATCAGACACCATAGTGGCCTGATGGTCATATTTCTTTCCTACTTCTGGGGGGGCTCTCTGCTCTGTCCCCATTTTCGATAGAAGATGTAGCATTTCTTCTAACTTCTTCTCTATCGTAGCCACCCGGCCCTCCAATGACTCATCATAACTTTCCTCCTTGGTATTCAAACCTGAATTCTGATACTCAATATCTACTGGTTGTTGTTCCCTTTTCAAGATCTCACTTTGACTCTCTTGGGCTGCGGCATATGGCTCAGCCTCAGGTTCTTCAGAAGGGTCCTTTAACTCATAAAGTTCCCTTAATTCAAGATTAAGTTCAGCATTTTCATGTAGAGGATCTATGTATTCACTTACTAAATTCCATACAGTAGCAGCCTCTACTGGGGTCTTTTCGGGGCCATATACATCATAATAATCTAGAATTCTTTTTCCTATCCGCTGCCAGGCTTTTTGGAATTCCTCCTCTATAGACCTCGGGCATGCCTCCTCGACAAACTGTAGGAAGCTCTGAAGCACCCCTTTTTCCACCCACGTTCCGTGGGCTTCAAATAGGCCTGTTAAGATCGGTAGAAACAACCCATGGCTATTAGCTTGACCCATAATTTTTACTCCTGACTATACTCTCTTAATAGTCCTACGATGTGTTACTCACCACAGGGAGGGGTCCTTCACCTTCGTCCCAGATTTTCAGGTTCCTGTTCGGGCGCCAGATGCCGGGGCCTCCCGGCAGCAAATTGGGGTTCCTGAAATAAGGGGCAGGGACTGGAAAAATTAGAAGAGAGACAAGCACATTGGGTCCAGGAGGTCTGCAGCCCAAGCAAAAACTGCCGCCTCGTTTATTCTTAACTCAAAGTTTTTATCCCTCCTTGAGACCAGGGCACTCCCAGGTGTTACATCCAGATGGTTAATCAGGGAACTGTTGGGGGTTACATTCATATGGTAAATCTCAGATCAATTGAACAGGAGAAGGCCAAAAAGCAATAAGACAATCAAGCAATTATCTGATGCAAATCAAAGTACAGTTTGATTCCACTCTTGCTCCCGACAAAAATGGTCCTGCGGAATTGGTTAAACACCTGTAGAAAAATAAAGTTTTATCATATTTGTCACCCTGCACCAGAATCAATTCTTTTTAAATACAATTTTAAAACTTGATGCTTTCATCAGTATTTTGTTGAGTGTACTATAGCACTGTTTTCAAACCTTTTATATCCATATTTGAAACTTAGAGACTATTACTTCTAAAAACAAAAAGACATTTTTATAATTTAACAGCACCTCATTGTGCCCTAAATTGTGGTGTATAAATGTCATTCTACAATAAATACAGTATTTTAACCCAAGCTTTAAAATATAAAATTTTTGTTTACATTTCAAAAAGATTGATATAGAGGAAAAAAATCAATTAGCACAGTTTCATTGGAAGTATTTTACATTATTACAACTGAGATTAAAAATCATGAGTCACTTTCATAAATCATTTAAGTCTTACATACTCATAGTTATATTAAGATAATCATTAAGGCAAAATATTAAAACAAATTGAATTAAGAAACAGACTTGAATTTTAAAGTGAAAAGTATATTCAATTATTCTGCTCTCACTAAAAATACTAGTATGTTAATTATACTAGTAAAAGTAGTTTTGAATTGTTTGTAAAGCTAAAGATCATTTTTGAAATCTCTTTCTAGGAAAGTGTTGAAAACACACACACACACACACGTATGTATAATATGTAACACCATTACATGTTTTCATAAATTATCTGAATATTGTGATTGCTTCTTCAAAACTGTTATTTGGATAAGGAATCACACAGTTTAAGTATTAATCTCAAATTGATAATCCCAAGCTTCTGCCTGGAAAATTTAAAGAAGAAATATAGAAGCTTGGTAAACTGAAACCAAGATTTAAAACCCTTCTCTTCCAAAAGTAGCAAGAAATGTTTGTGTAAGATAATATTAATTGTGATTTTCTAATAGAGTCAATGTAGGTGATTTTTCGATGCAATTTAGGACAAAACAATGTAAGATCCAGCAAATGCCTGCAGTGGTTTAATTATTAATTTCTTAACACTTGACTTCTCCATGGATGAAATCAGATATCACTCTTGAAAACACAGGTTAGTGTGCAGATGGAGGATAGTGAAAATCTGGAAACTTCATAAGAGCCTGAGGAGGCAGTCAATCAAGATTCCCTCCCTGCTCCTCACACCCCATCACCACTTTACAGGAGAACCAGACAAGTAAACTTCCCAGCAAGGAAGAAGATGAAGAGGGAAGAGGGGAAGGCGCGGGGAAAAGACAGGGAGAAGGACGAAGGGAGAAGAGGAGGAAAAGGGAGGAGGAGAAGGGGAGTGGAAAAAGGAGGATGATGAAGATGATGACTGGGACAATAGAGAAGACAGCTATCAGCAAAGAACACTTGCAGGTCCATCTAGAGAAACCTTGAGGTCCACCTCTCTGGCCATTCTTCCATTCTCCATATCCTTTGTGTCTAGGGTGGAGAAGAGGAGGAGGAGGAGGAGGAGGAGGAGGAGGAGGAGGAGGAGGAGGAGGAGGAGGATAAAGAGCTAGAATAAAATACCACTAATGACTGATGTCTTATCTGATGATTTGGTGACCATAAAATAGTTACTGGGGCTGTATAATTAATCCCTGAAGGATTCTAATCAAGAATAACCAGGAGAACGATTCAATGCACTTTTCTTCTGCATAAAACATAATACTCAATGTGAGGATAAAACATTAGGTTCCTGTTACTTCATAAAAGTACACCTATATTAACATTGTTAAGTTAAAGCCAACAGGTTTCCTTGCTAGGAATATTCTAATCATATAAGTAATGCATATTATAAGAATATATAATTCCTCATACTCCTGTACTGAAGATATTCTCCCGTTCTTAAATATCCAGAACAATAGATTCATGCTGCTGTATCCACCCTTCTTTTATTTTGAGAGAAGAATTTTCTTTGTATTTTTTATCTTGAATTTATATTTATTTCTAAAAGACAATCTATTCAATACCTAGTATTCAGACTCTGGCTTTTGAGTACCACCTTCAGTCTATTGTTTGAAAAATGACAATGTATATGGCTGGAAAAGGAAGAATATAGGATTAGCCTGAGGAAATTTCCTGGTATCAGAAGTAAAAAAAAATGCCCAGAAAAAAATATAAAGAAGAAGCACCAACAAATAGAGCTCCAATTTAGGCAACAAATAGAAGATTGTATTGAGGTATTATTCATAGATTATAATAACCATTCATGAGTTCATGATGATATAAGCACATAGTGAATAAAAAGAGAAGAGGACTAACTCTTCTTAATATTACTAAGTTCAATTACTTCAAGTGGGAGAAATGAGGAGAGTACAAAATCAGCACTAGGCAAACAGGGCAGTTCCTTAGGTTTGGACCTTGAGTGTTTGTTTCCTGAAAGCTTAGATGTTCAAGGCTTAGTACTCAACCTGGATGTATTGGATGATGGTGGAAACTTTAAAATAAGAAATGGGACCATGTAGATGATATGAGTTCGCTAAGAAGGTATCCTCAAAATGGACTGTAGAACCCGAGTTTTTGCCATCACTTCCCCTCTATGAGATAGGTTAGTTATGCAATGCACACCCTGCCAAGTGGTGCTATCTTCCCACAAGACTAAAAGCAACAGAAATCCTCACCATAAAATTTCCAAAATCAGGCCGGGAGTTTGGGCTAGTGGTAGAGTGCTTGCCTAGCATGCACAAAGACCCGGGTTCGATTCCTCGGTACCAAATACATTGAAAAAAGCTGGAAGTGGTGCTGAGGCTCAAGTGGTAGAGTGCTAAGCTTTGAGAAAGTCCAAGGACAGTGCTCAGGCCCTGAGACCAAGCCCAGGTCTGGCAAAAGAAAAAATTTCCAAAATCAGGAGCCAAAATAAACTCATTCTATTTATAACCTGATTATCTCACATATTTTTACAGGCAAGGATAGCTGAATAGTCTAAGCATTGTTAGAGGAAAAATCCACTAATAAACACTAAAAAGCAAAAGTCAAGAACTTGAGGAAAAACAGAGT
Source organism: Megascapheus bottae (assembly GCF_031878675.1). Taxonomy (NCBI): domain Eukaryota; kingdom Metazoa; phylum Chordata; class Mammalia; order Rodentia; family Geomyidae; genus Megascapheus; species Megascapheus bottae. The sequence continues at coordinate 25,325,085 of NC_143528.1, read as the reverse complement.
ATTACATAGCCTGAAAATCCCCCCTGCAAATATTCACCAGCTTTGAGGGAAATAGCAAGAACATAGGGGAAAACCCAGTGCATATTCCCCTATGGTCATGCACCTCTGATGAGTATCAACCATTGAAGGACATATCAAGATCATGGACTCCTAATAAAGGACCCAGCATTACATTAAGGCCATGACCTCCCAGGGAGAACACAGCATCATGTTTTCAGTGAAAAGACTTAACAAAAATCAAATCATGAGAAAACCTTAGATAAACACATTCATAAAATGACTGATTCTCCTCAAAATAGTCAAAGGCACAAAATACAAAGGCACAATGATAAACTGTCATGTATTTGAGAAAAGTAAGGAAATATCCTAAGAGTAAACATCACATTAGGAACATAGTAGTAGAATGCATTCCGGTAAGCTCTATGGTTTCACAATGTCATCAGTGTTAAATGTCTTGTTTTTAAATAATTGTACCCTGGTTATCTAAGTTGTTAACATTAGAAGTTGAGTGGGGGCATAAAATCACTGTCCAATTTATAGTTATCTAAGATTATTTCAAAATAAAAGTTTCTTTTTAAAAAGGATTGTTCATAGTTTGTTTAGAATTTATAGCCAATCTATAGGAAGACAATTCACACTGATGAAAATCAATTCTTTTAAATAGTATATAAAGCAGAGCACTTTAAAAATGATCTTGCAATGTAATGAATAACGTGTATATACAGGTTGGCAGCTGAAGTGCTTTAAAAATGATGGAGACAGAAGAATAGTTGTTAACCATTTTACTGGAATAGTAAATATGAAACCATCTATGTATATTCAAAATTGAAATAATTAATAATGACAGCTAACACTCACGGAATCTTACTTTGCAAGCACGTTAAATCTTCCAACAAGCTGATGAGTTAAATATCCCATCTGATCTCTTTACATGGCCAAACAGCTTTCACAAGGTTACAAAGACAGTAAGAAGCTGAGCTGTGATTTTTCACTCAGGCAAATGAAGCTCTAAACCAGTATACTTGACCATTAGGTTACATGATCGACCTTTGATCTCTTGAGCTTTATAGTTTATTCTGTGATAGAAAAGCTAGATTTGCATTTCACCATTTCCTATCACTACAAATTAATTGAAGTAGACTTCCACGGTGGAAGAAAGAACTCTATGTTTGCAAAGCAGTTTTTCTCTTTGAAGAGAAGAGAATGATCACAGCCTTCAGTTCACAGTCGTCACTCTGATCCACTCAGCTGAATTTGTCCTAGGACTCTGATGTGGTAAAGTTTGGTATGACAGCAACTGTACTCATCTGAACAGTAGTTCCTCTGCAGAAATCGTAAACACAACCCAATACTAAAGGGTGCCATGCTGAAGCAATTAATGCAAGCAGAGAACTGAACCCCAGAGACTTCATTGTCCACAAAGTTGATTTTGTTATATGGAGCTCTATTCTATGTATGCATTGATTTCAAATAGCCATAAATTTTCAAATGGTAAAATCTTTAAAATTATATGCCAAGGTTTCCATAAATTCTGCCTGTTGCCATTTTAGTGCTATACTGTAACATAAACATATCACCCATTCATGAGGAATTTAAAAGAAAGTACCTAGTTCTTGTCTCCAGAGCACTCAAAAATAGAATATTGTGGACAAAGTTTAGTAAGATATAACTGTACCTGTTCCACTGCTATTATCAATATTTGTCTTCATAGAAAAGCTTACAGAGTATACCATTCATGCGATGAATAATGCATTTTAAATCTAAAGATCCGACTCCTTCCCAAATTTATGAAATGAAAATTAAAGGGGATTTCCAAAGCATAAATTGTGTGTAAGGGGGGATGGAGCAGAAAGAAATGAACCAGAAAACATAGCCAAAAACAATATGAACATTCCAATGGTATTACACTAGAAAATAAAAGCTGATTTCCAATATGCATAGAACCTGGTGGTGAGGGCCAGCCTGGAGAATTCATGTGAATTTGAAGCCAAGAGTTAATTCCCTGACATTCCCAGTTTTAAAATTCTGATGGAAGGAACAGAGAAGAGTCGATTCTGATCATTGAAGGATTTTTTCCTAGTAGTTTGTGCCAAAGTTTGAAAAGAGCAGTCACATGATTTCTGGTCAACATTGTGAACTTGTGTGAACCTCAGAAAACATTGGAACTCAGTTCAGTTTGGTGAAGGTAACTTAAAAATAAGACTGCATGTTCAAGTCTAAGAAACTATACTATACATACCATTTTTCTTCTATAAAAATTTGTTATATGAAAATGATAGTTTACATATATAAATTCTTTGTTTTAGTTTTTACCTCCCCAAGAGGTCACTGGCCCTGGTTTTGTAGAATCTCTAATTCAGTTCTAATTAGCTGGGAATGGTGCAAACAAGTCATTTAACTATAATGACCTCTGATTTGTTACTTGCAAAGTAAGTTTATACACAGGTAATTTTGTAGTACAAAATTCAATCACAATGTTTTCTAAGTTTTCATTTCCTATTTGCAGAAAAGATAAACTGACTGTTTTGGAGCTTCTGGAAATGTATTTTCTTACAAGAGTATTTGTTAAATGTTTTGAATTAAGTCTTGTGTTCTTTTTAAATTTTCTGATTACATAAGACATTTACAGATTACTTTGAACATAATCTCAATCAACTCAGTCCCATCAATAGTTGCTAAAAAAGTTTAAATATGAAGCTGAAAACCTAGAGGACTGAATCATATTGACTCCTTTATTTTCTCTTTAGAATTGAATATTTATTCCATGTGATATGTATAAGAAGATCCTTTCCTAAAAGTCTGTTAGGTACAAATGCAGGATTAGGGACATTTTATCATGAGACTCTGAAGACAAAAAAAAAATAGAGACAAATGAAACACATAAAAGTGTGTTGGTCTTAAGCTCCATCAAACTAGCCCATACTTAAATTCTCTCTACCATCGTTCACATACATATCTGTATAATTCCCTATCCTACTAGCGGCGAAAACACCATCATGTGACTAGAGAAAACCTTATCATAAAAAAAGTCATTTGAAGAAGAATGGAGGTTGGTGGAGACTATGTGAAGTTTCCTGTTTGAAACAATATCAAGCCAGTGTTCCTTTTTCTCCTAGTCAGTAGGGTTAGGCCAGGTCTCTGAGATTATTTTTAAAATGTCATCTCCAGAATATTTCCGAGCAAGTTTAGATGTTCACATTTGATAGGGTGTGTCCATGACCTGATTAAATGCCTAGGGTTTCCTTTGCCAGAAAACAAAGTTTGAGTCAATCTCCTGAATTGTACAACTACAAGAAGGTCATCTCACTAAACACACAAGTTTATAATGAAAGTTATTTAAGAAATGACTTAGTGCAATTGACCATATCCACATACTGTAATAAGGCAATTAAATATATATTCAACTGATTGTAAATCTTTCAATTATCAGTCAGAACAATTCATGAGAGAAGAAACTCCACTCAATTCTTCAGAATCTGGCTCAATTTTAACAGCTAATGCTGTCAAATGGGCCATTTTGCTTACAAGCATTCCTGAAACAATTGGCACATTGCAATGGCCTTAAATGTTTTTCATTGTACAGAAAAAAAATTAAATTGTCTACCAAGTCCAAGGATCTATTTCTTACAAGTGATCTGTAAATAATGGATGTCCTTAACCTCTTAAGTCTGAATGATGGATTTTACTTGGATTCTTTTTAAAAAGAAAAAAAAAGACCTTATGAATAATAAGCTAAACTTTTCACATTGTTTTTTTATCAAAAAGAGGTGGATATTTTCATTGGGTTAGGAAGCAAAACATCCCCGGTAATTTATTTGAATAAATGACCAACATTTCATTTTTAAACCTATGTGTGAAAGACCCTGTGTTAAATAGAGAAAGTCAACTTCATTCAAACTTTCCAAAATGTTATGGAACTTAGTGATATTGTTTAACCAAGTGTGGATGATACTATAGTTAGATGTCAAGGCCTGTCAGTCATGACCAGCAGTTGGCTTGGCTGATGCATTTGACAGGACAAAAATGCTTTTTTTCTTTCTGTACTTAAAAATGTTGGCATGGGGTCCAGGAGTTTGGCCTTGTGGTAAAGTGCTTGCCTAACATGCACAAAGACCTGAGTTTGATTCCTTGGTACCACATACATAGAAAAAGCTGAAAGTGATGCTGTGGCCCAAGTGGTAGAGCAGCTCTAGCCTTGGGAAAGCCCAAGGAGACAGTGCTCAGGCCCTGAGTTCAAGCCCCAGAACTGGCATGAAAAAGGAAAAAGAAAAAAAAATTGACGTAAAAGTGTTGTGCTCCTCTTTTTCTCCTATATCATATAATCACTTATGTCCTTTTATGTTTTTATTCTATATATTGTCCAAAGTTCTATTTCTTTTTTTATAAATAATCCCAATTAGAATCAAAGCCAGCAAAGTGGGAGAGTAACACCGAGTAACACTGAATCAAGTTTTACAAATATCTTTAGTGGGTTATACATACATATACATAAGCATATACATGAATACCAATATGTGTGTGTGTATATATATATGTATATATACTTTTATATGTGTTTACTACTTAGCATGCATGCATTTAGTATTTAGCACATGTGCATATTTAGCATTTCATTTTGGAAAGTAAGAAAGCATTTATTTGGAAGTAAGAAACAAAGTTATAAACAGGTTTCTAAAGAGCATTTTTTTTTAAATAGTGAGCCATTGTTTACCATTCTTTTCTGATGTGAATACTGGCAATACCTGTTATATTCTTGTGAAACCAAATACTTCTTTTCTAAACCAAAGTTCGACATTGTTACTTGTGGTCTGATGTGTCACAAGATATGACAGAATGCATTCAGCAATTACCAGTGGAGTTCCTAAAAACCTCAAAGGACAAGTGTTATATTTCATGACATCCAGGCTGAGACTTGGAAGTCGTTGTGTAATTATTTTTTGTTGGTCTCGGGAGTGTACAAGCTTCTTGAGTTTCTTCTTTTTACCCAGAATTTGATTTTATGTGGTAGCACTATGGGGGGAATTCTTGGGCAATTTTCATTGTAATTTGCTCAATATCAGTAGTTTGTCTAAAAGCTTTTCATTAAAAAACAAATTGTTTAGTAGCTATTTTCACAATGCTCAAAGAAGTTAAGAATTCACAATGAGGGAAGTGTATTGACTACAAATAAATCCATATTCACACAAACAAGAATTGTCTCCCAGGAAGCTTTCTGTGAGTCCTTATGGTATTAAACATCAGAAAAAAAACCTGACAATATTGTATTTGTGAGTTAGTAAGGATAAAAATTGTTTTGTATCATATAAAAAATGCCATGTAAAATCAAATCATAAGAAAATACAACTATGACAATGTTAAAGTCCTTTTAAGACACTAGGACAAAGAATATACAAAACTGGGTGCAGGTGGCTGACACCTGTAATCCTAGCTATTCAGGAGGTTGAGGGTCGTGATTCAAAGCCAGACAGGGCACAAGAAAGTCTGTGAGACCTTATCTCCAAGAAATCCAGAAATAGTGTTGTGGCTCAAGTGGTAGAGCCCTAGCCTTGAGCTGAAGAGTTCAGGAAAAGCACCCAGGCCCAGTGTTCAAGTCCCACAATGGACAAAAAAAAGATACACGATTTTCTTCGTGTTGTCTTTCGCTATTCTATGTCTCAAACATTAACTTACAAGTAGTTGACTACTTGTGCACATGGTACTTTGTCATACAATATAGCATCTTCAGAATTTAGATCCTTCCGTGTAAGAACTGAGTAAATATTTTATCTTCTAAATTTTTAACTGATTAAATTTTTTCTTCATAAACTATATTCTAATTTTCATTCAGAAGGGCAGTTTATGAATATGATGCATCTCTATCAATGTCAATTCTTTTATTATTCTCTCCTTTTCTTCCCAATCCCATAATTCTCCTCAATTTTCTTAATTGTGTAGGATATGCATCACATGTAATACCTGTGTTCTCTCTCCCCTTCCTTACTTCATTTGTCTACCCTTTCTCTTGACCAGCCCTCACATCTTTCAAGTGCCAATTCCCTGATATTCCTTTTTTGGACTCTTGAGTTAGTTTTTCCTGAGGTGAATGGACAGACTCGATGCTCATTGATACATTCCAAGTTAGGGATTTTGCCATTATTTAACTCTTTTAAATAATGGTAAAGACAGCTCTCCAAGGACCCCCCCTCAAAAAAAAAACTCTTAAATTAACAAAAGTGGAAAAGAGAATCTCTAGGGAATAAATACCTCATTTGGACGTTACCTGGCTCACAATGTTGTCGATGTTGTCACAGAGAAGAATCACAGGATATGTAGCTGTAGAGAACAGCAAAGTTTATTAAAGCAAAGGAAAAGGAAATGGCAGTGCACATTGAGATATGGTGTGGGCATATGAAAGGAGATATACCCAGTTTTCTACCAATAGGTGTACTTATACCGAATGAACTACGAACAAGGGCAGGATTTGGGAAGGATGCATAATTATGTAGTCCAGGACAAAGTATAGTCTGATTGCTCATAAGCCACCTCAAGTTCCAGAGGCATTGTTACTGTGATCATGACATGAGAGAAGCAAACTGGTTATCAGGAGATGATTGATTCCTCTTTTCCTCCAAGCTAGCCTGGCTTGGGGAGTAGAGGGGGTAGTGATCGGTGTACCGAAGCTTCTTGTGGGATAGTATGGCGTGCAATGACCTAACGGATGGGATATCCCTGTGCTGAGCAGTGCCCTCTCTGGAGCCCAGTACATGTCCTTTCTTGGTTGATGCACACCTAACCTCCACATCTGGAGGCTAGCAACAGCATTTTCTTTTCAGGCAAAGAAGTTACTTTTCTGCAAGGTAACTCCTATGAGCCTGGGAGAGGACAGCTAATGCTGTCCAGTTTGAGCCTTGCCTTTAGCCCAGCTTTTTAGTGATTAATAGGAGATCACATCACAAGGACTTTTCTGTCCAGGCTGATTTCAAATTATAGACCTCTGATCTCAGCCTTCTGTGCAGCTAGCATAGATGTGAAAAACTGATCCAGTAATCATATTGTCTTCTAAAACATGTTTGTATGTTTTAAAGGCCACAAAAGATCCATATTGGATTTTTTAGCTTGTTAAAAAATATATTATTGACATTTGAAAACACCTTTGAAGATACATTGTATTCTAGATCAGAAATTCTAAGCCCAGTATTTTCTTTCCAAGCCTTTTATGATAAAAAAGAGGAGTCACTACATAATAATACTTCTGATTAAAAAATCATATATATATATATTATTCTCAAATAATATCCAGGGCAAATACAATCCTTGAAGCATTTAATCTAGATAGGTGAATCAAAGAACTGAAGTTCAACTTAAATGGTTCATTTCATTTGAGATATCCAAGTCTAATCTTTGTCATGGTGAAGATCTCTTAAGAACAGGGCCACGTAAAGAATACATAAATTTTGTATAGTACCATTTTAAACCATATACTCAGTATAATTAAGATTTAAGTTGGTATTGTGGTATTTTAATAAGTTGCAAAGATTCTATAGATAGAGAATATGACTTCATTAGCCAAAAGTACTATATCTTGCTATTTTTTCAAATATCAATAGATAGTATACAAGGTAAAATCTGATTCAAATTTGTCTGGGATACTTTTGTTACAAAATACTGACTGGGTATTTTAACTGCAGAGATTATTAAAACATTGAAATATTAATGAATTTAGTAAATTGTAAAGAAGAAAATAATAATAGCATGCAGAGATTCATAAACCAGAATAATCAAGCTAGTTTTTTCTTTGTATTCCTGACCTTCTGCATCAAATCAGGAGTTATGAGTTTAAATCTGCTTCTCCCAAGCACTCTTAAATTCTAAATGTGATCAGTTTATTCTCTTTTCATTCCAGAAACTCTAAAGGAAAAAAAAAAATAGAGCAAATCGCAAATCTAGACTTCAATGATTTTGATTGAAGCATACCCAGTATCCCTTCACTATGTGAAATTGGCTGTTGGTTTTTTCTGTGTCCTTCAGTTTTAAATGTCTCTATTTCACCCCACTGAGGAGGGAGCCACAAACTCAACTATAGTATATTAATTATATACAGTCATGGAAGTCATTGTGTGTGTGTGTGTGTGTGTGTGTGTGTGTGTGTGTGTGTGTGTGTATAGGGGGTGTGTTTGTGAAGACAAAGTGAACAAGCAACTAGAGCACTCAGAGAGTTTATAATATCAAGTACCTATAGTAAGTCACTGTCTTATTAGAAAAATTCTGTGGGGCAGGGAACATGGCCTAGTTGGTAAGAGTGCCTGCCTAGCATGAATGAAGCCCAAGGTTGGATTCCATGTTCCCACATATACAGAAAAAGTAAGAAGTGGTGCTGTGGCTCAAGTGGTAGCCACAGCCTAAGGACAGTGCTCATGCCCTGAGTTCAAGCCTCAGGACTGGCAAAGAGAGAGGGAGGGGAGAGAGAGAGGAGAGGAGAGGAGAGGAGAGGAGAGGAGAGAAGAGGAGAGGAGAGGAGAGGAGAGGAGAGGAGAGGAGAGGGAGACCGAGAGAGACAGAGAGAAAGAGAGAGAGACAGAGAAACAGACACAGAGAGAGACAGAGAGAGGGAGGGAGAGAGAGAGACGGAGGGAAGGAGGGAGGGAGGGAGGGAGGGAGGGAGGAAGGGAGGGAGACCGGGAGACCGGGAGACCGACAGAGACAGAGAGAAAGACAGAGAGACAGACAGAGACACAGAGAGATAGAGAGAAAGAAGAGAGAAAAGAAAGAAAGAAAAGAAAAAAGAAAGAAAAAATAATTGTGTGGGCTGATAAGTAGCAGATACCCATTGCTCAGAGCAAAGTAGGACTCACTGTGCCTGGCCTGTTAGCATAACTGGACACAGAAGTGAACATACAGCTAACTATTAACAGTCCATCTTGTTTCAGATGTTGAAGTAATGTCTATATTTAGTCTTAACACAGGCCTTATGCCATCTCCCCTTCCTTCTAACTCAATGGATAAGGTTATGTTTGGTCTTATCCAACCCCTAGCACCAAACAAAGTCTGACAGCTTGACTTAAATTTAAGACAGCCCCTAATCTACACAAAGTGACTCAAGAATGAGTTTGGTATTCAATTTGGATCTGTTTAAGGATCTTTTTTGTTTGCCAGTCCTGCAGCTTGAACTCGGGGCAGCCTGAGCACTGCCCTTAGGCTTTCCTCGAGGCTAGCACTCTACCACTTGGGCCACAGCACCACTTCTGGCTTTTTCTGTGTATGTGGTACTGAGGAATTGAACCCAGGGCTTCATGAATGCTAGGCAGGCACTCTACCAACCAGGCCATGTTCCCTGCCCCACTTAATGATCATTTAATGATACTTTTCAAAGAGAACACTACAGTTGTGATTCTAGGACCCTCAGAACTGCCCAAAGAAGCCAACTTGAGAAAAGCAGAACCTATTAACAGAACAGAGAATTCTGCTGAACTTGATCATCCATGTTCAGTCGCACCCGAAATCCCTTTACATCTACACTTTCCACAATAATAAAAGAATCCCTGTGCATCTTAATTAAGCCACGTTGAGGTGGATAGTACTTACAGTTCTAGTTGTTCGACTGAAAAAGATCTAAACTGAATTTACAGATGCATTGGCAGTTTTTAACATTATCCCTATAGTAGTCTGCAATTTTCTCACTCACAACTGAAACTAAATTAAGTCCCCTTTCAAAGTCATCCCCCCACACATCTCTTCATGCAGAATTATTACCAAACACTATGGATCACTGGCCTTTCCTCTACTGCACAATAGACCATCTTTGATGGCCATGTGCACAAGAATAAGAGCACAATGAAAAAGAAATGAAGGATAATTATTATCATGGTATGGGGCTATTTTAGAAGAAAATGATTGGTTTGGTCAATTCATACTCAGTTAATGCTCTATTTATAACCTGCATTTAAAAGTTCTTTTAAAATATCCTCATTTCAATAACAAAACGACAAAAACTCTGACAGGCAGTTGGCACTTTCTTGTTACTAAAGAAAAAGGATGTGTAAAGAAGGAGAAGCAAGTACATAAGTCATGGCTGTTTTTCAACAAATGATTATGTAGCAAGTAAATTAAATGCTATGACTTATACCTCTTAACTTTTAATATTTTCTTACGGAAAACATTAGCTGCCTTATCAACAGCCTCTACGCACCCTGATATTTTCAATCAGAAACATCCTGCCGTTCATAGCCACTCTGCAATGATGAGAAGCAACCCAGCTGGTTTTAACATTTACACTGGCTTGATGAGAAAAGATGTTGAAATAGACACAAGTGTACTTATTAAGTAAAAAGAAATGACAGAGCTGGCACTCTCCCAGCGTTGATGAGGGACACAGAGATAAGGAAAGTGAATGCTTTTCAAAATGCTAAGTTGTACTAGATAAGAAAATAAAGTCATGCGTTTCTTTGTAGATTTCCATTTGTTTATGTAGGTAAAATATATTTCATTAATAGAAAAGGAAAAATATGCCATCAGAAAGCCATGTAGATTGATTTGAATTAAGAGGGTCATGCTGTCAAGGATAAGAAGTCTCAAGGCATGAATTAGTCATTCATTAACATTTGGCTCTGGTATTTACAGGCTTAGAGTCAGTAACTTATGAAATGTATGTATCTGCTACTTTAGTCATTTATTTAATGGAGCGGGAAGAATTTCAGAGAGAAGCTTTAAAGGGACTACTGAATTTCCATTAAATATATCTAGAATATAAGACTAGTTCATTTATTGAAAAGTTAAAATGCATCAAAAATACCATGAGAAGAGGGGGAAAATGTGTCTAGTAGAAGAAAGGAGGGCAGTTTAAAGTGTGGTATACGTAAGCAATGCATCTAGAGTAGCAAAAGTGCTTTATGGTAAAGGGAGGTTTAAGTAGTAGTCAAATGTGTTTCTATTTGGTCTATAGCTTTACTTGTTTCCCTTGATACATAGGAACCTAACAAAGTTGGGAGATCTACTAGGCTCAGGGTGAAAGGATGGGATATGAACTTTCCTGCACATTTCCCTATACAGTGTTAAGCATAATGAAGTATGCATTATTTTCTTTTATTTGCAATATGAATGTTAATCTACGGTGTAATATTCACTTAATTATTTTTCAAAATTCCACTGATGAATCAACTTTTAAGCCAGTATTTATAAGATACTATATAAGGTGAAGAGTCTTGTAGAAAGGCTTCTCACATGACTCATACGAGAACTGAATGGAAGATACCATCTACTGGTTGTTATATTCTACTAAAATATAAGAGGGAAAATGCCATTTAAATAGCAATACTACATTGCTCTATTGCTTTTAAATTAATTAAACTTCCTATTTCTTCCTGTGGATAAAATTAACACAGTCTACTTTACATTAGTATATCTCCTGGATTAGTGATCATATGTTTATCAAGAACATTGCTGTAAACCTGGGACCAAATCCATCAGCCTTTCTGTATTTAAATAGAGAATGGTATTGCTGTCATTCAAATGAATGCCTTCCACTCAGCTTAATTATGTTCAAGCTGCAAATAAATGCATATGCTCTGTCCGTGAATTTGCAAATACAAAGCAGAGGCTCACTTTGCATAGCCATCTGTGCACTCCTTTTGTCTTTTATATTTAATACTATAGATAATAAAGCCAAATCCTCTTTTGAATCGGAATCACATAATTGGAACAAGAGACTAGCTCCCTGTAACACAGCAATATTATTTCCTAACTGCTCAATAAATTGGAAATAATAGTAGCAATGGCAGTAAAAAATACATTTTTAAGAAAAGGATCTACCGTTAAACAGCAATGAAAAAGTCAAGGGAAAAATTTAAAAATTGGGCCCGGGAGTTTGGCCTAGTGATAGAGTGTTTGCCTAGTATGCACGAAGACCTGGGTTCGATTCCTCGGTACCACATATTTACAAAAGCTGGAACTAGTGCTGTGGCTCAAGTGGTAGAGCACTAACCTTGAGGAAAGACCAAGGACAATGTTCAGGCCCTGAGTTCAGTCCCCAGCACTGGCAAAAAAAAAAGATTTAATAAAAAAAATTTAAAAATTGTCACTGAAAATGAAAAAATGAGAGCAAGGCCGAGTAGCAGAGAATGCGTCAAAAATATCCTCATCTCTGTCATTTTCATGTTAAATTTGGGCTGTCCAAGTGATGAAATGCAAAAAGATTCTTGGTACTTTCTAAGAATACATTAGTTATACAAGATATCTAATGCTACCTACCAGTAAACGATGATGTCTGTCAAAGAAGCAACGAGTTTAACTCTCTCCCTGCTTACCCTCAACTATTTTGTCTTTAGTTCTTTAAGGTTTCCACATAAATTTTCTTCTGCCATGAAAAAGAAGGACATCGGGGGGCCGGGAGTTTGGCCTAGTGGTAGAGTGCTTGCCTAGCATGCACGAAGACCGGGCTAGATTCCTCAGTACCACATACATAGAAAAAAGCCAGAAGTGGTGCTGAGGCTCAAGTGGTAGAGGTCTAGCCTTGAAAAAGCCCAAGGACAGTGCTCAGGCCCTGAGCTCAAGCCCCCAGGACTGGCAAAAAAAAAAAAAAAAAAGACATCGCCCCATTCCTAAGGAAATGAGGAAATGGAAGACTTGGAAAAAAGTCATAAGTGAAATAAGCCAGACCCAAAGGGACATAGGCTCCATTCTTTCCCTCATTTGTAATAATTAGTACACATCTAAGATTCTTCTAGAAGATGATTGTAATAGTTCAAAACGTATGTATAAAGTCATATAGGATGAGACTAAATGAAAGGATATGGAAACAAGAGCTTTTTCTTGTGTGATTGTTGTTCTTAATGTATATCTTATTTCTCTTCTCCTTTTTTGCCCTAATGGTTAATCTCATGTTGTTACTGTATCTGGCTTTGTGGCCTGGTATATTGTATATATGCTCATTTGTTTATTTGAAATAGGGAAGGGAAGGGGGAAAAACAAGATGATTGGGAGGGAAATGGGGACAAAAACATGAGAAGGGATATCAATGTGTGAGAAGCAATATACCTATTACCTGGCGAATGTAACTGTAACCCCTCTATATATTACCGCAGCAATAAAAATTTTTAAAAATGATTTTCACATTAGGTCTCACCTACAAGAGATTATCTCCCTTTTTCATGATCAATTTTACACTATCAAATTTCACCTTAGTTTGTTACCTGCTGACCCACCCTAATTTCAGACAAGATTAGCAGGAATTGCCATCCCATAAACCAATTTCATAGCTTCTCTCTGTCTCCTGCATAGCTTCAGCTGTGTGTGTGTGTGTGCGTGTGTGTGTGTGTGTGTGTGTGTGTGTGTCCCTTTGTCTCATCAGGCAGCCATTAAAAATAACTCAGATGGGTGGTTTAAACCACAGAACTTGGAAATTCCAAGTTGAAGGTCCTTATAGAACAGTTATTGAAAACTCTCAATCTGACTTTTAAATGTCACCTTTTCTTTTCACATATAGAAGGTAAAAAGAATACAGGCTTCACAGATGTCCGTCTTTCAAATGCTTTACCCCATTATGACCGGTTCCAAATTGAATTAGTCACCTCAAACTACAATCTGCAAATACCATTAAGTTCTGCAGTTTTAACAGTTTGAATTTGAGAGGAAATAGGCTTCAGATTTGAGGAGACAGCACAGGATCTCTCACTAGATAAACAGATGCCCAATTGTTCTGTTCCTCTAGAAAACTGAAGATTCATGAAACTCTTTGTACACCGTCACCTCTGAAATCTAAACTTCAAAGTGGTTCAGGGAGATACTCAAAGTTGCCATTGTCTTTTCATATAAAGTTATTCCAGATTTTCACTTTGTACTTCAAATCAGCAATGATAGCTTTGATTTTTGTCTAGTTAATCAATACTTTTTTGTTTTGTGTCCTTTGACCTCACTAATCACCCCGTCTCTCTGAAATACATTTACAATATGCAAGTCCTGTGATTGCAAAACATGCCTTAAAGTTTGTAAAGATTAATTATGGGAAGCATGTTGTAGTGGTAACAGAGACCATCCACCTTATTTCAGTTCACATCTCAAGTGTCTAACAGAGTTTTTGCTCAGTAGTAGATACTTAAGGGAAATCTTATTGAATGAATAAGTTCTTTCATAAAGATAATTATTACCTAGATTAAAAATGACAGTCAAATGACAAAGAAAGTGTAAGGAAGCACAATGTAAAGGAAATGCTCTGGAGTACTTATTTAACTAATGATCATTTTTTCATTTTTTTTAAATTTGCAAGTGACAGCAGAGGTTATTAATCCACAGGAATGATGAAAACAGATGCATCATATACTCTATTCTATCCTACAAATTATCCATGAACTTGCCTAAAGAATGAATTTTTTTCTTCATATATTTTTATTGTAATTAATAGAAGGATTACATTATATTCACCAGATAGAAGGTGCATTACTTCACATACATTGATACTCTTTCTCATGTCTTGGTCTCCATTTCCTTTCCCCCACCCCCACCCATCATCTTATTTGCCCCCGTTCCCTATCCAACTTCAAATAACCAAATAAGCATATACACAATATATCAGATAACCAAGTGAAATACTGCAACAATATGAGATAACCAAGGGACAGCAAAAGAGATGAGAGATAACATAGTACATTAAGGACAACAATCATTATATGGCTTTTGTTTCTATATCCTGGAGGTCCTTTCATTTAGCATCATTCTATATGGCCTTATGTATCTAGGTTTTGTTCTATTGTAAATCTCTTCTAGGAGAGAAATGAGGGAAACCATTGAGCCTATGTTCCTTTGAGTCTGGCTTACTTCACTTAATATGATTTTTTCTAAGTTAAAGAATAAATCTTAAAGTCACTTTTTCATACTCTTTAGGATGCTTTCTCAGTGAACATGGTGCTACGATCTGGTTTCGCTGAAATCATACTTGACAGGGAGTAGGAGAACTCAGTTGTAATTCTGTTCCCAGATAATTTGCTATGTTTAGAATTCATTTTCATTACTTGTAAGTGGATCAGGTTTGATTAGTTCTCAGATGTTTTTGAGCTTTAAATTTCTATTCTAATAAAGATTAAATGTTAAAACTCCTCACTTCTTATTCATTCTTAAAAAATATAAACTTAACATGTGGTATTATTTCTTGTCAAAAAAGTTTATCAGCATTGTAATATAAATATAATGTAAACTTTTATAAATCCTAATGCCAAAAATGCTAATTCATTCATCATTTAATGATTTTAGTGTTTATAAAAGACTATGTCATGATATTCATTATTTCAATGGGACCACTAGTAAACACAAACCAAGTCTGTAGTGGGGATGTGTGTTACATGAGTTTTTTTCCCCTTGAAATTTAATAACAGTATTTTATGCAAGATTATTGTATCAACCTAAAAACAACCAAAGAAGAACAGGTTATACAGGCATTTATCAGCACCTTTTATTTGTAAGGTCAGTTTAAAATTACTTTGAGAATGAAGTTATTCATCCTAACACCTCCGTGTTCTCATAAGAGGATTAATATCACTACAAATATGAACACGATTCTGTTTTCCCAACACCAAAAAGAAAAAGGAAATAAGTTACTCTACATCAGAATCTACTATTTAAAAATATTTTTTGATATTCGTGAACTTGGATCACAATTATTTCAACTTACCCAAATTATTTAAATTACAGATAACCACAGTGTTTTCCCCCTATAATTCTAATCCCCCCAGCACTAACATTTCATATTTATACAATCTATGTGCCCCTTGCCAATTTGCATGGTAGGTGCCCATTTATAAACAAAAATGGTGATGTGTTATTAGGAAGCCAAAGGTAGAACTTTACCTGGACAGAGATGAATCACTTTTAATGTGGCACAGATTGATCCTTGCAAATATCTCAAGCATAATGATGACTGATGTCCTCAACTGCTACAGAAACTTAATAACTGCATCAACAACTTCAGGCTAATATTTACACATGACATAAATACTACTTTTGTCCTTATCATGTTTATTGGGACCCAAGTTATACGAACATTACAACCAGCTACAACATTAATGGAGCTACAGCTTTATTACTCCACATTAGTAATCAGATGAACCATAGAGATTGGTGTATGAGCAAATGTCATCTTAAAATTAATTTACTTGCCAAGACCCAATATGTGATCGTATTATGTCATTCCATAAGAATGTATTGTTCAAGGCAGTGTTTAATTGAGTATAAAACACATGGCAAGCACTAAATAGAAATCTAGAAATAACATGCTATGGTGCCATTCAGTTTTGATAACATCAAATATATGTAAAATGTTCTTTGTAAGATTTTTTCTGCAACATGCATGGCACATATCTGTGTCTCCATCAAAGAGAAAGTTTCTGGTTCTCTTTTGTTTTGCCAGAAAATGTTTGTTTAATTCCCATTATTAATTGGATAGTTTTATTGAAGTATATTTTGCTGGAGGAACATTTCCAGCTGTATAATTTATATGATTTCAGTGAAACTAACCAGGTATTTGTGGAGCATGTCTGTAATCCTAGTTAGTCAGGAGGCTGAAGTCTATAGAATCATAGATCGAAACCAGACTAGTCAAAAATTTTCCTATATTCCATCTCAAAGCAAAAAGAAAAGAAAAAGGAATCAGAAGAAAAGCAAGACTATCGGGTGTGGTTCACATAGTAGAGTAGCAGTTTAGCAAACACCAAATCCTACCTTGACTCCCCAGTGCTAACAAAATAATAATGAGGAGGAGGATGATCATAAAAACATCAGTGAACTATTAGAAAGAATAGTATGACCAAACATTACAGGGTAGTTACAGCTTTTGTAATTCTCTGAAAGTAGTCCTAAGCCTGGCTGGCTTAGGACTTAATATTTTTATCCTTTTCATTGCTGTTGTAAATGCATAAAAGTCAGGAGATACAACTGAATTACACTCAAATCAGTGCATAACTTGTTTCATTTACATTTTATCAGGGGACTTCTCAACAAAGGCAGACCATTAAAAACATTATTTCTTTATGAGTGAATTAACAATAGGAGGACAACTAGTGTAAACTATTCTGTAGACAAGCCAATAATGAAAACATAGCTAAAGCAGTAAAGCTTGCCAACTACTGATGAGACTCAGGAGAAATTCTTTAACAGATGTTTCCCTGAGCAAATATATACTTTGCCTACACTGATTATGATGGCCTTGAGAATTCATGATTTGATTCCATACTCAGCTCCTCTTCGGCAGCCTCATAAAAATATGATTCGTACAAAGACTATAGTCTACATTTTCTATTCCTGAAAGCCAATATCGACTATATTTATAGCTCTCAACCCCATATGGTGAAGCCATGGCCCAATAGCACTGTTTATGAGACTATAATTAAAGTCCTGTCAGCATTTTATTATGAAGAAAAGAAGGCAAAGTCCTTCTCCGTTTTATAAGCTTCATTTCACTGGGTGACCACTGTCTGCACCACTCCACTCTGACCTCACATTTGCTTCCTGCTAAGAATTTCTCATATCTTACTCTTGGCTGAATGACTTATAGACAATATTTTTTTTGCATACCATGACATTGCTCCCGAAAGACCATTTCATCTTTCAGATTCACACCGAGTCACTGTAATAGTCCAAAGGCTTCTCTCTGGAAGACACATCAGCAGAAAAAAAATGTTTATAGTTTGTGATAGCCAAACAACAAAAGCTATACAGTGAGTAGTGAGGTTCACAGTCACTGAGTCCCAATATAACACCTAGCACAGGTGTCTCTTTGGTTTTCATATCATCTTTTTTTTTCAGTAGGAAAATCTGAATAGTTTTGTTTCTTTCCCCAAATCATCTATTACCAACTTTTTAATTACACCAGATATA
Organism: Megascapheus bottae; assembly: GCF_031878675.1. Classification (NCBI taxonomy): domain Eukaryota; kingdom Metazoa; phylum Chordata; class Mammalia; order Rodentia; family Geomyidae; genus Megascapheus; species Megascapheus bottae. The sequence continues at coordinate 25,307,250 of NC_143528.1, read as the reverse complement.
TCAAAATATTTCCTATTAGTTTTGTGAGTTTGTATAATTTGTTGAATTGTACTCTAACCCCAATTCTCCTGTGAACTGGATGTAAAAAATAAGAATAGCTGCTCTATTTGACCCTATGAGGATTCAAATGCATAATTCACATGTTCACACACAAAGCCTGGCATTATATAATGATCTAAATATTATCTACTGTTTCCCTCATACCATAGGGAAGCATCATAGTTGCCCAACTTAATGTATAGATATCTAACTTTCTACCCAAAGTATTAGATATCCTACACCATTTTTCTTTTCATTTTAACACAAGCTACAAGTCACAGGCTGCTGTAAGATTAATGACTATCCTCTAGACTTTAGGAAGGGGGAAAGTCATATCCATTTTATTGACATATGTCTCTTGCCTGGCAGAGAGGCATGTGCTCTGTACATTGTCTTCAGAACCTTTAAATACAACCACTTACATGAAAATAATTTACCTTAGAGGCCATGAATTTCAATTCTAATACCAACTATAAGTAAAAAGACAAACTTTTTCTGATATTACACTAACAGCTTGCCTATGAAACATATTATAACTAACATTAATATATACATTCAACAAAAGGCTTTGAGCCAAAGCTGGAAGACTCTGGCTTTTGTCGAGGCACAATAATGAATGGGCTTGAGTGCAGTGACTGATGGGAAACTTAAACCCCATCTAAATTCTGCACTAAGAAAACAAATAACCCCTTTGTGCCTCCAGCCATAATTTGAAATATTACTGCACATTTCCTCTTATTCCTAAACCAGAATTGTCCCTGACCCCTCCTCAATCCCAATTTAAATATGTGGAATTTCTAGTACCTTAGTGGTATGTCTTGCCCAGGATCATTTAAAAGAATGATTGCATCTACATAATTAAAACTAAAAATTCCTTTACTGATAGCATTTCACACTTATATTTGGACTTTCCTTCAATTTAGGTTACTCAAAATATGAATGAACATTTCTACAATTTAGTGAGAGCCTGCTGAAAATTTGCATGTATCTCAAATTTATCAATGCTAAATTGACCAAAGGGTCACTCTTACAGTAAAGCCAGTAACATAGGCTGAATTTATCAGCTGGTTATTATCTACATTTTCAAAGTTAACAGGTGCAAAGTTTAGTAACATAGCTTTTAAAAATTGACATGAGTGCATTATTTTCACCGAATCTGCCTATAATATTATTGCTTTGTGGGCAAGAATATTAAAATCTTTAAAAAGATGTTTCTATTACCAAGAGATGATTTACATGTGGCACCTTCTCTTAACAACTGTATGATTTTCAGCAGCTGAAACACTGCTGGGATTATGAAATAACTCTGTGTTAAGCCATTTCTGTTGCAACTTCTGACTCCCAAGCTTTTACCTCTTTTATCAGGGTAAATGGATCTTCGCTTTCCTCCTGCTGTCTGACAGACTGCTATTTTGTCATTGCCCTCCTGGGAGCGCTGCTGGACCGTGAGCCTGCTCTGATGTTAGCAGCAAATTCCTGCCATTCTCCAGCCAAAGAGAAAAATGCTCTGTTAGAGCAGTGGTGCCTGCTTTAACCAGTGCTGTAGGCACAGATTTGACTTCTCATTCCAAACGACGACTTGTTTTATATCAATGAAACACAAACATCCAGCACCCTTAGGAAGCCAAGCTGCTTCCCAGGTGGATAGTTTTGTATGAAAACTATCAGTACAAACTTGTTACACAAACCCAGGAAAGCATTCTTTGAACTAAATGTCATTAGAGTCATAGATTTTGTTTTTTATCTTTCTTTAAAGGATAACATAATTTCTTATTTATAGTTTAATGTTAAAGGGAAAAGCCTTAACTTGTGAGATAATACTTCAGTCATATGTACAACATTTTTGTTGAATTTCATGGAAATAAAGACAGACTGAAACTACAGAGTGTACACTAGAAATCAGGGAATGCCATGCACTGAGTAGGACTAAGATGACAAAATAGGGTCCAAAGACACAAAGCCTTCACTGGGGTCTACTGATGACAGTCAGAATCAGGGCCTGACCACAGAGAGAAGACAGGTGCCAGGAGAGAAAAACATAGGCCTCGGGGTAAGGCTGGGGATGGGATGGCACTCAAGTATGTGTTTATACCAGGTAAATTGCTCTTGATATTTACATGTAAAATCAGTTGGCTCTATTTCTTGGCAATACAAACACAGAAAAGCAAAGGAAGATTTGATCATTATTACTTTATGAATCTGTTGCTTTGCACTAGCAACATCATCAGAGATAGGGACAGTTTACTCAGATTCAAATTTCAGTAGCAGGAAATACATTTCAGAACATCATCACTAGCCTTAGTCTTGAGGTTTTTAACTTGTAAGTCATAATATGGGAAGTATTCATGAAATAACTTATCTAAATTGGTATGTTAATCCTAGTGTAAAGTTCCATGTTGGTTATGGTATTTATATTGTGTATTTTGGTGAATTGATGTCTTTATAGCAAATATTGTTGGACTATTTAAGTATGCGAATAACATTTAATATTATGCAGTCTATACCAAGTATTATAAAAGTTTGGAAACATTACTAAAAATAACCTTTGGTAACTTCTATCAAGAAAAATGTTAAGCAGCTGGGTGTTGGTAGCTCATGCCTGTAATCCTAGCTACTCAAGAGGCTAAGATCTGAGGATTATGGTTCCAAGCCAGCCCAGGCAGAAAAGTCCCTGTGGGACTCCTACCTCTAATTAATCACTAAAAAATTGGAAATAAAGTTGTGGTGGAGTGATAGCTCTGAGCAAAAGAGCCCTGGGACATTGCCTAGGCCTTGAGTTCAAGTCTCACAACTGTACCTGCTCTCCCCACATACACAAAACCTGTTAAACACTCAATAATCTCTGTCTCCTATCTTTTTATTTCATTATAGAGCAAATTGAACATTTTGTAAACATTCTTTGCATAAAACTAATATTTATTTATTTATAAAAATTCTAGTTTATATGATTTCTATATGGAGAATAATTTTCCATGTGGTCTCTGTGATATAAATGAACTAGCTGAAGTAATGAAGCAAAGATCTGGTAAAAGGAATGTTCTTTCAGAAATGTGCTGTTTATCACCATAACTATTTATTGCTATAAAGTACAGAAAGGAAATGTTTATAAAACATGGAAATGATCATGACATATCACAGCAAAAACCCTACAATGACATCCAATTCAAACAGAAATGGAATTGCATGGTCAAAATGACTATTCCCTCCCTCACCTTCCCCAAGTCCTACATTCCTTCTGCTTGGCTGCCTGTGACTCCTAAACTCACACCTGGATGGATTTCCTTCCATTCTTTACAGTGTGAGGAAGTGCTTTCTTGCCTCTCTTTGCAGTTTTCCTTTCCTAAAATACCATCTCTCCTGGCCACCCACTGCTCTTGTTCAGGGCATGAGCTTACATGTGCTCCCAGGATCCTGCTCTTTCCACCCCAATCACTCACTCGTCAGGCAGCCTAGGTCTGATGAGACAGATGGCCACCTAATCTTTGATAAGGGAGCCAAAAAATAGAATGGAAGAAAGACAGCCTCTTCAACAAGTGGTGCTGGCAGAACTGGTGAAGCACGTGCAGAAAACTAAAGTTGGATCCTTCTTTGTCACCCTGCACCAGGACTAACTTCAAATGGATCAAAGACCTGGAGGTAAAAGTAGATACACTGAAAACTTCACAAGAAAGGATAGGAGATACACTAGGTCTCCTTGGAACAGATGGAAACTTTCTTAATAAGGACCAAAACACACAACAAATCAGAGAAAATCTGGATAAGGGGGCTGCATTAAACCACAGAGCTTCTGTATGGCAAAGGACATAGCTAGCAAATTAACTAGAAAGCCTACAGAGTGGGAGAAGATCTTCACTAACTATACAACAGACAAAGGCCTCATATCTAAAATATATCAACAGCTCAAAAAATTGAATCACCCCCAAACTAATCTCCAAAGAAACAACCATCCCATTAAAAGATGGGCCAAAGACTTAAAGAGAGTCTCTTCTCTGAAGAAGAAATAAGAATTGCCTACAGACACATGAAGAAATGTTTGACATCTCTGGCCATAAAAGAAATGCTAATCAAAACAACTGTAAGATTCCACCTCACTCCAGTTAGAATGGCCAGGATCAAGAAATCTAATAACAGCAGATGCTGGCGGGGATGTGGCCAGGAGGGGTCACTACTACACTGTTGGTGGGAGTGCAAACTCATTCAACCACTATGGAGAGCAGTATGGCAGTTCCTCAAAAGAATAAACATAGAACTCTCCTATGATCCAGAAATTCCACTACTTGGCATGTACCCAATCGTCCAGAACAAGGACATACTAAATCCACTAGCACAATGATGTTCATTGCAGCACTATTTACCATAGCAAAGATATGGAACCAACCCAGATGCCCTTCAGTTGATGAGTGGATCAACAAGATGTGGTATTTGTACACAATGGAATTCTATGCTGCTGTCAGAAAGAATGACATTGCCCCATTTGTAAGGAAATGGAAAGACTTAGAAAAAATCATATTAAGTGAAGTAAGCCAAACTCAAAGGAATATATGCTCAATTGTTTCCCTCATTTGTCATAATCAGTAGAAACCTTGGGGTCTCCTAGAAGAAATTTAAAATAGAGCAAAACCTAGATATATAAGGCCATATAGTATGACACTAAATGAAAGGACCCCCAGGATATAGAAATAAAAGCCATATAATGAGTGATTGTTGTCCTTAATGTACTATATTATCTTTCATCTCTTTTGCTGTCCCTTGTTTATCTAATATTGTTTCAATATTTCACCTTGTTATCTGATATATTGTGTATATGCTTATTTGGGTATTTGAAATAGGATAGGGAAGGCAGGGAAACAAGATGAGGGTGGGGAGGGGGGGTGGGAAACATGGACCAAGACATGAGAAACGGTATCAGTGTTTGTGAAGTAATGCACCTTCTATCTGGTGAATATAATGTAACCCTTCTATTAATTACAATAAAAAATATATGGAAAGAAAAGAAATTGGTCTGATGAGGTGGCTTTCATTTCTATTCAAATTTGACAAAAGATCCTAGACTACAGTTTAAAACTCGGCTTCTACAGAATGGCTAGTTAGATTCATAATTTTACCTTAGCTACCTTCCAGTTTTGTGGCCTTAGTTGTCTCCTATGTAAAATGTTATGGATGTTCAATGAATACATCCATTTTAATGTATCATATAGGTCAGGTACAATGGTTCATGCCTATAATTCTGGGTATTCAGGAAGCTGAAATGGTGATTATCTTGGTTTGAATGAGTCAGTGCAAAAATTTAGCAAGACTGCATCATGACATAAAAGCCAGGCACAGTGGCATGTGACTATACCTTAGATTGGAGGAAAGTGGTCCAGATTTTCCTGGGAAAAATACATAAAACTTTACTGGAAAAATAAAGCAAAGATTTGGAGTCATCACTCAAGTGGAAGAGAGTCTATCTACCAAACATAAGTTTCTGAGTTCAAACACCAGTACCACAAAAAAAGAAAAGAAAATAATAGTATCAAATGACCATCTCATTAGTTAACAATTAAGAGCATGTCATATAATTAGCATAATCAGTTTGACCCAACTGTTCCAGCGAAGAGGTTAAGATTCTTCTGGGGTTTAGGAGTAATGGATTTTCCATGTCATACGGCTAAAGGAGCAGTGGGATAATGCTGTGTGTGATATGCAAATATAATAATGAGTCCCAAGTGATTATTTTTTAATTAACTTTAATATAACAGGCCTTATTCAGAAAGAAAAATATATTGCCATTAAACATGAAACTAAATGTCAGATTTGCATTAGTCACAAGCTGGATGCCACTTATTTTCACAATGGAAGAACAGTAAAGAGGAAAACATTAGTATCAAACCATTCTGTGGGAATCATAATCATCAGAATCATGAATTTACAAACAGACACTCCAAAAAATGGGCCAAATATTCACTGCTTACAACTCCCATTAAGAGCAAGAAACTGATTAGTAGGTTGGGTTACGTCAAAGTTTGTGTGTGGCCATTCTCACTGGTGGCCCAAGTTCAGTATTGTCAAGCAAGACTCTAGTCTGTCTCTACCTGGGATCTGGAAAATATGTTCACAATATCCATCAATTGTAACTAAGGTCTGGAGGCAAATGAGGTTCCTCAGAGTTAGCTGCACTTCTCTCTCTCTCTCTCTCTCTCTCTCTCTCTCTCTCTCTCTCTCTCTCTCTCTCTCTCTCTCTCTCTCTCTCTCTCTCTCTCTCTCTCTCTCTGGTGTTTTCTTTACAAATGGCATTATGGAAGATTGAAGATAGTCTGTTCTACTCATCAGGTATTCTCTTCTCTCTCTCTCTCTTTTTTAAATAAGCAGAAGTGTAATTGGTACAGTCTCAGGGTCCTGGGTCCAAGTACAGTAGTTATGTCAGAAAAGCATAGGCCCTTTGTAGTTGTCCTTGATTGAGAAACTCATTTCTATTGGTTTGACTGGAAGCAGTACATCTAGTATTACATAAGGTAAGGTTTCATTCTATGTCTCATCTCTTTTTTAAAGAAAACATTTATAACAGGCTTTGTTTTTACACTGAATTCTAACTGATACAGAAGGATTAAAAATACTGACAGGCAAAACCTTCAAAGATGGTACTTGAGAGTAGATTGTACAACCTGTCTTATGAAACAAGGATGAACTCAATGGCATTAAAAAAAATGGAAAACACGTAGCATATAGCACTCAGTTAGTCATATTATTACCTTCAGTCACTTGAAATAAACGGCCAGTTGAAGGAAAGGTTTTGACAGATGAAATGACTGCTGTGATAGACCATTAAGAACAGGAATTGATACTGGCTATTTCTTATCCTACTGGAAAGTTGAAAGGAAAAAGAAAGAAAAGGACAAGTTCTGAGTTTAAATTTTTAGTTCAAGACAGGATTAGGACATTAGGGAACATCTCTGGCTCTCATATCCACAAAATGATAAGTCAAAAAAACCCCAAAAAACAAAACTAAAAAAATAACAGACAGAATTGGTTCCTAGAACTTGCTAAATCACAGCATACATGGAATGTAAACTTTGCTGTGCCTTGTGTGAAACATTGACCAAGAAATCCTAGACTGAAAAGACCAATGTGAAGAGATTCCCCCTTCGAACACAATGAGCCCTCATTAATTCAGAAATCGTGTAATACCTTCACCTTCTTGACAACAAAATTCCAATTGCTTCTCATGAGCACTATGTTTGTCAAGAGTTGAAGCACAGCTTGTTCGAGAGACACAAACACAGAGTATATATATGTATATACTTCCATATATATGTATCTGTATATGTGTCTGTGTGGATATGTGTATATCAGACTGAAAATATGTATATCAAATGGAAACATTTGTATATACTTGTATACCACTCAATGTATTTACTCACAACTTTATAAGGTATAAATACATTAGGTTTTATGAAAATGTAAATAAATGTGTTAAGTGAAATGTGGTATATTTCAAGAGAGAACTCAAATAGTGTAATTACTTAGAAAGGCAAAGGCAAAGCTCAGCAAAATACATTCAAGGGGTGAAGTGATCTCAAGGAGAAAGGAGTAAAGGAATAAAGAGAAGACAGGAGAATGTAGTCAAGAATTCAAGGCCTGCAAAATTGAGAAGAGTGAGGGAAGAAGTGGGCAAGGGAGAGATGGGTGAGAATGTTGAAAGGAGTGAGAGTGATCAAGCTGCATTGTATTCATAAACTACTCTGTTAAATGTTAATTCCTTTGTCCAACTATTTAAAGCAAATGTATCAATAGTTGAGTTGTATATATATATATACATATGTATCATTAATGGAATATGGAAGAAGAAATTTTAAAACTTAGGAAGATACAAATGGATTTATTTGATGGGCTCTTATATTCAGTCTGTAAGCATGTTTTTGCCAGTCCTGGGCTTAAGCTCAGGGCCTGAGGACTATCCTTGGACTTTCTCAAGGCTAGAACTCTACCACTTGAGCCTCAGCACCACTTCCAGCTTTTTCTAAGTATGTGGTACCAAGGAATCGAACCCGGGTCTAGGCAAGCACTCTACCACTAAGCCAAACTCTCAGCCCAGTCTGTAAGTATTTTTATCAAGAGGCTGAGAGACTCTCACTTATATAGAGAATTTAGGAATATATTGGTTAAGAAAATAATTAAAGACAAATATATACTATAAACCACTAGGGAAATAGTGGGAGACTATGAGTTCAGACCAAAATAAATATATTTGTCTCATATATTTATATTTAATATATGCATTTGTGATGAGTATATATGCATACAAACTATATAAATAAATGAATAAAACATAAATACACAAGTAAATAAGTATATGTGATAATGAAGAGTTCTGATTTAGAAGAATGCTAGATGATGTCTAGTCAAAGCAGAAAGGGTGCAGGAGTTGTGAGGGGGAAAAAAATCAACATTTAGAGTAACCGACACAGTAAAGACTGAACAAGCAGGAATCAACAGCTAATAATAAACTATAGGAATACATCTTTCATAGAAGCAATATATGTGTGAGATCTTCAATTGTCCCTAAAGAGTGGTCATAACTTGCAAGATAAAAAGTAATAACTATATACTGTAGTCAAATACTTTAGGCTGAGTGATAAAAATATAGAGATATATCTGTGAATCTCAGTTTAATAACATGAAAGCAGTACCAAGTCAAATAACTTTATATTCCATTATGGCAAGAAATCTATAGCCAAAGTCTAACCATTAATATAATATAGAATATGTTCTTTGTTTGTGCATGTGTGTGTGTGTGTGTGTGTGTGTGTGTGTGTGTGCTAGTCCTGGTGCATGAACTCAGAGCCTGTGTTCTACTTGTAAGCTTTACTTTTTGCTCTATCACTTAAGACACAGCTTCACTTCTATTTTGGGGTGTAGTATTTAATTGGAGTTAAGAGTCTTAAGAATTTTCCTGCCCAGGATAATTCTTAGCTATCACTGTTCTGAGTAGCAAGAATTACAGGCGAGAACTACCAACATCAGCTTATATTCACTATTTTTTTTACCAGTCCTCGGCCTTAAACTCAGGGCCTGAGCACTTTCCTTGGACTTTCTCAAGGCTAGAGATCTACCACTTGAGCTACAGCACCACTTCTAACTTTTTTCTATGTGTGTGGTACCAAAGAATCGAACCCAGGTCTTCATGCATGCTAGGCAAGCACTCTATGACTAGGCCAAACTCCCAGTCCTTATATTCTTTTAAGTAAGAGAGGGTAACAATCTTCATAAGCAGTAACATAATAAAAGACAATGAAGGGTCAATTTATAAAACAGAAAACAGATGCGAGATTTGATAGAAGTAGGCAATTAATGTTGAATTTCCTAAGGACACAAGCTGCACAATTGAAGTTACATTTGCCTTTTTTTCTTTTGTCAGTTGTGGGGCTTGAACCAGGGCCTGGGCACTGTCTCTGATTCCTTGTGCTCAAAGTTAGTGCCCTATAAAAAACCTGGAGGTGGCATAGTGGCTCAAGTAGTACTTAATTGGAAACAAGAATTTCACAGAGACATTTTTGCCCAGGCTGGCTTTGAACCTCAATCCTCAGATCTCAGCTTTTTGAGCAGCTAGGGTTACAGGCGTGAGCCACCAAAACCCATTTATATTTACCTTTAAAAAAGTAAGATCAGAGAGAAATGGCACATGCTCTCCCTGATATGGAGAAGTTAGATCTAAAATGCATTGGGGTCTGACAAATTACATAGAATTCTACCTACTCACATACAATGAAACCAAAAGAAGATAGAATCTTAGGAGAGAGTCACAAATGTGCAGTACCCAAGTGCCTCTTCATATGTATAAAAAACAATAACAATATATATACATATATATATATATTGAAACAAACTCCAAAGATATGGAAACAAAGGACTTTTTTCTTGTTTTTCCTATGACTCTGTATTCTTTACCATATATATATATATATATATATATATATATATATATATATATATGGGAGAATGGGGAAGGACACATTCCCATGAAAAAAGTGTGAAAAAGTTCAACAGTGAAGTATACTGGTCATTGATGAAAGTGAACTATGCACCTTATAAGTGCAGATGGGAGGAAGGGATGGGAGAGAAAGGGGGAACAGATGATGCTATGGGGAAGGAAATTTACCTGATGTATGTAAATGTATATCTCCTTTAAAACAAATGTAAACTAACTTAGAAAAACAAAGCTAATTATTCAGCTGATCATGGGTGGCTCATGTCTGTAATCCTAGCTATTCAGAAAGTTGTAATCTGAGGATAGCAGTTAGAAGCCAGTCTGGGAAGAAAAGTCTGTGAGACTCTTATCTCCAATGAAGACCTCCCTTCCTTCTCCTCCCCGCCCAAAAAAAGCCAGAAATAGCACTGTGGCTCAAGTGGTAGAGAGCAAGCGTTGAGCAAAAGAAGCTCAACACAGCAACTCAGGCCCTGAGTTGAAGCATCAGGCCTGGCACAAAAATAAAATGAAATCAGGAATTTATTCAATTTGTGGTCAGCCATGGACAGAAAATCCAAATAACAAAGCATACAGAGCAAAATTCTAAGAAATGAATCTGTGCAGAAGTATAACATTGGATATTTGTAGGTTCTCATTTTTGCATCCTTGCTCAAAGTTTTAAATTATTTTCAGATAAAATACTTAACATATAGATGGTAAGAATATTCAGACAAAACCTTGAAATCTGTTGCAACCTAATGTCATTAGACCAGGATAGAAGGTAGAAAATATTGCCTTTTATACAATATTTAGTAAGGATTTTAGTAAGGATGCCTATATCCTTGAGGGGTAAAGATTAAATGGCAGCACTCTGTCACTAGAAGCAAAGTATCAGAGACAAAATGAAGAGCAGAATAATTTTCTCCATAGGGATCTTGAGTAGTTAATTAGCCATGCTGTCTCTTAGACTAAAATAGGCAGGCTATAAGCTTAGAACAAACAAAGACCATATGTTGTAAGCAGTGGCCTGACTTGAAATCAGAGGGAAGGCCAGAGACCCCACTTATTAAAGTTTTAAACATAAACTACTTCTGAAGGAAGGTCCTAGTATATCATCATTTCTTTTCTGTCTCTTCTTAAAGAAAAGAACATCAAACCACTTACAAAGGGATTGGAAAGACATTTCTGAGACCATTTACTGCTTTGGGGTTGGTCCTTAAATTCTTGAGGGCCTCAAAATGCTACACTTCTAGGTTACTTGCCTAAGATCAAAACCATTTGAGATTAGGAAAATCCCAAATTACAACTAAAAAATCCATTTTGATTTAGGCAGTACCGGCATTTTCTTCAGGGATTTGGATTTGCTAGGTGAGTTCTCTATCACTTGAGCCAGGTTCTTACCCCACCTTCCCACCCTTTTCTGCTTTAGTTCTTCAAATAGGATCTGGAATTAGTTTCTCCATATCAGCTTTGGTCCACAATCTTATTACACACATGCCCAGCCATAGCTGGGTTAACAGATGCACCTCATTCATACCCAGATCAAAAAATATATTTCAGTAATAATAAATATAACTGAAGAATATTTGTTGGAAATAGACAAGTAGTCTAGGTAAATATCACCCATGCCCCTATTCATGGAAATACATGAAGCGTAACATAATCTCCACTATTTCTGAGTCAGTGGATAAATTATCAAGATGGAGCACAACAGTCTTTTGAATAGCTCAGTAACTGAAAAAGTAAGTGAAAGAACTGATATTAAAGCAACACAGAAACACTACTTAACACAGATTTTAAATTCTACTTTAGTCTCAGACCAGGGTATACATGAGGAGCTATGAATCATGTCAGTGATATAAAGGAATTACTGATAACATGAAGATATGTTTTCAAACTAACAGCTGTGCACAGAAATTTTCATAATAATGACTGTATTTAATTACATAAAAAGTGATAAAGTCTGTTTCATTTATCTCAATAGTGAAGCTTGATTCTAAGGATAATCTTGGCCTTCTCTGTCAAAGCCAGAATGTAAGTAACAGTGAATTCAATTTTTAGTTTAAAATATCCAAAGAGAATAAAATGAGAATAATCTTCCATATATACTATAAAGACAAAAATACTGCTTTAGGGCATGGTTTCTTTAATGTATTCAACACACAGATTAAAATAGGCACAAAAATTCTAGACTACCCCTTCAGTAGTTAAGTGCAAGTCTGTTAAACACACACACACACACACACACACACACACACACACACACACGCGGTGAAAATTCTTTTCTTTAGAGAGCATTTGCTTTAAAAATATGCATGCATATATGTATATATATACATTAAATTTTCTAGTACTTAAGCTTATTTGTATGAGATTTAACCATGGCCTTTAGTGGTTTACAAGATCACTACTTCTATGAAAATAATTAGAGAGTCCATCTCTGCCTTGTAAACTAGAATCTTGAGGTTAATTAAAATGGAAAAAAAAATACTGTACATATGGAGACCAAAAAGCTTGGCAGTCAGGTGTGCAGAATTCTGCCATCTGCTGAAAACACTGAAGAAGAAAGATAGCACTGTAAATCAGCTGGCGAGCTGCATATATTTATACTTTCTATTATCAATAGATATTAAATATCTGATACACTATAGATATAAACCATAGTTATAATACAACACTGATTTTGTCCAAAGCATTTTCCAAATATTTCTTGGGTGCTCAGAATGCATAGTTTGTGTTTGTTCTGTACTTTCTGAAGAAAGAACTTTATAAAAATAAAAACCTTGCAAATAGGCTCAGTAGTTTTAGTGATGTCAGATGTTAGCTAGTATAATTGGCCACATCTGAGACCAAAATTCTATTTCAAAAATTATTTATTCTCCAAAGTCATTTAGAAAGAGAGTAGCAATATCTTTTTTTAAGTCAAAAACCTTACATCTGTGAAGGGTTTACTCGGGAGATCCAAGTTACAGGCAGAATCTGACTCATCAAAGCACAGAGACTGACCTGATCAAGCCGAAACCTTTTCAGGCCCTTTTTCTAAAATATGAAATTTATACAAAAAGCAAAACCTTACTGACTTCAGGGCATTTGAATAAGTATACGATGAAAACTATGAATGAACTTTATAACATACTATTTATATGCAAAAATTTCATTATTGAAAACATAGCCATTTAGAAAACTTTCTATTAATTGTCATAGGGCAATGACTTGAAAGTAAAAAGAAGCAGAAAGTTGTATACTTCAGCTATGAAGTTAAAAATGTTCCATAAAAGACAAAAATAGAGCCAGATACTGATGGCTCACATCTGTAATCCTTGAAGTCAAGAGGCTGAGATCTGAATTTTGTGGCTCAAAGCCAGCCAGTGTCAGAAAGTCCATGAGAAATTTATCTCCAATTAACCACCAAAAGGCTAGAAGTGACACTGTGGCTCAAGTGGTAGAACACTAGCCTCTAGTAAAACCGCTCAGGAACAGTGCCCAGGCTCTGAGTTCAAGCCCCAGGGCTGGCACAACAAAGAAAAAGGCAAGAATAGAATAATCTATGAAACAGAAGTTAATATTAAGTCAAAGAGGGATAATTGTGCATCCAAGGATCCTTTGCCATACACAGATACATAAGACACACATAACTGAGAGATGTAATCTCAATGACCAAGCTATTGGAAATGTGTCAGAAAATAGCAGGTCAAAGTAAATGAATGGCATGTTGTACCAGAGTTCCAATAGTTAAAACAGAAATAACTAGAGCTAATATAAATCTATAAAGTATTAGTCATCACTTCAGAGCCCTAGGAAGTTTCCTATACAACAGTGCAAAGTAGTTTACCATGCTGGAATACCAAAAAATAAAGGAAGAGAGTAAAATATCAACATTACATTTCTACCCATTCTGAAATAAATATCCAAGAAGAAAGCTCAGTTTCTTAGCACAAGCTAGAGAATTTGGATTTATTATTGACAAGTTTAGGGTATTATCTCCCTTAATTCTTTGTCCAATGTATACTGAAAAATATCTAGGCAAGTGAAGTGCATGGGTTCTACACTTTTCTAGAACATTCTACAATATCCCGATTATTTATGTAAAACACCCACCCTGCCAATAAGAAAGTTAAAAATGATTTTTAATTGCTGAATTCACTCTAATTTTAAAAAACAAAAGGAAGCAGTAGTTGTCAAAAAGAGAAAATAATCATATAGTAATTTAAGATTATTTGCTAACTGAAATAGATTCAACTCAATTTGAGAATGAGATGAATATTTCATTGATATTTGGCTACAATCACAAAATGTTCTTAAAATTTATAGGAAAGTGGGTTTCTTTTAGGAAAAATAAAGAAATCATTAAATCTGAATCTATTTTGACTAGGGTAGTATCTGAATAGCATTTGACTAGAGTCAGTATCTGAAGAGCCTGATTTTTTAAAATCTTTACCAATGTCAGAGCACCTACTCTTAAGAGATATTCTCAGTCCACTGTTTGATGCCATCAGAGGATAATTCAGCTATTTTTTTCTCCCTTCTTTTGCATGTTGACTAAAGCAGTAGACTAAGTAGTTCTTTTAAACAAAAGAAAGCAACAAAAAATAATCAAGAAGGCATTTCTGGACAAGAATAGAAATGTCCTTTAGAAAACTGAAATGACAATTGGGAATCATGTGCTTCTGTCTTTATATGTCATCAACAAAATCGCTCCTCTCTTAGAAATGGCTTGTTTGTCATAAGTAAGCCTTCTCCCTCTCGATAAAAACTCCCAGAGAATATTTCCATCATCATTTCCTTTCCTTGGACTTTAGGAATTAGAACCTGCAAATAACACAAATGCCTAGCTGCATGAAAATGTTTCTGACTTCACGAAACTTCTGAGAAACTTCGGGAAATAATACACTATCAAGTTCCCTGGAGAGAAAGTTTCTAGTAACCTTAATCCTCTACAGATGTCCATTAAATGTCGTGGCAGGTTTTCTCTCCCCCTTTCTATTGTCTTTGTGCTGGAGTATTAAAGGATGTTTGATGCTTCCAAAGGTTATAAAAGTGCCATAAAGTATGAACCATTCATAGTAAATTATTTTTCTCTGAAAAACAAAAAGCCTAGATAAGTTTGCTCCAAACACTTGTATGGTTTTAATAGAGGAGCTTACGCCTTCATTAAAATCTTACTGAGTTTTTTCTTAAATGCAGAAAAGTAATACAGAATCATATTCATCCCTGAATTTATATATTATAGTACCCAAAATTCCATTTCTTGCCCTTTTTTTACTCAAAAGACTTTCAAGTATGATTTAAATGCATTCTACAAATTTATGTGTTAAAAATTGAATTCCCACTTTATACTTAAACAGTTTTTGGACATAAAAGGGTGACTGGATTACAAGGGTTCTGCCTCATGAAAGGAATAATCCGTTTGTGGATTAATTTATTAATGGCTTGCTATGGGGAGTGGCTTCGCTATTAAAGCAGCTCTTTGCCATTAAAAACAAATTTGCATACTTTGATTTGTCTTGCCATAGGATACTGCCTGCAGTTGTAAGATGAGGCAGAAACCATTTCCAGATCTCAGCATCATGATCTCGGTGTACCCAGACTCCAGTACTATGAAATAACTAAGCCTTTATGCAGTATCAGTTGTCTCCTCTGTGCTACTTAGTTATAGCTACAGAAAATACACTAACAAGCTCATCCAGGCAGTTTACTTGGCTACGTTTTTCTGTGCTCAAATCAGGCTTGTATGTACTGATCTTTGCCTTGTGTATTATGATCTGCTAGGCTGAAGCCATGTGCTGTCTTGTTCAAAATATGCACAATCTGCTATTGTTGATAATTCTAATGTTTGCTAACTTCCTTGGGAAAACTATACCATGATTCTTTGGTTTACATTCATGCACAAAGTAGGCTGGGAATGTAGCTCAGTGGTAGAGTGTGTGCTTGATACAAATAAGGACATGGACTTGATTTCTTTCCTTCCATCCCCCACCCCCAACCCTGCCAAGTATGCCTCTCCTACACAAAGGGCAAAGTACCTTATGTTCATTTCCATGCACTCCATAAATCCTTATTTTCATTTTGCTATTCCCATTTAGTTCTCTGGGGAGGTGTTGGCAAGCTTATTTTTTTATATTTGATCTATTTATTTCAATAGTACTTTTTAATCTGCTTTTCTATTTTATTTGAGTTTCCATCAGATTATGTTTCAAGCTGATAATTTTTCTACTAACCATATAATCATAGGAAAGCATATGTGCCAAAAATAATTACACTGTTAAATGTGTGTCCTTGCCAAAGTCAATTCCTCAGTGTCAACAGAATATAAGACTAATGAGAAGAATTTTTTACACCACATACATGAACTATATCATAAGTTCCCAGGTGGAAAATGTGGACGATGAGCCAGAGAGTGTGGGATAAGATGCAGAAAAACATAAGAAACCACATTTGGACTTTGGGGTCTAATGTAAAGACTTTGCATTCCTAAGAAGTGATAAGGACTGGCTATAAAGAAAGGGAATATACACAAAGGATAGTCTGGATTCCTTGAAAAGTTACAGTGTGGTTTATAATATGTATGCATGCCATTATTAGAAATAAGAGAAATCATAGCACCCATGGAGTAGAAAGCATAATTTTATCCAACAGCAATTACAATGTGCAAATGCTGGGGTTCTCAGAGAATCATTATTTAAGGAAGCAGGGATATCAAGCTTTAACAAGTATAAACTTTGAGAAAATAAGCATGCTACAGAACAACCATCTGCAATTGTAAAGAACCAAGGGGAGACTGAAGACTGTAAAACATACTCTGGAAATAAATGTATAGTTAGTAGTGCTCAGAAATAATGCAAGAAGAGAATGCGGCTGATGTGAATGTGCATGAAAATTATGAAAGCTCTTGAAAGAAAGTATGGAAAGCATATGTCAAATATAGTATCGCAGTAGAATATACTACTAAAACAAACAAGACTTAGGAACCAGGACAAACTATTGGGAAAAAATTACTATGACTCACTAGTGAAGTAATAAAGCAGAATGAAGATGTAAATATATTCAGGGGAAATTATACTGAACAGGAATAAAATATGATTTTAGTTCCATGACATTAAAAGAACACAGTACATAATATACTTTGAAGCAAATTATATGCCTTATTCTGAAATTCTGTTCAACTTTTTAAGCACCCCCATTTACCATGTGAAAGTACCTAATTCTTCTGCTTGCACAATAACCACTGCCAATAAAAGGTGACTACTTTATGAATACTTTTAGTTTAACTGAGTCCCTTAATGAAATATAGAGTTTGAACCACATTGTGAAATATTGTAAATTTTCCAAAGAATAATGTGCTATAGTTGAAAGGTAGTTAAGTCATCACATACGTTCAAGTTCACTTTTGATCTTTGACCAAATGTGTAACTTTGAGCAATTAATGTATTATCTGTTAGAATCAGTCTCTGGGTAATTAAGTTATTTCTCCAGAACAGTCACTTAAAAACTAAATCAAAAGCATTTAGTTGTATTCTTAGGATTGAGAAATATGAGTTCTGATATTTCCCTACAAATTCTGAATCTTCGGGCATGAAGGTTCATCATGTCATTGCAGAGCTACATAATGAAGAAAATAGTAATTACTAATAAGTATGTATAGTAAACTCTGTAATGATTTTAAAAACTTAGCTAGAAAGTGGCAGTGTTACTTTTTCATCAGATTCCTTTAGGGAATATCAACAGCATAAAAAGCTTTTAGCTTCCAATGGCTGACAGCAGCAGACAGTATTGCTTGCAATCAGAGATAAGCTCAGTGGGAACAAAACATTTCATGATTCAGAAGCAGAAATAGGACAGTAAACATTATGCAGAGCATGGTGTTCTGCCCCCTGTGGGCACTCAAAAATATAATCCGTGGTGATTATGACAAAGATGAAAAGGACCAGGCCCTGCAATCAGTGTCTAGTGCCATTAAGAAAAAGCCATGAACTTGGGAGGAGGGAAAGCTGCTTGCCTTTGTGGTGTTGGTAGAGTTATGTTTCCACACACTGGGTTATAGGGCAGTGATTTGAAAAGTGTAGGACTCGGAGAGGACAGGAAATAGCTTGTTTTGTGACCCAAATAAAATGCTGACAGTCTGTCACAAAACCATTTTCAATTTCTGCCCTGAAACCTCATTTACATTTTTTTCCCTTAAAGATTCTTATGAATACTAAGTTCTCCTAGGGAAAAAATGTTTCCTGCAAGGTATTTATTTATTTATTTTAATTGCATTTTATTGTCAGGGTAACATATGAAAGAGAAGGGATTATAAGTACATTGTCAGGTAGTGGGTATATTACTTCTTGAATATTGATACCCCTTCTCAGTTTTTTCTCCCTCTTTCCCTCCCCCCACTCTCCTGCAAGGTAGTTATATCAGAAATCTTGAACATAAGAGTATAGCTTGTGGGGCCAGGAATTTGGCTTAGTGGTAGAGTGCTTGCCTAGCATGCACTAAGATCCCGGTTCGATTCCTTGATATCACACATATAGAAAAAAGTCGGAACTGGTACTATGACTCAAGTGGTAGAGCTGTAGCCTTGAGAAAGCCCAAGGACAGTACTTAAGGCCTGAGCCAAGCCCCGGGACTTTCTAAACAAATTATAGCTTGTAATAAGGCCTGTTTGAAATAAGGCCTCTGTTACCAAATAAAGTTTGACCAGAGCCAGGCTTGGTGGCTCACGCCTACAATCCTAGCTGCTTAGGAGGCTGAGATCTGAGGATCTGACTCAAAGCCAGCCCCGGTACTAAAGACTGAGAGACTTTTGTTTTTCCCAAGGTGCAGATCTAACTTTTTTGAAAAATGTGGTCGCTTATATACAGATCATGCAATGGCCACCAGCTCATATCAACAGCAAATAGGGACCTTTCTGATGCAACCATCAGCCAATGGTGTCCTGAGACACGCCCCACTTACTTGGAGTTTCCCAGAGCTCCTGCAGGAGGCAGAAGCAGCCAGGGCCCTCTGGTTCCAGTCCGCCTACATCACTAGGCATTCCCAGCGGTGTATGTGCCTGGTGGCACAGGGTCACAGAGGTGCACAGAGCAATCTCTAAGCCCCCAACTAGGAGGCCCCGCAGTTCCCCCTTTTTCTTTATTTATGGTCACTCATAACCGGTTGTAGAATGGGGCCTAAGTAGTTGATATTGTGTATACAAAAACATCAGCTGGATGGCGTCCAGGCAAGCCTGGACAAACCCAACAATGTTATCAAAATGCGGGGTCCTATCATAACAGCCAACAGCAGAAAGCGAAATGCGTCCTGCTGCTGTGGAAATGAGCATGGTGAGCCAAGGGGACCAATCAAACCATGCCTGATACCAGGAGGCATTTTGCTGTCGGTCTAGCTCCCTCTCTGATTTGCCTCCTCTATTGGGCCGTCAAGTCTCTAATTGCTCTCCTAGGATGGCGCAAAGGCCTCCTTGTTGGAGGAGGAGATCGAGGCCCCTTCAACTTTGAAGGGTCATTCCACCAGCAAATTGAGGGAGTCCTCCAATTGAGTAATAGATCTTTCTATTCTTTCATATACCTTTATAGGGCTAGGTGGGTTTAAGATTGGATTGGGGCCAATGGGAATCGTGACACCATGTTCTTAGGTATGGTAAAGAGAATGCCCTTGCATACCCATTACATAAAGGCACAGTTCCCATGTCCTCCCAACCCTCCAGTCAGCCTGCTTTCCCTGATCTGTGAGGAAAATAACAATAGGGTTACAGTTCCTATGATTGCATTGTTGATAATCACGGTCCCATACCTGAGGAGACCAAATTTCCAACCACTTTAATAAGGTCCAGTTCCCGAGCCTGGGCACACATAAAATGAGGCAGCCTTAAGGTGAGTGCGAGGCAGCGTCCATCAGGCAGAGCAGCCATCCAGGGTGGTTTCAAGACTGAGAGACTTTTATGTCCAATTAACTACTAGAAAACTGAAAGCAGCACTGTGGCTCAAGGGGTATGGTGACAGCATTGAGCTGAAGAGCTCAGGGACAACGCCCAGGTCCAGGGATAGGGCAGTAGCCTTGAGCTGAAGAGCTCAGGGACAGTGGCCAGGCCTAGAGTTCAAGTCCCACCACTGACATTAAAAAAATGTTTGACCAGAAGAAAAAAGACATTGATTAAATAAATAAATGGAATGAAACAAATTGAAGAAGCTGGGAATGTGGCTTAGTGGTTGAATACCTGCCTAATATGCATGAATCTCTGTGTTCAATTCCTTAGTATCACATAAACAGAAAAAGCCAGAAGTGGCTTTGTGGCTCAAGTGGTAGAGTACTACCCTTGAGCACAGAGGGGCTCAAGAACAGAGCCCAAACCCCAAGTTCAAGTCCCAGAACTGGCAAAGAAAAAAAAACAAAACTGAGGGATATTTCTCTGTGCATTCTATTCTTTCTACTGTGAGCATATGGCAAAAGATAAAAAATTAAAAAAAGGAATTCTCATAACTTCCTATTCTGAAGCTGGGTGCTGGTGGTTCATGTCTGTAATCCTAGCTACATGTCTGTAATCCTAGCTACTTAGTAAGCCAAGATCTGAGAATCACAGTTCAAAGCTAGCCTGGACAGGAATGTCCATGAGACTCTTAGCTGCAATTAATTGCCAGAAACCCAGAAATTGTGCCATGGCTCAAAGTAGAAAAGTGCTAGTGAAAAAACTCAGGGGCAGCATCCAGGCCCAGAGTTCAAACTCCAGGATGAACTGATTAATTAATTAATTAATACATGTTCTCCGATCCTCCCTTCCTCACAGAAGAAAGAAGGTGATTTTCAATATTCTCTGTATAATGTGTAAATATATTCACTTTCTCAAATCCTTTCAGCTAAAGAAATGTATGCATGTAGATCAGGCGAGATTGTACCCGTTTATGACAAAGTCCTTTTCTTTCTACCTCTTGTGGGAATTGGATAGATAGGAGCAATCACCCAACAACCATGATGACAGTCCTAGTCTGTTGGGCTGTCCAAGGAGTTATCTACACACAATAAAATTCATTGCTCACAGTTCCAGAGGCTATAATATGCTAAAATTAAGGGTTCAGCATATTTGACAGGCAGTAATGCCCTATTCTGAATTCAGCTTCTAGTTTATAAACTTCTTAGGAAAAGTAACAGATTTTAGCTAGCACTGAGGAAACGAAAGTAAGGAACTGGAATGAGTTTGAGTCCTAGTGGAGTTAGCCATGTCCAAAACCTCAGCCCTGATTTATCTACTTACCTATGTCTACACACAGGGTCCAGGAGTTAAGCAGTCATGACAGATGCTTAAGCCATTGTGGGCACTATATGCCACTTTCTTTTTCAGACAAAGCTAAACATAGTATGATCTAGATACAGTATCTGTTACTGGTGGAACACTAAGTTTAAAATATAAGAAGCTTAAAAGCCTAGTTGAGATTAGATAAGCCCTCCTGGGTGCTTTCACTCTGTCAAGAATCTGGTAAAATAAAGCTTCTCAGGAGGAAAAACACAAAGATAGAGTCAAGGATGCAGGTATCCATCCTTACTTATTCTACAGGTAGCTCTTGGTTTAAAACTTACCTAACTAGAGAATTTTCCAATCAGGCAGATTGCCTTGAAAATCCTTGATGTTTTGTTTGATTGGTTGGTTGGCTTTGCTTTGATTTTGTTGTGTTGGCACACCTGGAGTTTGAAAGCAGCACTTAAAATTTCAAGGAAATTTCTTTACCCCTTACCCATACCCCTATCTATTTTTTGCTTTTATTCTTCCAGATAGTCTCATGTTTTTATTCCTTGAACTGGCTCCCAATCAGAATCCTCTCGCCTATGTCTCCCATGTAGAGCTGAAATCACAGGCATACACAGTCATACCTGGATTATTTGATAAGATGAGGTCTTGCTCAAGTTTTCTCTATTCTACTTCCCAATTTCTGCTTCCCAAGTAGTTAGGGTTACAAGAATGAGGCACCACACACAGCTAGCCTTCTCTTCTAATGCCTGAATATAGTCTGCCCATCTTCAATTAGGAAAGTATCCCAAGACTAATTAGAAAGGGAAGAGTCATTTGTTTCAAGTTCAAAGCTGAGTATTAAGAATGAGATTTGCTGAGAATTGTGGAGAGAGAGCCAAATTCTTCAAGGGAGTATGGTGCTTGAAATTCGAATTCCAATTTGATTATGTCTCAATGCAGTTTTAACTACTTATCTTGCCTTGATTTACTTTCTGGCACATTCTATACTGATGGTCAATATCATCTTCTAGCCTCAGCTCTTCTGCTTTCTTGGCCAATCTTATCACTGCCTGCTCAACCATTAACTTAAACCAGGCTGTGTCACTAAAACTTCAGGCTCCCTTTCAGTGGCTATACTGTTGTTTTATCTATAAGCTTAGTTTCTTTTTGTCTTATTTAGCTAAACATAAAGAACGTCAAGGAAAGCTGACATAATGTGATGTCTTTCCTAATAATTACAGAAAAAGCACCTTTAGAGCTGGCAAAACTTACGCAAACTTTCTGCAAACTTTGCAAAATAATCAAAAGGCTTCATGCTGAAGAATCTAAAATAATTCCAGAGTGTGTTTCTTAAAACAGTTTCAGAGATCAAAGAGAGATGGGAGCAATTGTTCTGAACTTCCCCTTTAGAGGTCTGCAATGAACAATAGCTAATGAGGATCCTTGACCATATCAAAGAGATTGATTTTTTAAAAATCTTTCTTTAACCCAAAGTTTCCAAAAATTCATTTTTCTTGGAACAGTGATTTGAAATAAAATCTGTGAAATATATTTTGGAAATGGCTAGAAAACACCTTAAATAATTACAGGAAGGGAATTCTCTGGTTTTAGAGTAAGAGGGAAAATGAATAATTCTGCAGTGTATTTCAAACAAAGTGTGGATTGGATTAAAGAAGTTCAAAGTCAGTAAATAAATTCTGAAATTAGACAATAAGCATTTATGTCCTTAACCTGGAGCATTAAGAAGTATGAGTAAAGCACCAGTGGTAAACTCCTGTAATTCTAGCTACTGAAAGCAAGAGATTGGAGGATAGTTTGAAGCAATCCTGGACAGGAAATTTTATGAGAAAAAAAATTCATAGGGAAAAATCCTCTAGAACAAAGAACAGGTCCTGAGTTCAAGCCCCAGGATACACACACACACACACACACACACACACACACACACACACACACAACAGATGGAGTAGGTGTTTGATGCCATCAATTATAAATAAAGAAAAAATAAGACTATCAACTTTAAAAGAGCTACTCACCAATGTTGGTGACCCTAAAATTTTGTGTGCTTAAGACTTGTGATCAGGACTCATTGACCTTGACCCTGCTCACTGTTCCAAGCTTGAAGATGACAATGATTCTAGGTCAGGAGTATGGAACATTTGGCCCGGAAAGCATGGAAGCTCAGATAAATGATTTTATCTGGTGCTGCTCATAGTATGGGAGAAACTTGAAGTTCAATAAATCCAGTGCTTTTTTATATAAAAACAAAGTTATATCAAGATATAGTATACATTCTTCTGAATGTAAATTTTAAGGGACAAGCAATGAAGGTTCATGATAGGATGCACATATGAACCTGATATACAGACATCTATGCTTCTGCAGGGTAGGCTTGGCATGTACATGAAACAAATGGTTTAACCAACAGTGGCAAAACTACAGCAACTGGTGATGATAAAACAAGATATAAGGAGATGGTATCATGCAGCAATGATTAACTTGCATTCTGTGACTGACAACCATGTTATTGACTTCTGCTCCAAACTATCTTGACAATACTGGCAACTCAAAATAAAATTACGTATGTTGCAGTACAAAGAACAGACCTCTAAAGTCAAGCACAAAATCAGTGGATGTGATGCAAATCTATGATGCAGAATTAGTGACCCAATTAAAATTATCACATCACTGGTGATTCACACACCGGGTCATTACTAAAAATTAATGGTGCAGACTGCGGAGGGTTTTAAGAGAAATGGTGTGGTTTACAAAGAAACAGTCAAAATGCCCTTGGAATCTGTCAAAACTTTGAATGGTCTCCAGTAATTGCCTTGAAGTAACTTATGGTAGAATATACCTTATTAACTACTCCATGTCTAGTACTTTCTTTGTCTTTACTAAAAGAACTGCTATTTGATTTTTATTGGCATTGAAATCAAAATAAAATTCACAAAAAAAACATATACTCAAAGTCCTATAATTAGGTAGTCTCCCCAATCTGTCCTAGCTCCCAATCCTGGGGTTTGAACCCATATTTATGCTTCTAATTCAACTGATCACAATTCCTAACTAATTCCAAGAAAGAGTTTTAGGAAATCCAAGTTCTACAGTGGTCACATTCAAACGTCTGCCCGAGGACTTTTACATTTTCCACTCTTCTGAAATAGTTCCTGTAATGAATAAACGTTAAATGTTTCTGTATAATCACTCAAAGAATTCAACGCGATTGTCCCCTGATTACACATCCACTTGGTAAGCAGAAATCCTCCCAACTAGTGTTTTTCTCTCTTTGAAATATCACCACTTTTTCCAAAATGAAGCATTAAGTTCAGGCTATCCTGAGAAAGATTGTTGACTGCCCTTCTGTAAAACAATTCAACTTCCTACAGAGTTTGAAAGGCATTACCAAGGTGAAATTATTTTCATACCTGGAATCCCAGAAAATGTGTTTCTGTAACTGCCTTGCCCTTTTCTATCTAAGTTGATGTTATCCTTAACCCTTTTCTTGTAAGAAATTTTGAATTCCTTCTATAGAGTGTTAATCCCTTTCACCTTAGCAGTCAACCTCAGAAGCAAGTTATAATATGAGATGTGCTCAGGAATTCATCAAAACCATTTATAATCACGCTGTCATATAAATGTATACTGAAACAAACTTGCACATTTAAGATACCAGTAATTAGAATGTGGTTCCAGGTCCCCTCAATGAGCGTTAGTATGTAAATAGGATACAGGGTTCCTCAATTGTGTTAATCTAAATTAGAATATCTTTCATAGACAAATTATTTTCCCTGAAGGATTCTGAAACATGTTTATCTACATGCAACACACACACACACACACACACACACACACACACACACACACACACACCTCTTACTACTTTCCAATAGCTTCAAAAAATGAAATCAGCAGACCAATAACAATATAGATATTAATATTCAGCAAGTAATCAGAAATCACTGATTTCTTAAATGCTACACAAGCTTGAGTCTGGTAAACCATTCAAGCCCATAAGATCAATAATGGAGCAAAAAGACACTTTTGTTTAAGCACTAGGTCAGACTGGGTCCAAACCAGTAATAATTAGATCAGAAATGCCAAGGAATTCTTCTTGAGATTTAGAATGTGAAGTTTGACTCATGATCTACACTAGGCAAATAATTTCAAAATGCTTATTTTTAATTCTGTCTAGATATCAAAAAATTATCTGTGATTGAGTTTGTCTGTTGACATTGATTGCTGATGAAAGTTGCCTGCATATAGTCTGATGTTTTATTTGACTTCTCAATCAACCCTTGTATTGTTGAGAATATAAACCTCTTCTATGATATTATAATCACTGTCTTCTCAATAAGATGTCAAATGAAATAGATTTGATTCAGTGTGCTTCCTGAGATTTCTCCTTGTACTATAACAGGGATAGTGTCAGATGTAACCAAGAAATTAGCTCCTTGTATATAAATATGATTTAGAGATTTCGAGCATGCCCAACTATCGCAAGCAAGCTGACTGCATAGTTAGATCTGACTTTTGGTTGATTATATAATTTGTGTTTATCTGGTCTGTCAAAGCCAGGAGAAGGTTTTGGGGTTTTTTTTTGTTCTTCAATTTTGTCCACGTTTGATTATTTCATGCTAATGATATCCATCTGTTACTGTCATTTCAGAGTTATCAGATTCAGTTTCCTTGACTCAGATCATGTCTCATTAAAAACAAGCTGTGTTTTAAAAGTGCACAGTGTAGACAATATGCTATAATGACATAATTCAAGAGTTTCTTTGGATCAACCTCCAGGTCTAATCTTGGACTCAAGACCTTTTTCTTCGTAGCATGTAAAAGTTGCTACAATTTTTGAGCTTCCTCTTAGGTTTTCCTTCCCACCCTGTGCCTTGATTCCACCAAATAAACACCTATATTGACCATGCATTCAGAGTTATCCAGCTATTCATCCATTCTAGCAATTTGATATGCAAACTGCTCATTTCTAAAAATGGCAGGTTGACCTGTAAAAAGACTTCATAGATAGACAGTAATTTCAGTTGTATTCTTGTACTTTTGTTCTTCAATCTGAAGTGATTTAATTCCCTGTCTGAAATGCCAGCTGAAAGCTAGTAAGATTTCTGTTCTTCAGCTTGTATTTCTTAATGGAAACTTCTCACTAAACCCTTCCCTCATTTCAGTCTCAATCAAGGCAGATAAGAGTTGTTCCTCTGTCTGTAGTTGGAATTCTCATTTTAAAGAATAATTACTTTCATGGATCTTCTGACTAGAACAAATTCAGCCTAGAAATCTAATTTTTAGATCTAAATCTAACTATTATTTTCTAAGATACGATCCTCTTTTGTATTTCAATTTGTCTCACACATACAAAGTATACCCTGTACTTCCCTAATTTTTTTTAAATTCTTTTCATTAATAATCAGACAGGAATTATGGAGAAGGCCACCTTTTAAAATGGTCAGCAAATGAAACAGTAATGTTAAAGGAAACAAATATACAAAAGCATAGATGTTTTTAATTTTACCCCAAATTGCCACCTATGAATTTTAAAAGTTCTGCTGTGAACTCTTACAGTTCATTTGTGTTATGATGTATTACAGAAAATATCAGCTTTTCTCTTTGGCATTCCTGACTGGCTATATACAGGGTATTTGTTTTTTAGACCCAGTCCACAAAGTGCAAGATAACCTCTTTATCTCAAAAGTCTTTATTTAACCATACTTGAAGTGTCTCTTTTATCATGCAAGGGAAGGTTAGAGGCTCCAGAAAATAGAGCCTATTTTTAACAGAGTGGTCAATATTTAGCATGCCATACAGCAGTTTTTCAAACATGGCACAATGGACATTTTTTGGCAAAAATAACTCCCTGCCATGTGGCTAGTCCTGTGCATTGTGGGAGATGTAGTAACACAGCTGCTGTCAACCAATTAGATATAAATAAACATCACTCTTCTGCCAGGTATGCCAAGGGTCAGATGAGGAATAAAAATGACCTGAAACTGAAAATTTGCATCCAAATTTTGATCCTTGTTTTAATGTGAATCGTGATTTTTCTTGCATGGAATTCTTCATTCATCCTTCATTACTTTCAAAATAATATCAACACCTCTAAGTGTATCAAATTAATCATATTAATTATTCATAATTGTCTTGCCTAACTTGAATACATAAACCAGTGGCTACAGTAGATGAAAAATGTTGCTCCAAGACATTAGCAGAAAATAACTCTTTTTTTGTTGCTGTTATCGTATTTCAAAACACAAAGGAAATTAATCTTCCCATTCTCTTTCATGAAGATAATCCCCCAGAGAGAGATTATTTTGGTTCTTTTGCAAGTAATTATTATTAGTTCCAGAATTTAGATTCATACTAGGAAGTTACTTTTCCTTACTTAATAATTTGTTAAAACACAAACACATCAGAAAAATATCAGCCTCATAAGAAAATCAGAAATAGGAAGCTAGAATGAAAGCAAGTATCATCATAGACTTCACAGCACTTTGGAAAGGGTGGGAATAATAGAGCAGTTTCTCATACCATGAATGTCTGGCTGCTTTTTTTCCAATTTTAGCTTTGACTTTGTAGGTTGAGACCAGTCACATGGTGAATTCCAGTCTTTGTGAAGGTCACAAAACACAAGGAATTTTTAAATTCCAGTACTCAGAATATATTCCAAACAATGATAGTGTCAAATTGGTTTCTGTTGCTGTAAATTTTAATACCAGTCTGGTGGTCTAATGTGAAGTATCCCTTAATGTTTAGGATCTGGAGACTCTGTAGTTAATATTACCAAAAACACCTGTATCTGATGTTCACTAATGATAGTCTCTTCCAGTCACAACTCAAATTAAGGGAATTTAGAGAGAACATAGATGTTATCGATGTACTTGTTAAATATATTCAGGTTAGATATGTAAAAGCAGACATTAAAGAAATTCATCTGATGTTTTTTTATTGTTCCAGTTTAAAGAAATCTCACAGTCCTTGTAAGGAGAAATGTATCAACAAAGTTTCACAGTCCAAAATATGTCAAAACAAAATATGCCGAAGGAAGTTTTTAAATTGTCTTTAATTCCCATTTGAGGCTAACAACTCTGAGTTTTTTTCCTCCTCTTTAAATCACTGTTTCTAAGTTGTTACTAAAGCTATTTGGTTGTAAGCCAGTGTAACATAATTGATGTTGCTGAAAATATTTGGGTAAGACTACCACTGGCTTGGTTGAATCCCAAGTCTGTATCTTGGAGGGAGTGATTTCCCTCACTCCCTTCCTCAGTGTGCTTCAGGTCCTTCATTTGTAAAACGAAACAGACCTCAGAGGATTGCTGTGAAGTATGAAAACTATCTGAACAACACTTTAAGCATTGTCTGGCACATGGAAGCATGAAGTATCTAGGATAATTATTAGAGGATATAGAAAAAAATAGTTTACTTTTTCAGTCATGAGGCTTGAACTCTGGGCCTGGGTGTTGTTCTTGAGCTCTTCAGCTAAAGGCTACTGCCCTACCACTTGAGTCATAGCTCCACTTCCCATTTTCTGGTGGTTAATTGGAGATAGGAGTCTTAGGGACTTTTGTGCCCAGGCTGGCTTTGAACCGCAATCCTCAGGTCTCAGCCTTCTGAGTAGCTAGGATTACAGAAATGAGCCACCCATGCCAGGTTATATAGCTGTTTTGTACAAAGTGTCATGAACTCCACATCATATAGAAAGGCTACCCACTTACCATCAGCAACTATCCCAAGAAGAAATAAAGATTTATCCAAACCGTATCTTTGTTTCCTCTCATAAACAAATGGAATTTGGAGTCTTATCTTAATGGATGGAGTAAACTAGATTTCTGGTCAATAAGCAAATATATTGTAAGTACTTCAAGTTCATGAATAGAAAATTTGATTTTTTTCATTGTTGAATATCTAAAAGAAAATCCTAGAGGCTTTGAAAAATATAAAGATGAACATAATGCTTACATTCCTGTTAGTGCTCTCAAGTAGTGAGAGCCAAGGCTACCAGATTAGTACTTTCACAAATAACTCCCCCATAGATTGCTGTGATAAGTTCTCAGAGGGATCAACTATATATTACACGATATCAACTCTGTGTTTAGAAGTTTTATGAACGTCTTAAATATGGGAAGAATTTTAGTATTCATAGGAAAGAATCTGAATTGATTTTCTGTTGATATAATAAATGACTTGAGAGTGCTTACTTTATATTTTGGCTGAATGGAGACTTTGGAGACTTTATCAAAGGGCTATTCCTATCAGGGCCTCATTGTATGCTATAACATGACACATATTATCACATAGAATGATGGCCAATTGTCATGTGGAAAGTGGCAATTGTGTGATGAGACACATCCAGTGGAGATTCCAGGTTCACTTAGGAAAATCAGTTCTCTATCAACTGCTACATCATGAGAAGAGAGACACAGTTCTTATGAAGACGCGTTTTACAGGAGAACTGAGGCCTCAAGCTGTTTTTTATGCAAAGGAACAGCTCAGAAGCGGTTCTTGTAACCACAGTCAATTGTTTAGATCACAGATTCTACCCACACATCTACACTGTAGCCTTTTGAGAAACTACACACTTACACCATTGCCGAGTCCTGACTGACAGACTAGGAAAGGGTTTATAACAAATGTAATTTGATAAACAACAATAAAATAACGCAAACATAATTACAAAAAAGCTATGGAGAGCTTTCTTCTTTCACGGGGCAGTGATTATAACTGAATTTGAGTTAGAAGGATGATTCTACATTGAACAAGGGGGCGAAGTACAAATGCTTCTGAACTTGATCATACTAACTGGGGCCACTACTCATTCCCCACCAACATTTAAGTAACTCATTATTAAATCTTTAGTGTGCATACTCCCACACACTTCTGATTTACACACACACATACTCATATTCTGGCTGAACTGCAGACATCAGTTACCAATTCACGTTGCCTTAATGTGCCATTTTTTCCAAATCAAACTGTATGGAGTCACTATCATCATATATTTATATGTATTTGTGTCATTTGTTAGGATTACAAGTAAATTTGAAAAACTATGTACTGTACTGTCCCTCTTAGCTGACTACTCATGCAGCGCGGGCTTCACCCCAAAGATCTTATAGGCACATTGGCATAGTAGCTGCTGCGCATGCGCTGTTAGGGACTCCAAGGCCTCCTCAGAGAGGGCAGACAGCCAGATCTGGGCGGGGGCTGTGGGCGGGACCATGGGCGATTGGGCAGGGCCCGGGCGGGGGTAGGCGGGGCCGGAGCGGGTTGGGCGGGGCCTTGGGGCGCGGTAGATTTCAACTTCCTCTCCTTGGGGAAGGGAAAGTTAAGTTACACAAGTTCTCTTCTGCGGACTGCATCTAGTAGGCCCCAGGGCGGCCTTCAGAGAGATGGTGGAAGGGCCGGGCTGTACCGTGAATGGAGAGAAAATTCGGGGGCGAGTTGTCCCGGGCCAGGCGGTGACTGGTGTGCGAGGAAGTGCTCTGCAGAGCCTGCTGGGGCCTGGTTTGCCCCCGGCCGACTCGGTGGCCCAGGCCTCCTTCCAGGTGAGTGGCTCCTGAAACAGGCCTGGGAGTCTGCCGGGTGGAAACGGTGCCAATCCTCAGCATAGCAGCCCAGGACCGGTCCTGCCACACCGCTGCTGTGGTTACAGGCTTCCCAGGGCTTTCCTTATGCTGCACTGTATCTTTAAGGGAGAGAGGGGGTGGGTCCTAGTTAGAAGATGGACTTCAAGTCTGGGCATGTTTTTATCACCAGTCACCTCGCTTAACGTCTTAATTAGACAGCAGAAGATGTTTTCCTTATGTATTTTTCTCGGCTGTTACTACGAGCAGATGTCTGCAACCTCTGACTTCTTTCTTCACAACTTTAAGAGGATAAGCTTTTAACAGAAAATTCTAGCTTCTTGCTTGCCTACAGTTCTGCAGTTGATAAGTATGTGACAAGTAATATGTAGTTCTAAAATTGCACATGGAAAATTTAGCACTAACTTCCCTCTGAACTTAATATTGCCATCTAATGAAGGGCCAGTGAAACTCAGTTCTAGTTCCCTTAAGTGCATTTATTTCTTTTTAGAGTAAATGGTAGCACAGCTTCTTGCCACTCAGGCATTCCCTGCAGGGGGTGTGGTATTCATTTGGTGAGAACTTAGAACTTGTTCTAAAAATATTCCGATTAAGCCATCATGCTTTTAAAGGCCTTTCGATGGGCAGATGATTGTAGTTCAGGGATACATTCAATATTGTGCTATACTTCAATTTCTCCTGCAAAACTAATCATGGCTTTTGGTCCTAGAAAGCAAAAGCATCATACAGTTAGTACCTGCTTTCAACTTGAAACAAATGAGCTTTGACTCTGAGAAAAGAATTAACTTTTGCATTTCTTCCAAAAGTTTTTTTTTTGGTGACATATTCATATATGCATTTTGTTGTTCCAGGGTAGTTTTGAGATATACTCAAATGGTTTCTTAAGAACTTTAGTGCTTGTGAAAATCACTCAACAAAGCACTGAATACTCTCAAGGTACCTGGGTAATGAAAACATCTATTTCCCCTTCTGGAGTTTAGTACTTCAAGAATATGAAATACTGAAAGAAAACAGTGGGGAAAGGAAAGAAAAGGAAAATGAGATAAGGAAAGGTGATTGGATAGAGGATAGGAATGTAAAGAGCAGGCTACAGAGAATTCCTGAGATCAGATTGGGGACTTTGTATTTATCTGACCAACCTGAGAGTCCATGAAGTGTGATAAGATTCATTCACACTTTGCAAAAGATCCCTTTACCTTGAAAAGACTGGAGGTAAGCCTGAGGTAGGTACTGCTCTCTCCGGAGGCTGTGATTGAGGCGAGGAGCAGGGACTCAGGTGCAGGTAGTGAAGGTGAAGACAGGGCTGAGAATCCTATTTCAGTAGTGAACTTTATAGAGCGTAAGGGTGGTTTTGTTAGGAGTATCCCTCATAGATCGCATAATTTGTATCCTTCAACAATAATATTAAATGCTAGTTTTCGTGTGTTTGGGTGATTGGAAGACTAGTAAGATACAGTGTCCCTGCTCTAAGATTCCAGGCTAATGTATTTAGATAAACATAGTATGAACATTTCCCTTGTGTGAGTATGTGAGTGTTAGTACTGGGGCTTGAACTCAGTCCTGAAGGCTTGGGTTTTTCTGCTTATGGCTGGCCTCTTCCTCCTGAATCATGCTTGTTTTGGTTTCTAGCTTTTGGCTGATTGAGAATTAGAGTCTCTGACATTTGTCATCCTTGGCCAGTTTCCCACCTCTCTCCTCAGTTCTAGCCGTGGTTATGGAAGATTATAGGTATGAGTTGTTGACACTTGGTTTGAGCAATTTTTCAATTTGTGATGAGTATCTCTGGTGGTAGAATATGAAGTACTTTCATATCTCATTTAGTCATGAGAAAGAGTAGTTATATAGAATGTAGATCAACTTAGGAATGTGCAGTTCAGACAGATTTTAAACTCATAGCTGAAGATCACATGAGTAATAAAGGGTTAGGTTTGGATTTGATTTTCTGTCACACTCCAAAGCCTATGCTCCAAGCTACATGCCAGTAAGCCATGGCTTATGCTATGCTCTTTTTCGTAATATAGGAGAGTTGCTAGGATATTATATAGGAATACCGTATTGCTCTACATATGCTCTATATGTGATCATTAACTAGAGAAATATAACATTGGACTTGGCTATGTCTGCCATCATTTTTCAGTTTTGTTTAGTGTAGTCAGTTCTTTACTGTGATCATTATGGTCTCTTTCCTTGTTCATAGCTAGAAAGCAGCAGATCCCCATTACCTAATATAAATACCTTGGTGAAGATACTCAATGAACTATATTCTACCAATAAATAGCTCTATTTTTCAAATAATTATGTTTGACACCTTAGTAGACTGATTAATTAGAAACTGGAATGTTTTTATTATTAGGGTGATGAGTGTGGTTCTGTGGGCACTGTGTCTTTTTTCTGGCTTGTTGGTAACC
Organism: Megascapheus bottae; assembly: GCF_031878675.1. Lineage (NCBI taxonomy): Eukaryota > Metazoa > Chordata > Mammalia > Rodentia > Geomyidae > Megascapheus > Megascapheus bottae. The sequence continues at coordinate 25,274,058 of NC_143528.1, read as the reverse complement.
AAATATTTTGTAATGGCCTCATATTCTGGGGTCTTTAAACTAATAATGATTATAACCCTTATAAACATTAAGGGTCGTTTACATTTGAGAGAGATGTTGGATCCAAGGTAAATCCCCTTAACACATAGTAGGTTTCACCAACTTCTAAAATCATTATTGTAATATATGATCCTATATCCCAGAATTGTAGCTACTTAAATGTTTCTATCACTGGATTAAAATCATTTGTTTTTGTCAAGGTAGCATTTTAAAATAACATTGTAACAGAATAGTGTGTTCTTTGTAGTGTAGTAAACATGGAAAAAAAATCTAAAGGTGATTGAAAAATATTAATTGGGCACTAAAAAAAAAGGATTTAATGCTCAAATAGTCACTGTTCCCAACACCAAACAAAGTACCCTTACCTTAGTAGCAACTGCAGTAATGAACCAGCTACTATTTTGTCAAGTAGAATTCCTTTGTGTCCCAGTTAGTTTCAAGTTTATAGGAAACACACCTTAATGCATCCCTCCTTGTGTCAATAGAACCTCATTTTGAAGAAGAGAGCTTAGCCACTGAAGATTCTAGCATCTGTCAGTCATGTAGGCAGCATATTATTTCTCTGAGTTTTGATCTACTGTCTTGTCAGCATAAAATTATACAATTGTGTAAGCTCATTGCATAAAATTCTGCTGGAGCTTTTGGAACCTTATGGTAAGAAACAATATCAGAATGTAAATGAACATGTCTGGCTAATGAGCTTTGAAGAGTCAGTCCTCCGATTTTAATTGTTGGGTGGATACAATATTTTAGTGAAATCAGTGTGTAATCTGCATATATTTTCAATCTCTTTTCATAAACAGGATATGAAACAGTTTATTTATAAGCATTCATTTCATTTTGAACATGATCTCCTGGTTATTCCTGTGATTCCTTAAGATTTGATGCATGTATTTGATAGGATAGCTACTTTCATTCTGTTTATATATGTTAGTGTCATGAGCCTACATACCATGCTCATGTAGTAAAAGTACATTGGAAGGAATAAAGCAAAATTTAGAGTAGACATTATGATTAAGGATTTAAAAGTAAATTTCATTTGGAATCCTCCATTGAGAATGTGTGTATATCTTGTTGGGCCTGTCATTTAGAAATGCCTACTGCATAGAAATAATGAAACCTCATGCTATGAGTTTTCCTTTTATCCTCCTCTTGCCCAAATTTAAAAAAAAAAAACAAAACTTTTTATTGCTATTATTGACAGAAAGTGCTAATCTACAAAGATTTCATTTGCCATCTAAATGAAACTAAAGAAGTTTTCTAAATATTATGTAGAACATGCATAATGTACTTCTTCTGAGGATATCGATAGTAATTTATTTTTAGTGATTCACAGTCATCATGTTACCAGCATCCAGTACTATATGGAATCAAGAGACAAAAAGATACCACAAACTATTGCATTATTGGTTCATATGAAGGAAGTAAGCGAAGTGATTTTTCATTTATTGATGCTGTATTCATTCAAGCTGTAAAGAACAGAGTCGTCTTGATTTAGAATTTTCCTTTATATACTCACATCTTAGTTTATTTGATCAAGTTAGAGGACATATAAAATCCTTAGCTTTGTGTGTAGTAGAATAAACATCCCTGTGATTGCTGCTTTCTAGAATAGAGCTTTTTCACCAGACCTATTTATCTCAGGAGTATTTGATTCCCTTATTAAGGGTGTGTAATGATTTTATTCCCTGGAGTAAAGCACAAAATAATCTCTGGATAAGCATTCAGAGTTTCTGCTCTTACAGCTCTGTTGCACATATTTTCACATATAGATCTACAGACCTTTATTATAGATCTTAGAGACCATTTTAAAGTGAAGTTATTGTGTAGTTTTGATTGGTAGACTTCTAGTTTGAAAGTTTCACATGATTGGTGATTTCTAATTTAAAAGTTTCCACTCTCTCCATGACTGGGGGGAAAGAACAAGGAAAGAAAGAAGAGAAGAGAATATGAAAGTAAATATGGTATTTTCCTGCCTCTGCAGCAAAAACTATGTAACTGCACTAGAGTCAAAACATTTATCTAAGGAAAAAGTCTTATTCTGCTTTGAAAAGTTCATCTTCCCAGTTCACCCGTGGATAGGCAGGATAAATGATAATAAGCACGATAAATCATGTGCTGTCTCTGAAAATATATGTTGTTTTGAAGATTTCATATTATTAACCCACTTGAAAGTGGAAGGTGAACCCTACTCAATCATACTTAAAATTGTGGTGAAGATTTTCATCTCTATTTCAGAGGAAGGAAAAAGGTTGAAACGCTCAAATGATACAGTAGCAGAATTATTAGGGTCAACAGGAGATAGTCAAGTACACATTGGGCAACTGTGTGTAGTTAGAGCAAAGGTAATAGGCTTGTGGAAATTAGTATTTGAATTTGTCAGAGCAATAGAAGCTTATGGGAAAAGATGTAACCATAGATTCTGCAGCAGGATGAGTGAATATCTTAGGTTTATTCCAAAAGCCTTGCCCAATAGCTCAGAAAATAAAGGGGACAAACCATCACTGGCATACCAGAATTACTTTTAAAAAGGGATTTTTTTAGAAAACTGAAAAATAGATGCAGGCACTCTTGGTGGTCATCAGTTGAAATTTTCATTTTCTTCAAAGTGTTTGTGAGGAGCTAATTATTTTAGAAAAGATAATACTGGGGCCGGGAGTTTGGCCTAGTGGTTAAAGTGCTTGCCTAGCATGCATGAAGACCCGGGTTCGATTCCTCGGTACCCCACATACGTAGAAAAAAGCCAGAAGTGGTGCTGAGGCTCAAGTGGTACAGCTCTAGCCTTGAGAAAGTCCAAGGACAGTGCTCAGGCCCTGAGCTCAAGCCCAGGACTGGCAAAAAAAAAAAAAAAAAGATAATACCCTAAGAAGCAGATGACTTGAATTAATTCCCTACAGTATGAAGAAGTAAATGTTCTGTATGTATTATTGCCGTCTAAATAAAAATGGAGTACTAAGATAAATGTTTTTAAGGCAAGTATTTAAATGGTAAACAAACGTGTCAAAAATAACAACAATAGCTAGTCTCTGACACTGGAATAGACTCAAATTTTTTAAACCTTCCCACATATGGCTTTTGATAGACATGGGAATTTTGTCTACTTCTGTCTAAATGTACACTATTACAGATAATTAGAAAATAAGACACGGATGTTAGAGGCAAGATGGCCACAGTATGTGAAAACTGTCTATGCTTTAAAGCCGTCTTTGGTATCAGAAATAAAGTGAAGAGAGATTTGTTGAACCTTACAAATGTTGAACCTTACAAATATTTACTCAACACTTGTGCAAAACCGTGAGGAGTTAGTGCCCTTATGGAACTTAATACAGGTACATAAGAAATAGAAATCATAGACAGATAATTCAGTGTAGTAAGGGTTTAGAAAACACTACACTCAGTGTGAAGAGCAGATAGCTTCAAGGTTGTTTAACACCCCAGAGAGAGTTACAAATTATGTACGTGTACAACAGAATTTATTTACAAGAGGATGTTTTCTTCCTTGTTTGGTTGTAAGTGGCCCACCAACCATAAATGTTTGAAGGACGTTCCTCTGAGATTTTTTTTTAAGTAATTGTCAGATTTTCCATATTTCCTGTTCTTTCTCTGCAATTTCTAAGAGTTGGCAAGTGACTCAAAAGTGTAGTCTTCTCCTCCAGAGTATCTGTACTTTAAAAGATTATTTCTGAAAGTATATTAAAAAAGTAGAAATTTACCTTGCAGTTTTGTCCTTATAGAAGGAATCATATAGAGTTGTACTTCTTTTTTTGTTTGTTTTGGCCAGTCCTGGGCTTGAGCTCATTTCCTGAGCACTGTCCTTGGACTTTCTCAAGGCCAGAGCTCTACCATTTGAGCCACAGCACCACTTCCAGCTTTCTTCTATGTATGTGGTACTGAGGAGTCAAACCTGGGTCTTTGTGCATGCTAGGCAAGCACTCTACCACTAGGCCAAACTCCAGGCCCTAGTTGTATTTTTTTATACATTATGCATGGGATCAAATTCCCTATCATGTGAGTTCATTCTGCATAAACCTAAGCTGATCCTCACAGACCCATTCAGCACATAGTTAAAAATTCCTGGGGGAAATCTAGGATAAAAGCCAGGATAAGCTTGGTTTGGATCTTTTCCTAGTAGATATTATTAGTTGCTTTAGGCTTTTAATACTAAGGCGAACTAAGATTAGGTTTTTATTAAGAAACCATCTTCTCCTGTTTCCTTCAATTGATCACTTCTGAACTGTTCATTTTCTAGTGGTTTAAGATTAAGTGGCATCCATAAAGAAATGCAAATCAAAACAACTCTTAAGATTCTACCTCACTCCAGTTAGAATGGCCAGGATCAAGAAATCTAATAATAACAGATGATGGAGGGGATGTGGCCAGGAGGGATCACTACTACACTGTTGGTGGGAGTGCAAACTCATTCAACCACTATGGAAAGCAGTATGGTAATTCCTCAAAAGAATAAACATAGAGTTCCCCTATGACCCAGCAATACCACTACTTGGCATTTACCCAATTGTCTAGAAATAAGTACATACTAAATCCACTAGCACAAGAATGTTAATTGAAGCACTATTTACCATAGCAAAGATATGGAACCAACCCAGATGCCCTTCAGCTGATGAGTGGATCAACAAGGTGTGGTATTTATACACAATGGAATTCTATGCTGCTGTCAGAAAGAACGACTTTGCCCCATTTGTAAGGAAATGGAGAACGTGTTCTTGAATACAATTATCAAAAACTAAAAATGAAAGAAAGAAAGAAAAGAAATCTATTAGCTCCATATTTTGAAGCTCACTGCAGTATGTATATGATTATATAATATAAAGAGACACTTAGGCACAACACTTTTGTGTTTCTCTCCTAAGTATATCCTCTTTTGATATCACTGTGTGTGAGTAACTAGAATCCTGTATAATTTATTATATCTCAGTGTATGTTAGGTCTAATTTCCCTATATCAGAGAAAACACATGCCATTTGTCTTTCTGTGTTTGGCTTACCTCATGACTTTTTTTTCCTAGTTTCATCCATTTCCCTGAGAATGACATTATTTTATTCTTTCTAATGACTATATAGCATCGTACTGTGTATAGGTACTACAGTTTTGGATCCACTCGTATAGTGTAGCGCATCTGGGCTGTTTGTATATCTTGGCTATTGTGAATAGTGCAGCAATGATCATGGATGTGTAGGTGTCTTTGTCATATCCTGGCTCATGATGTTCTCTGTAGATGTCCAGGAGTGGGATAGATGAGTTGTAGGAAAGGTATGTTTAGTTTTTTTAGGAACCTCCAGATTGATCCAGATTGATTGTACTAGTTTACATTCCCCTCAACAATGCAGTAAGGTTCCTTTCTTTTCCTACATCCCCACCATTTTTGTTGTTCAAATTCACAAATTTTGCCAGTCTCTTATTGGGTGAGATGGAATGCCTGTATGATTTGCATTTCCTTTATGATGAACATTTCCTCCTGTGTTTCTTTGCCATTGTTGCCTCTTCTGAAAAACCTTTGCTTAGCTCCTTCAACCACATAATGGTTGATTTGTGAGGTTTGGGAAGGGTTTCTTGAGCTCCTTGTATATATTGGGTATTAAGCCTTTGTCTGATATATTGCTGGTAAAGATTGTCTCCCATGGAAGTGGTGCTGTAGCTCAAGGGGGTAGGGCGGTGGCCTTGTGCCGAAGAGCTCCCAAGCCCAGAATTCAAGTCCCACAAGTTGACCAAAAAAAAAAAAAAAAAAAGAATTATCTCCCAGTTGGTTGTCGTTTTAGTTTACTGACTATGTCCTTGGCTATGTATAACTTTATTTTGATGTAGTCCCACTCTTCAAGTCTCTCTCCTGTCTGTTGTGTCCCTGATACTCTATTTAAGAAGTTTTTGCCTGTATCCATAAGTTCTAATGTTTTTCCTACTCTCTCTTAGTTTGGGGTATGTTGAAGTCTTTGATCCACTTAGAATTGATATTGGTGCATGGTGGCAGCTATCTACTTTTAGTTTTCTGCCTTCATATGCCCAGTTTTCCCAATATCAATTATTGAAGATGCTCCTTTTTTCCCCTCCCACTGTGTGTTTTTGGTTCCCTCAGACAGATCTTGAGTTTGGGATTTGACTTAAAAAATTAGAGAAGTATGAGAGATTAAATCACAGGGATGTCATTAGTAGCTAATTACTTTCTAATCAGGAAAATTTTGGGGTGTGGGGGGGAGGGGTGTGTTTGTGTGTTTGTGTTTCAAATGGGGTAAAATTTATTCCCCAGCCTCTACATGGTTTAAACCAATTGCTAATATAAAGGAGTGGGTGACTATAAGAGACTGCTGACACTGGACTTGTAGAGGAACAAGCTCTGAGCCATTAAACTTCAAAAGGGAATTAAAGTTCAAAACTATAGTATGTCTGAGAGCCAAAACATTAAACCTTGTCTATATAGAGACAAAGGTTATTCATAATAATCCATATCTGCTCTGTACATATCATCATCTTAAAACTGTCCCAGTTCGTGTATAAGAACTTTTTACATACTAATTGGTTGTTATGGAAACCTACTTTGAAACCTGCTATTGTAATATGTACTTGGCTTGAAATGTGGATAAGTACTTTAAAGTCCCCTGTAAGGCAGCAAATTAGCCATTCTTGTTGCCTAACAGTTTCACTTATAAGAAGGCTGATGTGAATGTGTGTGTGTGTGTGTGTGTGTGTGTGTGTGTGTGTGTGTATATAATATTTTTTTCCACACTGAGTTCTTAAGCCTGCCTTATAGGGAGTTGATAATTATTTGATAGGTCCTTCAGTTTGTCCAAGAGAGAGGATTTAGTGGCAAAAAGATGTAGAGACGAACGTACCTATGAGTCCTAATAGTAGAATCTCTCACAACTTCTTGTGATTTCTGCAGTACTGGAAGGATATTGCTTTTGATTACTCTTTTGTATGTGGTATCCACCATTCTGTTCTGTATGTACTTTGCAAAGGAAGTATGTGAAGTCATTTAAGATTACTTGGATTTTAGGCATTGGTGATAGCCATTACAACCTTGAGTGGTTGCAGTTAATCTGTTCTCAGTTTTCTTAATCATCTTATGCTCTCTCTCTCTCTCTGTCTCTCTCTCTCTCTGTCTCTCTCTCTCTCTGTGTCTCTCTCTCTCCCTCCTTCTCTCCCTCCCTCCCTCCTTCTCTCCCTCTCTCCCTCTCTCTCCCTCTCTTTTCCTCTCTTCCACCTCCTCTTCCCCCTTCTCTTCTCTCCTATCTCCCCCCTCCTCTCCCTCTCCCTTCCTCTCTTTAAACAAAGATAAGTTTAGGAAAGGAAAGATTAGATTGAATATCTCCTTAAACGTTTATAATGCACATGTTTCTGAATCACTGAAATATATCATTGCACTTGAAATTGAGTTTACATCTCCTATATTTTGAACACTGTGGTTGGAGTAGGGTAGGCCTTGAAGCAGATTCCTCTCTTCAGGAAATCCCGAGCTTTCTGTGATATATTTGTTCACAGGACCATGCAGATTGAAGCACTTTTATTCCTTGAGTGCCTGTATGGTAAAAGTTAACTTCAAGTCCCTCCTTGATGCTTCTCAAGGTTTTCACCTTCATTTACTTTCTTTTCAGCCTTTTATTCCTTTCTTGCTTAAAAGTACATCCATACATTTGAATCTCTTACCTCTTATCTACTCACGCTCCCCCCGCCCTATTTCGCCCATCATTTTCTGTGCTTTTTATCTGAATACTTTTCCAAGGAGCTTGACTACACTTCTAAAAACAGAAAGCTCTGTATTCTGATTTTAGTTTTATAGCAGTCACATTATTTTTCTGTGTATTCACAGAACTGTATGGTCCTGGGGGGGGGTAACTCATTGTGATTGCCAATTACTTTTTTTTTCTCGTTGCAATTTTTGCCCATTTTCTTTTTTAAATGACTGCATAGTAATTTGTCAAAATATCTGCAAACAGCTGATTTACATTATTTAACTTGCTGGAGATTATTCTTCTCATTGGAACGCACCTGGACATAAAGTAATATAAATATGTTTAAGAATTAAATTATAATTTTGTTTAGAGTTTGTGTGAATGTGTGTTTATATGTGTTGTATTTTCTCCTAGGCTGCTGGGCTGAATAATAATGATTCCAGCTGGAATTTCTTGAGACTTTTTCATGGATATGTTTACAGTGGTGTGGAAACTTTGGGGAAAGAGCTTTTTATGTACTTTGGCCCAAAAGCTTTGCGGTAAGATAAACCCATGTAATACATCTTATCTCTCCAGGTTTAAAGATGCTTTAAAAGGCTTTTCTTGTAGTTTGCTACTTGTCACATTTAATCATGTAGAAATACTTTATTTAAGAGAGCTCTAACATAAGAGGTTGAGAGTCTATCATAGAAAGCAATAAGCCAGAAGAAAAATAGTGATGTCATCATTTAGATGCTGGTCAATTATTTCTCTTTAAAAAATAGTCTAGAAAGGCTTCCTCAAGTACTTCAGAGCAGTGCATCTCTATTTGCCCTTCCCTAGACTTCCTAGTTTTACCTCTTACTGTCAGCCCATTCAGTGCATTCAGTGACTTTGATTACTTCTACTTATGCCAGTCCATAATGGCTTGATTAACAGATCACTGGATTTCTACATTTTCTGCTTTCTATCTTTCTCAGAAATCTTCAACAGAATTTGGAGACTTGAAGAACTCAAAAACTTCCCTTGGAAGTAAGAGATGTTCCATTGTCTAATGTGTTGGCAATGAGAGATCAAAATTCTTGTCACTGAAGTATGGCCATCTATTTAATTTGCACACACACACACACACACACACAAAGAAATGAAAATGGCCTGTCCATTAACATATATCTGTCACATCTCAAGTGTATTTTCTACCTGAGCTTTTTTTTTTTTTTTGGCAAACTATACAAATGAATTTCTTTCCATGGACTCTTACTTAGTATTTATTGAAAATATGGAACATTTATCACCTGAAAGAAAAGAAACAGACTTTTAAGGGAAGGTGGATAGTGCTTAAAAAGAAGACTTGATTCTGACTTTTATATATTGCATCTCATCTACTACATATTTAGAGTACTTCTGGTTTGCCTAGTGGCTTTTCCTTTGAGGTGTTCTCTCTTCACTGTCAGCAGCTTTTGTCCTTGGACAACATCATCACTTCATGGATTTTCTTAGCCTGGAATAGATAACATCAGCATATGCTTGCTGGCTCATGCAGTAGTGATATATTACAGGTTACATTACCAGTGTAATTGATTGATGTGATTGAAAACTCTCAGCTCTACCTCTGGACAGAGTAGTACACAATGGAATCCACGCAGGAGAGTTGCAAGCATCAGCTATGTTATTGATTCTCTGGTGTTTGGGGCAGATTTATTTCTATAGGATGAGAGGGAGGATTTTATCAAGTGTTTCCCAGCAGACTGATAAGGAAGGAATCATTTCTCAGTTCAGGGCTGTCAGTAAGTGTTCCATGAAGTTCTAACAAGGGCAATCACTTCTTCAAACGGCATGTTCTAGGACCATCCCTGGAGAGTACCTAACTTAGTAAATGGATCAGGGGAGGGGGAAATTGCACTGGCTTGCTTCCCTCCAATTTCCTGCAGACTTAATAAGTATTAAATGTATCCATTCAAGGTCAGGGGCAATCAGCTATTAGAGTTTGCACTCAACAACCTAAAATGAGCTGTATATCTGCTTTCACAACTCTTTTGTTTAGTTCAGGTTTGGTTTATTTGTTTGTTTAAATGCCCTTCTAACCTGTCTTTCACAAGGGAATAGATGACTGTCAAAGTACTGTGATCTGTGTGGGGGAATGATGGTCTGTGGACATTGAGAGAGAGAAATATTGTCTTCATCATTGACTAATACTGCTTTACATTTTAAAGTACATATAACAAGAAAATGCTTAACACTGTTTATAACTATCCTTCATACCCAGCTGTGTGTAATCCAAATTGCTAGAGAATTTCAGTTGTAATGCTTGTATATAATTAGTCTTCAGGGATTTGTTTACTTACAAAACTAGAATATATCCTGTACGCTACTGCATGATAGTCAACTATGAGGTAATCTGTTATAAGAAAGAAAATCCAAATTGGAAAACAATTTGGACTTCATTTCTGATAGTAAATTTATTTCCGGTAGGAAAGGATGTGTCCAAGTACTCTTAATAGTATGATAAAATACTAAATATTAGTTTTGATATTCATTTATTTTAAATGTGATTAATACCCATACTTCTTCACATTTTACAGTAGCTAAAAGAAAGCAAAATGATCTTTTCTTACATATATTCACTACAGAAAACCGAAAAAGATGAAAAAGTATAAAGTAACATATTATCATATCACTAAATACATTTACTGGGGTTTCATACCTTACTAGAACATATATGCATATACTTTTATGCATATTCACCCAGACTCACTCACCCAGCAAACTTTCATATTCAATAAAAATCAACACTGCTGTAACCTTTTGGACTAATATTTAACATATAAATTTATGTTAGTAAATATCTTTCTAAAACACAGAACAGTATTACTCCCTCAAACTGAAACAGATAGACCTCATATGTAACTCGCCAAAGTGCTAACAACCAAAGATGAATCCAGCTGATAAGTGACTCTGGATCCGAGGAGAAAGTAGAGACCAGTCCAGCTTTGGACTAGCGTATGTCCTTAAATTGCTAACTGGAATTGGCAGTCAGTGTTTCATTATGCATGTGAATGGACTTAAGTGACCATTAATATCATAGGTTGAAATTTGTGGAAAATCCAGTGGTGAGGATCTAATTAAAAATTCTTCTTTGGACCCGGAGCATAGCCTAGTGGTAGAGTGCTCTCTTAGCATGCACAAAGCCCTGATTCCTAGGTATCACATACTCAGAAAAAGCCAGAAGTGGCACTATGGCTCTGGTGGCAGAGTACTCACCTTGAATAAGAAGTGTCCAAGGACAGTGCCCAGACCCTGAGTTCAGGCCCCAGGACTAGCCAAAAAAATTCGTTCTTTAACTGGGTTAATTATGAGAATTCATGAAAAGCAAATGTAATATGGACTTTTGTGCTGGTGAATTAGAAAAAGGAACATGACAGTTGTTATACTAATATAAATGTTTACCATGAATATTTTCTTGATACAGATGTAGTCTAGCTGCAAGGTAATAGATACTTAACAATAACTCTACAAAATTTGTTGGTTTATTTGGGGTCTCAATCTTCATATTTTATCTGGTTTGCAATTTCAGTAAAAACAAATACAAGATAAAACAGCTATTTAATTCACATTGCCCCTGAAGTCAAATTGGTAAATAGAATAGATAATCAAATAAATAAAGTGCTTGTTATATTTACAGTTTATATTGGGGATCTTCCTGCATTTGTGTTGGGCCTTTACCTTTGAGATTTTTGATGCAGATGTGGTTTCATTGTGTAAGTGATTTAGAATCCACTTTATGAGCCATGGCTGAAAAGATTTTAGATATGGTGGCTTCTGGGCATGACAGTTGTAGACCTTTCACTGTGGCTGAACCTCCATGAGCTAAATTATGGAGTACTTACAGGCACACATTTTTCCTGTCAAGAACTATGGGGCATGTAAAATGCATTTATGATTGATAGTAGGGCACCCAGAGTTTAAAACCTACATTTTTAAAGTTAGACTGGCTAACCTTGTACAATGCTATAACTTGGCGCTTTGAAATTAGAAGTACTGAGCAGTAACACTTGCTGCCAAAAGAGCTATATTTATTAACTCAACAAAACTATAAGGAGATTAATTTGAAAGGCAGAACACTGTATTTTATCTTGAGAATCATTTTTGATCTTTATCTTGAAAGGTCTCACAAAATCACTTTCTTTTTTATTTTACTGAACTTGCTAATCAATCCTACAAAATCTGGAGGGTTATGAATTTTTCATCATTGCCTTGTAACTTTAAAGTTGATTGTAAATATTTATAAATCCCATCTTCCCAACACATATAAAGGTAAACGAAAATGAAAAGAATTGAAAACAATAGTGGTTTGACTTGTTCTCTGTCTGTGTATGTCTTTCTTTATATATAGAAGCAGAAAACATGTCTGCCAGAAATTGTTTTATTGCTTGTCCCAAAACTGTAGGAGAGAAAAGAGTGTCATATATTGTATACCTTATTTTGCAAAAGATAGCTGTTTCAATTCACGGTGACTAGAAATAAGGAATTAGAGTGTTAGTGGCTTTGTAGAGTGTTTAAACACAAACTATAAGCAATTTACATTTAGTCTTATCACGGGCTTTTGAATGTTAGAAAAAAAGAAGAGATGCTAGACAGTTTTGCATAATAGATCCTTAATTTGACAAGAAAGGAACCAGGGTAAAATTTCTCAGCTAATTGCTGAGGTTTATTATTTCTCTAGGAAGTTATTCTAGCTACATTTTTTTCTCTTAAAGTATCTATCCTGATTAACATTTGTTTGCTTGTAATTCATGAAAAAGTGAAATAAAAGCCATATAATGAATGATTGTTGTCCTTAATGTACTATGTTATCTCTCATCTCTTTTGCTGTCCCTTAGTTATATCATATTGTTACAGTATCTCACTTTGTTATCTGATATATCAGATATATTTGTATTTAGTTATTTGAAATCGGATAGGGAAGAGGGGAAAACAAGATGAGGGGTGGGGGTGGGGGAGAGGGTAATGGGGACCAAGACATGTGAAAGAGTATCAATGTATGTGAATTAATGCACCTTCTATCGGCAAATATCATGTAACCCTTTTATTAATTACAATAAAAATATTTAAAAAGTGAAATGAAGGGGAAAATTGATGCTTGATATACTTGCACTCAAAAATGGATTTGGCTTTGTTACAGGATTCATTTTGGAATGAAAGGCTTCATCATGATTAATCCACTTAATTATAAAACAAAAAATGGAGTTTCTCCTGTTTTTGAAATACAGCTCACCAAAGATTTGATTTGTTTCTTTGACGCTTCACTTGAACTCAGGTAAAAGAAATAAGTAGTTCAACCTCCAAACTGTATAACTTGCATCTACAATTTGGTTTGCAACTTAATTACTAAACAGATACTTCATAATCAATAAAACTTCATCACAAGGCCGTTGTTGCTTGCTCATATAAATTCCTATGCCATGATTCACATAAAATGCTAAAATTTACGTCAAAGCCCATTTTAAATGATACTGTATACCATACTTGTACCTAATATGTTTTGTTTTCCTTTCTACAGAAACTCAATAGAAAGCCAACAAAGAATAAGAATGATGGAAGAATTAGATATTTGTTCACCAAAATTTAGTTTCTCAAGAGCAAAAAGTGAAGTTAAGAAGCAGGAAGTTCGAATGTTATGTGATGTATTATTGGATCAGAAAGTCTTACCTGGAGTTGGGAATATCATAAAAAATGAAGCTCTTTTTGACAGTGGTCTTCATCCAGCTGTTAAAGTAAATTATAAATATTTAAAAATATTTCTAATTTATTATCTATATTTCTATTGACTAAAATATTTTAAATTATTTAATAAATATTTGGTTACTTGTTTTCCACTCTAACTCTGTTAACTAAATTAATTTTTATATAAATCTTTGTGTTCAGTTTGGTAAATTCCAAATGGGTAGGAATTAAATTTTAAAAGTTCTATTAATCAACTTCTAGATTAGGGTCTCCCTTTTCAAAATGGGAGCAAAGAAGTTCAATTAACAATAATGAAATCAAATTTTAACAATGTGTATAAATCAATAAGACCTCTGTGGAAAGATTTTTTTTAATAAAAAGCCCAGGATATTGTTCTCTGTGATGACTAAGAATTTAATTTTTTGTCTACATGTACAGCTAGTTGTTTAATAAAAGATCACTTGCCCATAATTTCTGGGGATTAAAACTTTACAGATTTTTCTGGAATTTAGTTATGAGCTTCGTGTGAGTATAGGCCCAATTATTGAAGGAGCACAGCTTAAAATTTTAAGGCGTGACCTTATATGTGGCATATATAATAAAATATAAACATGCACAAGTTTTCAAAGTTGGGCAATTTACAAGTTTTGGAACCATTATGCTAAGTAGATGATTTTTCATTCTTGTAGTCACTGATATAGTTATTACCTCTTGTGTGGGTTTGTGTATAGATGTGTTTGTACACATCTATTAAATTGCTTGCCTATGAGAGAGGAAGGCATCACACAGAATTTCTTTTGGAATTGTGTTTGAAACTGCATGTGCCAAATAATTAATCCTGCAAGTGTAACACAAAAATTGATACTAGACTGTCCACAAAATTTCTTCAGGAAGGTCTGTTTCTCAGGTTTTTTTTTCTTTTTTGTCTGTTAAAAAGTACTTTGTTATGAGTGTGTATATAACAGCATGTCTTTTTAAAATATGAACAGTGACACTGATGGTCATCTATTCCTGTGTATGTTTTTTTTCTCACTTCTTTGTTTCTGTTTCATTTTTAATTGTTATTTGTTTTCAAATCTATCAAGTCTCCTCAAGTAACTGATAGACAGTATTGGGAATCTGAAGTTGTCTAATTCAGAATATTCAAATATTTAGAGTATAAATATATAGATACAAATCATGTCATTGTTACTATTAATGTTACTAATATTACTACTATTAGAAATGAAGATAATGCTAGGAAGATAAAACACATATACAAGAAGTAGAGTAGGAGTTGAACATTGTGCAAGCATGCATAAAACCCTGGGTTTTATACCTTCACCACAAAACCATTTTCACAAAGGAAAAGAAGAGCCAGGTGCAGGTGGTTCATGTCTGTAAATCTAGCTACTCTGGAGGATGAGATGAGAGAATCATGGTTGAAAGCCAGCCCAGGCACTGAAGTCCAAGTGAGACTCTTTTCTCCAATTAACCACTAGAAAAACCAGAAGTGGGGCTGTTGCACAAGTGGTAGGGCAGTAGCCTTGAGCTGAAGAGCTCAGGGATAATGCACAGGACCGACCTCCCCCTTACCCCCCGCCAAAAAAAAAAAGATAAAGAAAAAGGTGAATTATACCAGGAGGTAGGTTTTTATTTTAAATCTATTTGTACTTCTCTGTAACAGAACTGGCAAGTAGTATTTATTTACAGTAATGAATAAGTACACTATAAAGTATCTAACTCAGTTATGTTTCCATTTTAAGGTTTGTCAGCTAACAGATGAGCAGATCCAATACCTGGTGAAGATGACCCGTGATTTCAGCATTCTCTTTTACAGAGTAAGAGCAGACATTTTCAACCCTTTTGATTGCACCACAAATGTTAAAGTTGTACATAGCCATCTAGTGGTCAGAGTACAGAGGTACAATAAGGAAGAGTGACATCATAGGATGTGACTGGCATTTTGAAATTGTCATGGGTCACTCCAAACTTGTGTAACTATGGATATATTAAATGGTCTTTACCAAATTTCTGTATGTGAATTATTCCTTATTTAAAGGACAGTTATATTACTATTTTAGTTGGGCTTTTGTTCTGTATCTGGGTGTAAAAAAATTAGAATATAAATGTCACAATTTAGGTAAAGAAGACTTTAGTTCTATCAGGCCTTCCATAATTATGTCTATTCTTAGATTATTTACATAATTTTGTTGTTTCTCCATCTGTAAAACAGCAAAATAATATTAGAAACTGATCTAGGAATGGAGCAAATGTTTGTTAACATATAAAGTTTGAAAGTTTTATACATGTATTTGTAGACTTCAGTAAACATTCTTGTCTGTTTCTCTACCACAATCTTTTTTACTTTTTTTTTTTTTTGCCAGTCCTGGGGCTTGAACTCAGGGCCAGGGTATTGTTCCTGAGCTTCTTTTACTCAAGGCTAGCATTCTGCCACTTAAATTGCAGCTCCACTTCCAGCCTTTTCTGTTTATGTGGTACTGAGGAGTCGAACCCAGGGCTTCATGAATGTTAGACAAGCATTCTACCACTAGGCTACCCTCCTGGCCCCCATAATCTATTTTTCTGTACTCAAAATTCTTTCTTGTTACTATGTTCACAAAGTTATTGTAATTTTTTTTATTAATTAACCCCAATTGTTAAGGAATCTCTCACTTCACATACCTTTGTGAACCAGTGATAGCTGTTTTAAAATTATGTATGTTCACTTATTCTTCAGAGAAAAGTAACTCAGTAAAACAGCCTATTCTTTGCCCACATTAAATGGAGTATTTCAATTCTTCAGTTAAAATAATATAAATTATTTGTGTAATTTTCAGCTTATTAAACAATGAGTCAAATTTCTGGCCTTTTAGATGTTCACACTTCTGATACAAACACAAAAGATTCTCTTGTGGAAGCTTTAAATATATGTGAGTAGAATAAAACCATGGCAGACAGTACCAAAATGTTTTTTGAAACAGAATTTATACCAAAATGGAACATGTTTTCTGTTAGGATGCTATTTGAATTTTCATTTCATTTTCTAGTTTCTCTCTAAGGTTAAAAATATGTCAACAAAGAATATTATAAACTTTGTTTTCTAAAAATATTTTTGGCTGTTTTTGTAAACAGCTTCAATAGTCTATAAATAATCAGATAAAATGGTTAATTTAGTGTTTTTCTTGTAATTACATAATTAGGTTTAATTTAAGTAACTATAAGGTATAAAGGAAATTTTAAAATGTAGAACCTTTCATCTCATTTAGATAAGAGGATATAGCTACTCACAGAGTAATTTTGAGTACTAATGAATTATAATGATTTAATTTTTCTAGGCAATTCTTATTTGACAGACATGGAATCCTGTCAATACCCCCTTTTTAGATGGAATGGAAAATTATGTGAAACTATGTATATAAATATATAACTTTGACATTAATTTCAGAGATGACTTTCAATGCTATATCTTTGTGTTCTTAACAATACTGTTCTGTATAACATTCTTTTTTCTAGTGCCATAAAGCAGGATGTGCCATCTCTAAATACTATAAGGTTTATAAACGTTCTAACTGCGGTCAGTGCCATTGCAGAATTACTGTGTGTCGCTTAGGGGAGAATAATAGAATGACATATTTCTGTCCTCACTGTCAAAAAGAAAATCCTCAACATGTTGACATGTGGTAAGATTTCTGGTTTACATTATCTCGCTGAATGGCTAATAATCAGAGAAGATAACTGAATAGCTGTCAAAATACTCATAGGAGAATAAATTTAAACGTATTTCACCCTTTAGAATGAAATAGGAAATATCCTCATCAAAGAACTAGAAGGAGATAAGGCTGATTTCAGGATTATTTCTCAACCAACTTTGCTGATGATAGCCAGCCTGGTTTGTAAAGTACCAAGAGGTTTCAGTAACTGGGAAATTGTGTAACTGCCTTCAGAAGTCTTTGCTTCCTTTAGAAATAATATGAAGTATGAGGGAGATTTTCATACAGAATTTGTCTCGGTGAAACAAGAGACTCCTCAGTGAATAGTGTGATAGTTCTGCCGATTACTAATATGTCTTTTCCATATGAATCTCCAAACTGTGGAAAGAACCTTGGGAGAGATAAACTTAGACTAAATATACATGGTTTGGCAGGTGGGTCATACTGACGTTTTGGACCTCCTGAATACTCTCTGTTTACAGCTGAAGTCGAATATGCCTCATAAAATCCCATCATTTACTTTTGGCCAATGCTAGTTACCTTGGTAACTCCCTTTTAGCAGGAGAGAAAAATTTGCAGAGTTAATAGTTGCATAGCAGTATGGGCAATTATGAACAAAATTATCACAAGTACAGAGAGCAAGTACAAAGAACACTAAGAATTTGGAGATATTAGAATCTTATATTTACAGAACAATTGGAACATCTCATTAAAGAAAGTACTGTATAATTTGAGCCAGTGTCAATGGCACAAGTTTGTAATTCTAGTTATTCAGAAGGCTGAGATCTGAGGATCGAAATTCCAAGCCACCCTGGGCAGGAAAATCTATGAGACTCTTATCTCTACTTGAGTATCAAAAGTCTTAAGTGGAGCTGTGGTTCCAATGGTAGAGTATTAATCATAAACAGAAAGGCCCTAAGATAAAGCTCAAGACTGACATAGAAAGGAAGGAAGGAAGGAAGGAAGGAAGGAAGGAAGGAAGGAAGGAAGGAAGGAAGGAAGGAAGGAAGGAGGGAAAACTCTAGAGTTTATAGCCTGATCAGTTGAATGAATGCTGATGTTACTATATAGCAAAACATGGTCCATGGAAGTCTGATGCTGGTTGCTCTTGACTATAATCCTACCTACTCCAGAAGTTGAGATCTCAGGATGGCCGTTTGAGACCAGCTAACTTAAGAAAGTCTGTGAGACTCATCTTCAATTAGCCATCACTGCTGTGGCTTAAGTGGTACAGTGAAAATGCTGAGACACCATCCAGGTCCAGAGTTCAAGGCCCAAGATTGACCAACATGAGTGTGTGCACGTTCACACAAACACACACAGCCAATAAAATAGAAAGAAAATCAAGATTTATATTTGTGGTAAAAAATCAGAATTGCTTTATTGTTTTCTTAATAACATAATACTTTAGATTTAATAGTGATTAGATTTTAGATATAATAGTTTTATATTAAGAGAAATAAAACAAAGATACCATTATGGATTAACTAATTGATATATTGATTAACAGATATCATAAAGTAGGTATAAAATCTACAGGGAAAATGAAGTAATATAAAACTTTTCCCATTTACTTTTTTGTGTTCTAATTTCTGCATAACTTTTCCTGGTTTCATTGAATAAACATTCTTTTGTTTTGCCTTGAAAAGTAATCTTTAAACTATTGTAGTAAAATGCTTTCTACTGGTTAAATCAAATACTTTCAGTTGGTTTTTCAAAATATACCTTAAAAAAAACTAAATAAAAACTTAACCATTTCTGACTTAAACAACTGTCAGCAGGGTTTGAGATACAGTTATGACATCTGTCATTTATGACTTTGAAATAATAAGGATTGATGTACTAAGAGTTCTGAAATGGCTTGTACAGCAGTACAATTTGTAAGACTACAGCAATAGTCATGTTAACAACTAATTTTAAAAAATTATTTTTTAGCAAACTGCCAACTAGAAATGCTGTCATTAGTTGGACAGCCAGTACAGACCATCGTATGGACTCAGTGGCTCGGAAATCTGAAGAACAGTGGACATGTGCAGTGTGCACACTGATAAACAAGCCTTGTGTGCAAGCATGCGAGGCTTGCCTGACCCCCAGACCTGTCGGTAAGACTGAAGAATGTTCATTATACGTAGCATATCCTCCATCCATGGTGTAAACTATATAGTCTTTCTCAAATGGTTAAAGGAATTGCCAGTCTTTGCATATAAACCATGCTGATATTCTGTTGAAAATACTTCTTTAAAAAGAAAAAAGGAAAGAAAAAAAAAAAGGAAAACAGGGCGGGAAAACGTACTTGTGCTAAAACAGTATGTGCCTTTGTATCTCAAAAAAACAGAGATGATCACATCTGTTCTCTACTGTTTCTAATGAATTATTCAATAAAGCTTTGTTTTATGCAGATTTCAGCAACTTTCCAGTTTGTTATTCAGTCCGAGTGCTTCATAAATTGAAAGGGAGGATTTCTGTAAGAATATCTTAGCAGGTGGAATAGAAAAAATGCTGAATTTTTTTTCTCTTCTTTATCCTTCCTACCCCTTGTTATTAAAGTCTTTACCCAGACAATTGTACTGATTTCATTGAAATCCTTCAAAATAACTCTTTGTAGCTCACAATTTTCACGCGTTCAGAGAATGTAAAAACCTTAGAGGAAACCTGTGATTAAGAACCATCTCATTGATGCGGCCTCTATTGTGTTCCCAAAGTGTTATTTCTTTTGTCAATTAGAGATGAGAAAGTTCATTCTTGACTTAAGGACCCCGACATTGTGTTAGCTGTCATATTGTGTTTTGTTCCCTGAGCCTGGAAGACGGATTTCACCCATGGCACAGCTTTGCTAATAGCCCAAGGGATTGTACCTCCTATTTCTCTCCCTTCTCCATGGCAATCAAAAGCCAAAAAAAAAAAAGTGGTAGAAAATCACAGTCTTCAGTTTCCATATTAATTTCTGGAATGACTTTCCAGTTTTCTTGTTAATTTTTCTGATATGAAAGACATATGAACTATGATTTAGAATATATTGTAGGGAAGATTCCAGAATCCTATTGAAACTTCGTATTTCATCTTCATTTATTTTAAATAAGCTTTTCTCTTTGTGTTGTCACCCACAGAATTATCCCTCATAATTCATAACTGTTAAGCTAAACCTTCATAGAATATAGTCTCTTAATTATCACCACTTTAATATCTACTTAATATTAACAGAGCTAATAGTTGAGCAAATTTGAGATTGTCAAACAAAGTACAAACCAAATGTAAATCTTAATTAATTCTACCATTGCTGTCTATATTGTTAATATTTCAATTAGCATTTCATTTCCTACCTAGTTATAACTTTCTCAAAACCAACTTTGTATTATTTCTGTATGCCATCTCACTGTAACAAAAAGCACTAAGGTTTTTAATCAAATAAAAATTGCAAGTAGTCAGTACGTTCCACTTTTAAGAATATTGCAGAATTACTTATTTCTCTTTCCAGAACCAATGCACAAGAGTGAAGAAAATTCTACTGCCTGTACCAGCTTAGTGAAGTACCCTTGTAATAGCTTTGGAAAGACACATACAGAAGTGAAGATCAACAGGAAAACTGTATTTGGAGCTACAACCCTTGTCTTGACTGATTTTAGCAATAAACCCAGTACTCCAGAAAGGAAGGAAAGCCAAAACAAGTTCCCAGATAAAGCACTTCACAAATTCTTTCCTACAGATGCTTGCTTTAGTGGCACACAGCAGTCCTCCAACAAGAGAACAGACTTTATCACTCAGCTCCCTAACGAAGCAATCAAATTACCCACCATTTACTCTTCATCTAAATTATTTAGTCCAGCACATAAAAAATTGAAAACTGCACACGACTCATCATCACCAGATCATTTCAAAAGTTGCAACGTTGGAGTTTTGAACAGGTATAATTTTTATCTTTGCCTGTGACATATATTTGCATTGAGTTTTTTAAAAGGTATTCTTAATATTTGTAAGGTATTTTAAGGTATTTAAGAACTCTAAAAATAAATATGTGTATTTCAGTTTTAAGTCTTTAAAAAAAAGTAGGGAATCATCCTTTGCTAAGAAAATTGAATTGAATTTTGTAACATACACATTGAAAACCTACATCCTTTTTTTACCTCCAGTTTTTTTTCATGGTAAAGAAGAAAAGAACTGAAAATAGATTTTCTCACATATAGACCAAGTTGTTGAGCATGTGCTTAATACAGGATATTTAGAATGATTCATTATCAAAAATGCTGCCTGGAACTTTTTTATTTTGCCTTCATCAATAGATGAATATATCAGAAATCTCTAGCAATTTTTACTTAGCAGTTCCTTGACTTACAGGGCAGTTAGGTCCCAATACATCTTTTGTAGATGCAATAAATCCATTCAACCAACTAAACATATCAGCTGAGCAGCACAGTACACTGTAGGGTATTTCTTTCTTTCTCTAGTGATCATGGAACTAACTGGAAGTTATGGTTTGCTACCTGGCATCAAAAGAAATTATTGTACTCTGCATGTCAGTAGTTCAAGGTATGTGTGTGGGGGGATTTGTTTATACTGAATATCTCTTTTGCATCACTACATAGCACCATCATAAGTCAGAGGTTATCTTTCCCTTCAATGACAGGTCATTCTGAAAAGAAAACCATCATTCATAAAAGAAATCAGAAGGCTAGAGGTATGGCTCAAGGGGTAGAGCTCCTGCTGAACAAAAACAAGTTCCTGAGTTCAAACCTTAATAGCACCGGAGGAGAAAAAAAAGAAAGGGAAAACAAGATTTTTTTTTTTTTTTTTTTTGCCAGTCCTCGGTTTGAGTGCAGGGCCTGAGTGCTGTCCTTGAACTTTCTCAAGGCTTGAGCCTCAGCACCACTTCCAGCTTTTTTCTATGTATGTGTCACCAAGGAGTTGAACCTGGCTCTTCGTGCATGGGAGGCAAGCACTCTACCACTAGGCCAAACTCCCAGCCCTGGAAAACAAGCATTTTAAAAGAAATCAGAACTGTTTTCATTCCTAGAGTAGCATTTCTGATAAAGATATGGTTACACTGAAATCAGTCATATGAGATGTTTTCTGGCATTCTCTATTTTAATTAAAAAACCCCAAAGAGCATCTATGCATTTTTGCATTTTAAACAAAGAGGCTTTAATTCCAGTTGGTAAAGAGAACAACAAACCAGATATATTTCATGGACTACCAGTGGCATATTCAAGAAAACATCCCTTTAGTTGCTGCTACCTACGATGCAGAAATATTAAACTATCATCCCTTCTCTTTATTATAAGTATTAACAATTCCGGAGGCAAACTATTTAACCTACTTGCGTCCCTTCATCCATTTCCTGTCTCAATGCCTTCACCAGACTTTTCTCCATCATTTCTCCTAACCTTCTAGTTTTATCAGAAAGTGCCACATAGCCATTATTTATTTTTTTTTTTTTTTGCCAGTCCTGGGCTTGAGCTCAGGGCCTGAGCCCTGTCCTTGGACTTTCTCAAGGCTAGCACTCTACCACTTGAGCCTCAGCACCATTTCCAGCTTTTGTCTATGTATGTGGTACCAAGGAATCGAACCTGGGTCTTCGTGCATGCTAGGC
Organism: Megascapheus bottae; assembly: GCF_031878675.1. Classification (NCBI taxonomy): domain Eukaryota; kingdom Metazoa; phylum Chordata; class Mammalia; order Rodentia; family Geomyidae; genus Megascapheus; species Megascapheus bottae. The sequence goes on along the minus strand of NC_143528.1, from coordinate 25,251,355 downwards.
AAGCACTTTAACCACTAGGCCAAACTCCCGGCCCAGCCATTATTTTTGTATGAAGAGTATATAACATATCCATGTAGACTGTCCTCATGGGTATGTTTTTCTTGAATGAAAAGGGGAAGCAGTGTTGCTTTTGATTCTGGTGGAATCTGAGATAGGATTCTAATGGCTAGCCTTCCCTCTTCTATTAGCTATACCTTTGCTGATGGAAAGATTCCTTCTCTGGCAATCTAGACCAAATTCTGGGGATCGTTAAAGTTTATTTCCTAAAAATTTGGAGACAGTGTTGATCAGTATATGCCCTTATCTCAAATATTCCATTCTCACTATAATGGGTCATCAGTTAATCCTGGTGATCTATCTTTGATTTTTTTCCCAAAACATTTTGTATGTAAGGCATTTATGATAACTGATTTTCTTCTATCCATGATACATCTGAAATAAGTTCTCAGAGTACACCTGTAGCTGACAAGATAAGTGTGCCATCTTTTCACTTTAATGCCAATTAGTGGTCCCAGGATGAAAATGATGAAGAAGTTAGAATTGCTGACTTGAAAGGCTATCCTGTAGAAGAAAATCTTTTGTTGAGAAGCTTCTGTCCTATTGCTTAAGTGGAAAAAAGTAGCTGTAATCATTATAATATATTGTGCCATTTGCTATACTCAGATGAAAGATCATGGCATATTTTTATTTCCTTAGGTTTTTCTTTTTAATCTCAGACAATTTAACTAATGAATTAGGATTTAAAAGAAAACATTAATGTAACCTTAAATTTAAATGATCTCTTCATAAGCCATTAGGAGTAGAATCATATGATTAATCACAGAGCACAGTACTACTTAGAAATGCTGCAGCCATGTGTATGTATTGAATATAAGAACACCAGGACTGAGAGTCTACAATCAATCAAGATCAACTAGCAGAATAAATGTCAAGTGATGAAATAAATTCACCCAACAGCCCTTCTGCACCCAGCTACTTTACAAGGAATAAATTGCAAATTACTGTCATTTATTTCATTTTTCTTCTTGTCTGGCAGCTCAGTGTTCATCTTGTGGACAAGACTCCACATAATACTATTAAGGCAGGTGGTCCACTTAGAATTTAGCCAGTTATTTTGTACCCTTAATAATTACAGTGTCATTAATTTGTCTTTGCTTTTTTAATTAGTGATCTTAACACCACACCATACATCCTGTTTGGGGGGGGGGGTCCTCAGATGTAGTCAAGCATTATTCAGCTACTGAATTATAAATTGAACAACAGTATCCAATTTTAGGCAGTTCAAATAACAACTAAAAACAATTTTTTAATCTTTGATCGAATTATTCTTAACACAGAGACATGTGTGGTGATGTTTTCAAAGAAAGCATTTGTTCAAGGTTGATATTTTTTCCTGGGTTGATGCAAAGGTTCCTGTAGAAAAGTGAAATAACATTGTTAAAATGATTTGTCTCCTTCCTTCTTTCCTTCTTTTTACCTTCCTACCTACCTACCTTTCTGCCTTTCTTTTTTTTCATTCTCCCTCTTTCTCTATTCCTTTTTATTGCTCTCTCTGTCTCTGTCTCTCTGTCTCTGTCTATCTCTCTGTCTGTCTCTCTCTGTCTCTGTCTCTCTGTCTCTGTCTCTCTGTCTCTCTCTCTCTGTGTCTGTGTCTCTGTGTCTCTGTCTCTCTCTCTGTGTCTCTGTCTCTGTCTCTCTCTCTCTTTCTCTCTCTCTCTCTCTCGCTCTCTCTCTCTCTCTCTCTCTCTCTCTCTCTCTCTCTCTCTCTCTCTCTCTCTCTCTCTCTCCCTCTCCCTCTCCCTCTCTCTCTCCCTCTTTCTCTCTCCCTCTTTCTCTCTTTTCTTTCTTTTATTATGCTGGGATTAAACTCAGGACTGAGCCTTACCAGTCAAGTGCCTACCACTTGAGCCACACCTTTAGAGCGCGCGCGCGCGTGTGTGTGTGTGTGTGTGTGTGTGTGTGTGTGTGTTATTTTTCAAATAGTGTCTTGATGTTTTGCTATGAACAGTCTCTGACCGTGATCCTTCTATCTCTTTCTACCTTGTGGAGTAGCTAGGATCACATTGCATGTCACCTTGTCCCACCCTAAAATCATTTGCATTTTGCCTTTACTGCTGCATCAGGAATGTGGATGTCCTACCTCTAGTCACTTTGCAGTTCCTGACACCTTGGACTTATTTCTAGGTTACCAGTGTTAGTCTTCAGACCCCATTATGGATTTGAAGCCCTTCTAATATGAGTTAACTTCTATTTTTAATTCTTGAAATAATCTTAGATGGCTAACTCTATTGATGAAGGCAAAATAAAAATTCCAAGTAGTATTTTTTGTTATGATAATGAATCATTTTATCTGCAAAGTAATTAAACTGTGAAAACTGATCACCAGAAATTACCTTTCAGCTGAAAATTGTACATCTCTGCTTGGTTCTATCTTCCTCATTGGTGATAGTTTTTAGCTGATCTCTCTTTAATTATTGATATTATATTATACTTTTTATGTATTTAGTGATGTCACGGATTGAACCCAGAGCTTCAAACATTGCTTTTATTTCTTTATTGAGAAATGTCGGACTACAAAAATTGTTCTTGAGTTTGATGATGTGTAGACCAGCAAACTACATCCAACAGGACTTGACCTAGCCTAATACCTGTTGTGTAAAATGTTACTTTTGTTTCTGTAATTATTTCCTAAGTGGCTGTTCATCATGTGACAAAGTACAGAAATGAATAGCTGCAACTGAAACTGTGAGACTGGCAAGCTTAAAATATGCATTTTCCAAAAAAGTTTGCCAAATCCTGGTCTATTATGCAGCTATGCCACAGTATCCAAAATGAGAATTATCATCAGAATCACTTAAGCTGTTCACTACGCTAACTTTACCTAAGAAAATGGTCTGCTACACTTTAGAAAGGTCTGAAATAATGATTAAAACAAAGAGAAGCTGAGATGTCCTCAATTATGCAGGCCATTCATTTTCTTCAATAATGTTTTCTATCATAAAATTAAGATTAGCTGTGCATATTGAGATGTGATTGAGATCACAGGTGGCATTCAATAGCTTGGCTACATTCACTCACTCAGTTCTCTACCACTTGGTGTGCATATGACTCACTGGGGAATCTTGCTAACATACAGGTTTTGATTCTTTAGGGATCTGAATGATAATTCTATAATTCTAAAGAGCCCCTGGGTGATGCTAAAGGTTTTGATCAATGGAATACACCCTGAGTATCAGTAACAAGAAAGTACATACGTATTGCTTTACTTAACTTTACAACAAGGAAGAAAGAGAACAGAAGACTGAAATGAACCAGATGGAAAGTGCTAAAGTCTATCCTCCTTAATCCCACCATCTACATTTGGTCTTCTCAGAAAAATAATCTGATACTTAAACAAAAATTTAACCTTTTTTCTCAGTGTATGAAACTGTGGACATTTCCAGGTTGGAAGTCAGTTGGAAAATGTTGAACTAAATGTTACAGCCATTCACCAATAGTCTTAACTATTTTTTTCTTTCTCTCATTTTTTAAATAATACTGTTAATGAAGCTGCTTGAAATCTCTTGACTTCTCTACTTCTCTATAGCCATCCAGATACGTAGCTTTTCTCAAAGTGAGTTTTTATCTCACCTCTTTTTTAAGGTAGTTATTAGAAGGAGGGTTATAGAAAAGATTTGCTGTGATATATCATGTTAAAATAGAAGCCACTGGGCCAGGAGTTTGGTCTAGTGCTTGCCCAGCATGCATAAAGACCCAGGTTTGATTCCTCACAGCAGAGAAGTGATGCTGTGACTCAAGTGGTAGAGCTCTAGCTATGAGAAAGTGCTTAGGTCCTGAGTTCAACACCCAGGACTCGCAAAAAATACAATACAATAAAAACCACCACCAACCCACCCAGAAAAAGGTACCAAGGAGATTGTTGGTGATGAACCATAAAATTATGGTGATTTCTTAGCAATGCCAATAATGCCTTTCATTTAACAAATGGCTACTCAAGAGACATCACAAAATGACCTTAGACAGCATAGATCTGTCCCATCAAATATTTTAAAGCAATATTTAATTATCTTATTAATGAACATGTTGAAATCTGTCTAATCACAAACAACAGAACACATTTTCTGAACATGGCAGTTCAAATGATGCCTTAAGACAATGTTACAAAGACATTGTTTACTATAATGTTTTAACAGTTCATTTAGGAAACAAGGAAAAAGGAAAATGCCCCCAAGTTTCTAAGTATTCTGAAATTTAGGAGCTTCCCCCCCCAGAAATTTCCTTAAAAACAAGAAAGGATGAATTTTATGATCACTTAAAACATTGTTACTGTTTTGCTTTTCCTATTTTCTGTTTTGTTTTGGTGATAAAACCCAGGGTCTGGTGCATGCTAGGCATGTACTCTTTACCACCCAGATATGTACCAAGGTCATGATTTCACTAATATAAACATTTTTCTCTTAGCTGGCTTATTAAAAGTCTGTTGTAAAGGTGAGTAAATGCAGTCATAGTATTCAATATGCACATGTGAAAAGTGAACCAGATATTGCGGGTTAGGGAAGGCTGGTGAAAGGCATTGGAGATGAGTGGCTTTGGGAAGAATAAGGAAGCCAGTGACATAGATCAAGCTGCATCTCTAAAAAAAAAATGTATTTTATTGTCAGAATATAGAGGGATTAGTTACATTCATCAGGTAATGGGTACATTACTTCCTGAACCTTGATATCCCTTCTTAGGTTTTTGTCCCCCTTTCCCTCCCCAACCCCCTCTCAAATAGTCTTCTCCCCCCTTCCCTTCCCTATTTCAAAGAAACAAATAAACATACATACAATATACCAGGTAACAAAGTCAGATACAGCAACTACATGAGACTAACCATAAGTAGGAAAATAGAGAAAATAACGTGTCTTATTCACAAAATAGCATGTGAATTGAAACCTTTTCGTACAACTACTTAAAGATAGTATCTTGTTTTTAAAGAAAAGGCATTATTTCAAAGCTGTAAAATATAAAAAATTAAAAATATATCTGACGTTCCTTTTCAGAGTGATCACTTTGCTTCTACAGATTGATTACCAGATCAACTCCTAGGCTTCATACAGTAATGGCCTCCAGTTGTTCTAATTGTCAGGAGATAAAGCTTCCTTACTGCCTTCACAAAATATACATATCTGTTCTGCGAAGCAGCTGCCCTTGCAGTATGATTGTGTTACCATCCTTGATCAAAGGCAAGCATTTAAAACTTGTCTTTGACCTAGACAGTAGAGCGAGTACTGTTAGTGAGACAGGAAGTATTTCTACCAATGAGAAAACAGAGATGATTCTATCTTGAGTTACTCTATGAGAACAGGTTTGGTACACTTTGGAGTATGTTAAGGTACTACTGACTGTAGTGAATACTAGGTATAAGAAAAACCAAACAAATGAAAATTTAGGACTATAAGATGTACCAGATACGCAACTCAACTGTTTTTTTTTTTTAATTCTTTAAAGCTTTAAGTTCATAGTTATTGGTACCCTGGTAATTGTGGAAGTGCAATAGAATTTCCTAGGGAAATAATTTAAAAGTCAAGCTGAGCGTGGGTGGCTCATGCTTATAATCCTAGCTACTCCAGAGGCTGAGATCTGAGGATTAAAGTTCAAAGCCAGCCCAGGCACAAAAGGACCTGAGACTCTTATCTCCAATTAACCTCCAGAAAATGGGAAGTGGGGTTTGGCTGCAGATAGGGCCATAGCCTTGTGCTGAAGAGCTCAGGGACAACTCCCAGGTCAAGTGATAGGGCAGTAGTCTTGAGCTAAAGAGCTCAGAGACAGTGTGCAGGCTGAGTTCAAGCCCCATGAAGCACCAAAAAAAAAAAAAAAAAAAGAGGCAGCAGTTTATGTGAACACCTAAAGTTGACCCTGACCTACTTCTTGATAGAATTCCTTTGAATAAGAATAATGATAATGGGTGAATAAGAATTACAAGGGTGAAGTGGTGTGAACTATTCCCTTAACACTATTATGCTGTAACCTCTCATTACAGCAATCTCCCCAGGAATCCAGCCAATGATCTTCGCCCCTTAAATGCTAGCAGTCCTCCTCGTTGCAGCCATCACAACCGCCTCTGTGTGCTCCGAGTGGTGAGGAAGGATGGAGAAAACAAAGGGAGGCAGTTCTATGCTTGTTCTCTTCCTAGCAAAGATCAATGTGGATTTTTCAAAGTACGTATAAGACCTACCAAAGCTTACTCTGGTATGACTGCATGTCAGCCCATAACAAGAAGCAATGCTTTTCAGTTTTACCTTTACATTTTAAAGAGCAACGCAAGCAGTATTCCATCAAAAAGAAAGAAAGAAAGCATGAAGGTGGAATAAGCATTCAGAGAGTTCAGAGAGAAGCTGGGCACTAGGATAATAAAACAATTTTTTAAAATATATCATGAGTATATTTATAACCACAAGTAAGGAAGATTTTTGGTAACATGTATGTAGTAGTGCGACTTGTGATACATATTCCAAGAAATACATCGGTTTACCTTTATTTCTGGAATCTGAAAACCTTTGTGTTATGCATTTGATGGATAGGAGGAAAATGTGGATTTACAGTATCGCTAATGACTAAGGTGACACAAGCTTTACCACAAATAAGTGATTCACATTTAACCTTCCACTGCACTTGATTCCTCAAGTGCATGCATTTGAGATAGGAGACTCTCTTTAGTCAATCCCTCTTCTGTGGGCTGACTGGAGTCTTAAGATTCAAAATACACATTTTTTTTTCCAAATTGTAACTGGAGAAAGACTATATGGTTCTGCTTCAGTATACTAGAACAAATGTGAAGGGTTTTTTTTTTTCTTTTGTTTTGTTTTTGTGGGGGGAGGGGTTGGGTCTCCTTTTAGAATAATAACTTTAAAATTTTTCCTAAAAATTAAACTTGAGCGATTTTAGAGCACTACTCCTGAGCAAGATGTATCTGTAAGCCACTAAGTTCACAGATATTCTCAATAAAGCTCTCCTAGGTGCTGTAAGCTTTTCATAGTCTTCCTTATACATCTCTTGGTGCCAAAATTAATAACAGGAATAATACAGTGGAAGCTGCCTACCTTAGCTTACATATGTCTAAGTTCCCAATGGATTTTTTTCCTAAGAGACTAGGAAAGGGAGGTGCTACAGTTATGAAAAGTCTTTGCTATTATTTTAATAAACCTACAACGGGAACACTGACTGTTGCTTTACAGCAAGAGTCTGATAATTTTGAGTTGTTCCTGATAAAGGGAAGCATCTTCCCTATTATGTCAATTATGCTATTATGCCAATTATGGTAATTTCCTATGTGATTCAAACACATGTGGAAAGGAGATACTTATGAGTATTTTTAAGGGCAACAGCTAATGGCTTAGGTCTTTTTTTACAATATCAGAGTAATAGCAACACCATGCAGATAATGTAACACCATCCAGCTATGCTTAGTGTGTTCCTTATTGCAACTGTCATGTAAACCATACAATCCTGTCTTTTCTTCCCTCAGTGGGCAGACTTATCCTTCCCATTCTGTGAACATGGTAAGCGCTGCATCATGAGAACCGTGTTGAAGATTGGACCTAATAATGGGAAGAACTTTTTTGTTTGTCCTCTTGGGAGAGAAAAACAGTGCAATTTTTTCCAGTGGGCAGAAAATGGACCAGGAGTAAAAATTATTCCAGGATGTTAATAACTTCCCTCTTCAAAGATTAGCTGGACTTTTAATCTCTTCAAACTTTACACCGTGACTCCCTCTCCTGGTTTCATAGAATCATTGGAAACAATGGCAAGGGTGAACTAAGTTACTGTAGTAATGCATTATTTCTCTTTTAGTATTTGTCATCTCTCTCTGCTACAGCTGTGGTTTTGTTCTCTTACATTCATGTGTGCCCTGTGCTTCCTCAGGTAAACAGGGTATTCCACCTACAAGGCAGACTTAATGCATTGCAAATGACAGTCAAACATTTTAGTATGCGTGAGTTTATTTTCTTTTAGAGTGAAACTGATTTATTTACTCTTCAGGAGAACGGTTATGTGGCAGGATATGATGTCACGCACTGAATTAGCTACTCTTCTTGAACTACCACTCACCTTAAAATAGGGGATTAAAATATGTTGTTTTTTTAAAATAGAACTTAAGATACAGAGTCACCTTTATAGAAAAGAGTATTTTATTCTGTCAAACATTAGGGTCCGGTAAGATGGGAGAGACATGCAGAGTCCTTGGTGTGATTTCCGTAGAAGGTCATGAGAATTCAAGTGAAAAAAAATAGCATTTGAGAGCTGAAGTCATATGTCTGTTTAAAAGAGAAATTGATTTCCATTTTTCTGACTTTGATTTTAATATCTATTATTTAAAAAAATAATTCAATTTTATAATGTTAATCTATTCCTATTGTTTGAGTCTGAAGGGCACTAAACACTCATGTGCTGGCCTGTAGTATTGTATGGTCACTAACCTATAGCATTGTTTAGATATTTAGGAGATAGAGCCTTCTAGAGGAAAAGGAGGAGAAAGGAAAGAAGGACAAAGCAAAGGTTGTAGTGAGTTTCCACAAAGACAAAAATTCCATTTCTTCCTGGATATCTTTGTAGCACAATTGTGAGTATATACCTTAGCCTTTTGTGACACGAGGTGTCCTATCTGTATTTCCCTCCCTTTCCTTGTTTTGGTGATAGTGGGACTTGAACTCAGAACTTTACCCTTGCTAGGAAATTGTTTTACCACCATATGCATTTCTCAATATTCACTTCCTTAAAGAATTATTTATAACATTTCTTTATTCTTCACAGAATAACATTTATTCTTCATAGAAACTTGCCAGATAATTTGCCTTACACATAGTAGATAAATATTTGTCAAATTTAATATTAATATTATATTAATCCATTGCATATTTTTAGCTTTTTATCAATGTAGACATATAAATGTACTTTCATATCATTGAAAAAGAATGTTGCTGCATTATTACAAAAGAAATTAATTAAGAGCTAAAAACCTAAAATTTTGTGGTAATGAAATGAAGGTCTTTTTTAAAAAATATAGAAATTTGCTTACAAATAGACAGTAAATTAGATCAAGCAGTATACATTCACTAAAGGAGAAAGAAGATTTGTAAATAATACTGCCATATATACCTGCTGCATTTAATAGCATAGAGATGAAAAATGTAATAATTTCTCACTATCTCATAAGTTTGAACCTCTTTATATTGTAGTAAAGCCTACTGGTTTAAATAGCTTAGTTTTCAAGGCACTTAACCTCTACTGAACACCTACTATGTTAAAGTTTCAGTTAAAGGATATTGTTTAAAGATACTTAATATAATGAGACTGAAATAATAAGGAATAATTGCACTAATTGGTACCAAGACATGTGAAAGGGTATCAATGTACGTGAATTAATGCACCTTCTACCTGGCAAATATCATGTAACCCTTTTACTAATTACAATAAAAAAAGAAACAAAAGCCAAAAAAAAAATATATATATATACTAAAGTAATGTGCTAAAGAGAGGAAGATTACATCTAATTCATCAAACAGAATAGCTCAAAAGAAAGAGCTAGCAGAAAGAATTTCACCTTAGTGAAGATTTTCACATTTTGATCAGTAAGCACAACATAAAGATAGGTAAGGGAAGCACCATGAAGGATGAGTGGGAATAGCAATTTGTGAGACAAAGTCTACAGGATATGTGGAGTAAAAGACATGGAAATACATGTGTGATGAATGGAACTATATCTGTTTCACAGCTATAAATAGAAATCCTAACTTAGGGCAATTAAGTTCCTCTCTTCCCGTAAGAAGCCTATTCCTATGAAACAAGCCAATGACATAAGCTAAACTCGTGATGCAAACAGAGGCAATTTGAGGGGAAAAAATGTGTTAAGCTGGTATTGAGTGACACACGCAGTGATTCAGACTCTAAATGAAGAGTGAAGAGTTTGGAGTGGATCTGCTGTTTTGAAGATCATACAATACGACTTTGAATTTTATATTTTACAAAGTTTTGGCTATGATATACTGTCTTAATTCACTTGTTAGATGGGGACAATAATGGCACAATTTTCACAGGACTGTTAAAAAAAAATAAAGTATAAGATAACAACATGAAAACTCAGGTTCCAGCAGTAAAGTTCTTGAGTTTAATTTTTATTACTGTTGTTATTAGTACCACAACTGTCACAACTATTCTCATGGATTGTTGCACAGAAGATATAGTGTTGATAATAACTTTAAAGAAGAACTTGAATTTCACCAGATGGAACAGACACTAAGGACTACAGAAGATGAAGAGGCAATATGAAAGACTGGAAATGTGAAAGACTTGCTCTGTCTGGAGAAAGGAATGGGGAACTTATGAAAGAAGGCATCAAGGAATAGATGCCTGAATGTGTTGTGTGGTTTTAATGAGACAAGGCATCAAAAAATGTAAGAACTGGGAGCATGAAAAAACAATGTCTTAGATTCTTGAAAAATCAAGATAGTCAAAATGTAGAATAATGTAGGCGTATGTTACATTCTTGCAGGAGTTTTTTTTTTTTAAGATTTATTGCTAGCATATATTAGCTATACTAGGAGGATTTTCACTGTGACATTTTCACACCAGTATGCAAAGGGCACAGATCAAAATCACCTCTTCCCCTGTCTCTTCTATATCTTTCTTAAAATGATTTCAGCAGGTATCATATTTTCATACAGGAATATAGAGTATTTTGACTGTATTTATCCTCAGTTACCCGCTCTGTTGGCCCAGCTCTCCTCCAGCTAATATACACTGACCCAATTTGGCCTGTTTTAGTTTTCAGTCATCTTTTGTCTCATTTTAGCACATATTAATTGTACAAATGGGGTTTTGTCATTATAATCCTCACAACCATATAATAAAAGTTAATTAAACTTATTGAAATCCATGGGATCTTTTTCAGAGAGAGAGAGAGAGAGACAGAGAGAGAGAGAGAGAGCACAAGAGAGCATGTCTGTGTGTTTATATGCGTATGCTTGAATTCCAGGCCTCAAAAGCTTGCCACCTATCATTGGAGCCACATCTCTAGTGCTCTCTGTTAGAGGACTTCTCTGCCCGGTCTAGCTTTCTATCAACTCTTATCTTGTTAAATAACTTGATTACATTCATGAAGACTAGTACCAGGCTTGTTTCCCACCCATTTTTGACCAGAGCTTTTGGATTTATGTGCATGAAAAAATAGCACATAATGTTCCTAAAAGAACAGGTGGTAGAATCTAATCACAATTTTTTATCTAGAGTGATGGATTCCACACAGGATCCAGTTCAATAAATCCATTTAAAAGGGGTCAACCAATGAGAAGAACAAGAGCTACCATAGGACCTGCCTAGGGAAAGTAAAGAATGGAGCCTCGATGATTATAGAAGTTGCAGAACGAAAACCAAAGGAATTTGGATTGGAATACGTATATACATTATTTGAAACCAAATAATAGCAAGGGAAGAAAGACCTGACATTAAAAGAAGATGAAGAAATAAAAAGGTACTGACTGGACAAAAGAGATCTTATGAACAACAACAACAAAGGCAGCATAAAAGGAAATACCTGAAATATCTACATGGGCTTTTTATATCCAATTCTCATCAGAAACTCAAATATGCAATCAATAAGAAAAAAACAGCCTTCTGAATTTTTTTACACAGGACACAAACTTTTTGGACTAAATGCTGTCCCAAGATACAAAACTTATGATCCAATTTACAATTCCATATCTACCTTTTATATTAGCATACCTGTTTTACTCGCAGCCACTAGCATAGGCATCTTATCTTCCATATTAATAAATACATGTCTTTTTAAAACCCATTGGCTTTTCTCATTATTATGTTATTACATTCAGTGTGTCTTGGCACCCATTTAAAAGAATTTATTTTGCTATCAGTGACAGAAAACAATTTAGGAAGCTGAATAGAGCAGGAAAAAAATGTTAAATCTATGTATTTGAGTAGGTTATTGACTCATTAGTTTAATAACTCGTTTTCTCAAACTTGAATAATTTAAATGCACTAGAAATGATATAGAATTAAAACATGCATTCTTAAAATGGGTAAACACTGGATCTAGGACCTGAATTTGTAGTTATTATTTATTTAAAATAAACAAGCAAGTTGTGTTGAGATATGGTCTCATTTTCAGGAATGGCCTATTAGCATGCAGCAGTGAGCACAACAATTAACCATGTCAGCACATTAGAGTCTAATGTGTCAACTCGACATAGCAGCAAACACACATCCTGCCATGCCGTATTAACTAATCAGAAATGATTGCAGATAATTAGCTCATGAGCAGCTGCATAAACTCAACTATTCCATTTCTTATCAGACATGGAGTCTTCAAGTGGAAGGGAGTCTTACTAGCAATGTCTTGAACTTGTTTGGAAGTGTCCCCCTGAAACAAAATTAGGGTCAGGCTTCAATGTTGGATTGCATGCTGACTTTTGGAATGTTCTGATAACACTGTAAATGTACACCCACCTATAATTATCAAAGGGGAGAATATGAAAATGAGTACATTATAATCAACCAAAAATCCTTTGGAAGATTGGAAATTAAAATAATAGAAATCAGTCAAGTTCCTTTAACATGTGTGTTTCATACATACACATTTATGTTGTTAGCTCAGATTTGATTTGTACATTCCTATATATTCTTTCTAAATGATACAACATGCAACACCATGCATTTGAATAAAATGATAACAAGTAAACAATTTCTAATTTGAAATGTTATTCTTTTCTCTCCTTTCTGTGGTATAGGGCCTTTCATTTGAAAGGATATCTTCTTTTGTTCTGAAGAAAATATGTTAGGCAGAATATGCCAAATACATTTAGAAACTTGAAGCACTGATATTAAATAGTTATAATTATTCTATGCCCAGGAAAATAGAAATGAACTAAAATGAAACAAATTCCATGGCCAATGGCCTATTAAAATGGATACATTTAGAAGGAAGTTAGTTTCTTTCAAGGGTTGTTGGGGATTTTTCCCCCATGTTAAAGTTTTAGGAAGTCATATGGAATAGCCACTGATATTTTTGCATGTGTTTTAGACAACATTTTAATCTACCATACTAGAATAAATTGTAATCCTTTTTTTTCTTTTTTTTCTTTTTTTTATTGTAATTAGTAAAAAAGATAGAAGGTGCATTTGTAATCCTTTTATTATAAGATTGTAATAGGTAAATTATTCTTTGTTATAATTTGGTAAGTTGGCTTAATATGAAACAGGAACATGAAGCCAATCAAAACTGAATGGAATGGGAGTAAGGGGACTTGATTTATAATGCCAGTCCTACCACTAAATATTAAAAAGGATGAAAAATAACTACTATTAAATGATAACTTTGTCAAGATAATCTAATTTTGCCTGGACTTCAACTTCAGCCATAAAAATATATTCTATTAGTAGGCCTCTAAAACCCTTTTCCAAATCTAAAATACTTGTTTCTCAATATATTTCATTAATCATTTACATAATTAACTATCACCCATGGTCTCTTTTGAGATTGACTTCAGGTTTCAGCTTCTTGTAACTCTTTAGAGCAGAATTATACTTAGTGTTGTGTTTCAAATCTATCAAGCATGATAGCTTCATTTCTGCCTTGCTTCTTTGGGGTCAATGGTTAATTCATGACATGATTGTTTAAAATGAGATATTCTTACTTTTATACATGTTAACTCCCATGAAGACTCCTTGATTAAATCTCCCCAATAGACTTCACAAGAAAACAAAGTGGAATAGCACTCATCTCAATGTGTGAAGCATCCTGCCTTGAATGTCAATTGAACAATTCACAGGGTCTAAAAAGTAAAAAAGGAAACAAAAAAGTTTCACTGAAGTAAAGCTAGGAGAATGAAGAATAAAGAAAATGCAGACCCACATCAGGAAATTGAAACCTATCTTTGTTCAGTGCATAGAAATTGATTGTCTCCCCTCTCTCCCTCCTTCTCACCCTCCTTCCCTTCCTTCCGTCCCCCCTCCCTCCTTTACATCTACACTTTTTAATCTATTGAGTTTCTTTCTCACCAAATTATAACTAGAAACTTCCAAACCAGATTTTTTTCACCCTCATAACATTGAACACAAACCTCCAAAGGAGCACATTCTTGTTAAAAGCTTGTGAACTACATATTTCAGAAATCAAGGCAAAACAATTTCTAATTCTGACTACAAATGATTTTTTAAATTACAATCACTGGAGCTTCTTCCCACACTGTTTTCTTTATATTTTCTCAATTAACTTATTGAGTACTACATCTGGCCTTGCTCCTTCTCTGGTATGACCTGTGACTGGAGAGCTCACATATGCCCGCACATTCTATCTTACATTGTATGGTGTTTTCGCACTCTATTTTATGTCCTTGGCATGCCAACTCGTAACACATTCCTGGGTGTTGCAGCTTCTGTGTGAGTGCCCTTGAAACCCTCTTAGAGTATGGCTGCTCCAAAACTTTTCAATAGCCCTTCTCTGACTGGGCTAGGAAATTAGAAACAAATGCTCTATTTCAGCATCATTTTACAATCATTTCACCTTTATTCCTTATGATCTGGCCTCCTCATATTTATCTTCTCTGCTGTAGCTTGATTTTACACTGCTTTTTCACTGTGGGGGCTAGAAGCACAATGAGTCTCCAACACCCTGATTTTGTTGCAGGAACATATATAGAGAATTTCGATCTGGGGTCAACTGCAAGGATGTAAAAATCCTCAAAGCTGTTATCATTCTTAAAATATGGAAAGTAATACTGTATATTTCATGATATTAGTCTTTATGAAGCCATAGTAATAGTCTTTCTAAACACCCATATGCAAATAATTGCTATGTCTTTGAGCTACTTCTTGTTACCTAGTTTATCCATAGGGTTAGCCTAATTTTACTTCCTCAACTTGCTTTCACTCCTGTTTCTCTGTCTCTTTTTACTAACATGCATAAGTCAACTAAAAGGATCCTTGACAAAGCTTTCTCTTTATAATCATATCTGCTTAGGAATCTGTGATTATTTTTCTAGCCAAATAAACTCTGCATATTTTATTCCTAAAAATCATCACTATTGTAATGAAATAACAGTGGATAATCAATTGCTTAACATCTATCTTTTTTAAAAAATGAATACATCATAAGCAAATACATAGATTTTTCTCTTGTTTAATACTGAATCATAAGCAAATACATAGATTTTTCTCTTGTTTAATACTGAATCCACTTCTAAGCCTTGAGTATTATTATAGGCAGTCCATGAATGGTGGTCGAATGAATCTGAATCCTGTTATTAATTTTACCAACTACTCTAGGGCTGTTATTTATAATTCTGAAAGTGCAGTCTTTGGCCTCAAAACTGATAAGGACTGCAGCTTTGCTGATAAGTGTCCTCTCTCCATGTATCAAATCTACATGTGAATAAAGCTTTGAAATCGAAATTACTATGGTAACCAGTCTTGTTTCTACCTGCCTGATCCTACAGAACACTGGAGCAGCTTGTCTTACACTGGAGGGAGCTGGAGTCACAGAGAAATCCTAGCTTCTTAGGGTCCCTACTTCTTTGTAGACTCCCCTCTTGGGTTACTACATTCTTTCTTCAGGTGGGTTACAATGCAATTGATTGTGATTAGAGTACTTAATCTATTCACTATAACTGATTAAGTTACTGCTTGATTGTGTTACAGCTTCATCCATTTACTATGATTAGATTGTTGCTGGAAATATATGGATACAATCAAGATTCTGCTATTGTCAAATTCCTCCGGGTGTTTCTAAATTTCTCCACATAATCTCTTTGGCTATTCCTCAGGGTATGGCATTTCTACAGATAACTAATCTCATCCATTATGTTTGAATCCTCCTGATTTTATTCTTGGAGGGCAACTTTATCTCAAACTCCTGTCCTCCACAGTACTAACCAGAAGGCCTGGCAAGTAACTAATTGGTTCAGCTCGTATGCACGCAACAAACCACATTCCTTCTTTCTTTTGCTTTCCTAGTGACTCTTCCGTGTCTCAGGGGAATATACCTCCTAACAAACAGGAAGAGAGCTTTTCGTAAATTTTTCATCACAGGCCTGGAATGTAAGTTTATGTCGATGCCTTCAATGTATTAGAGGAGCAGAGTAAGCAGAAGCACTGTTACAAAAAAAATAAGGAAGATTTGCAGGCTGCTCAATATGCCACACTAAAAGCACACACAACTGAGCTTACAACTAAATTCTTACAGCATTCTCACTTTTTCTAAGGTGACATCGGGGGATCATGTAAGAGCTTAAAATTCACCAATCTCCTCCTTTCCTAGCCATATAATCAGGAGACAGAAAGAGAATCCAGAGCTCTACAGTAGCCATTTGACTCATAACATTTATTGTTTGAGGTTCCCAGAACCATAGAATAGGTTGCATTTGTTTGAATTTACAGAGCCATTCATTTCTTGTGGATGAACACTAGAAAGTTTCCTCTTAATTGTTAAAACCAAGTATCAGAGACATTACTACATTCTACCAGAAATATTACTGTATAGGCAGGCAGGAATTGTCCAAGAATGTTGGCTTTTTTTTTCTCTCCCAAAGACTCAAGAGCATATAGAGGATTCCACGGTAAATATTAATTATGCATTTCAATTAGTAATTAACTGTCTAGAATTGGTATTGATTTCTAATACAAAATCTCAGTCTACTAATATTGACTCTTAGCATGCTCTGAAAATATTTGGAATTTGGGTTACTGGAAAGTTAGCACAACTATTAAATTCCATCCATTCACCCTGTGAGAGTCAGTATTCAGGTACAATATGAATGCAGTGTCAATCATAGAAAAGTATACTAAAAAGAAAGATGGCATTGAAAAGAGATTTTATGTGGCATCATGTCATAGGAGAAAAACACAGCTTTTCTTCAACCATTTTTAGACTACAGACATGACTGTTAGGTTTACATAGAGGGAACATTTTGCTGTGGATAAAAGACATATATAACAAGACGAGGGGAAGGGATGAGGGGAGGGAAATGGGGACAAAAACATGAGAAGGGGTATCAATGTATGTGAAGTAATGCCCCTTCTATCTGGCAAATATAATGTTACAAGAAAAATACAAAAAATAAATAAAAGACATACATAATTTTAGACCATGATATAAATGTGGCCTCTCTGGTCTTGGAAAATTCGTTTCATTGCCATAACTTAAGGTGAATAATCTGGCTTCTCTGGCTCCAATGTACAGCCTAATCACTCAGGAAATTATCCTCATTTCTTGGAGATCTGTCCTTCAAGACTCTGCTGAAATATCGTTTTAGTCCCTTATCATAAAGATGCTATCAATCAATCCAATTTTTCCTGGAATTCGAGGTGATTGCAAAGTGACTATGGTAAAAACAGCTTATAGCAATGATAAGCACAAAAAGGGTAAAAGAAATGCCAGGGTTTTATCCTGCTTTTACTTAATTCATGATGGCAGAAAAAGTATAAATACCTGCTCAAAATATACTTTAAATAGACTGGGAGTGGGTTGTCTCCACAATTCCAACAATAGGATTAGTGTTTGCTTTTTGGGTGGTTATTGAAATTGCCTGTGAGTAATTGCTATGCCTCTGTCCAGTCTACAGGAACAAGGACATTTGTGCCTTGGTAAAAGTCTTAATTATAATATTTTCTCTTAGGCACATTGTAACATCACCATCCATTTGGGTTCTCTGCTCATGGCTTGCCACTGTGTGCCATTAGAAGTCTTACATTTTGAAGATTTCTGATACCTCTTTTGTTTATACTGATGGATTCACCCTTGATCTGCTCTCAAAACTATGTCTGGTTGCTTTCAAGTGGAGAAAGAAAAGATGGCAAAGATGAAAGTTTTTAAGTTAAGTATGTACAAAACAAATCTTTCTTTTACTTCTCTACTTCCCATGGGAAGTATAATCTTTGAAATAAACCCTAATAAGTTTTAGTAGGAATAGAAAGCTACAAATAACTTTAAAAAATACACAAATAAGCTTTCTTGATATTTAGTATCATATCTAAAAGACATTATCTTTGTCTAAATGATTGGCCATGGTATATGAACTCTAGAGATTGAATGAGCTATTCATAAGACTCAGTTGAATAACCTGTATATTTTGAATGCATGTGTCCAGAGGTCTCATATAAAGAGAACATTGGGAAGTAATTAAAACATGTTTTTAGGGGTTTTTGTTGTTGTTGTTCTTTTTTTGTTTTTGTTTTTTGTTTGTTTTGCTAGTCCTGGGGCTTGAACTCAGGCCTGGGCACCTTCCCTGAGCTTCTTTTGCCCAAAGCAAGCACTCTACCACTTGAGCCACAACACTACTCCAGGCCTTTTCTGTTTAAAAAATGGAACTCAGGGCTTCATGCCCTACTAGGTACATTCCCAGCCTGGTAAAACTTGATTTTAATGAAATAAAATATAGGTCCTCAAATCCGGACCTTGAATTTTTACAGCTTAGTTTTGGAGATGAATTTCTACTCTCCTAAAGATGAGGATCAGATTCTAAGATTATTTACTTTCCATGCATTATTTTGATGAAATTTTCTTGTCTTCTATTCCAGACTTCAGGGAGTAATTGCAAAAACTGAATGGTGGATTGAAAGTTTTCAAGAACACCCCCCCCCAAAAAAAATTAGAGATCACGAATGTTGTTTAGTTTTAATGTCATCTACTTATTATATCATTGGATCAAGAATATGTTGTTTAGTTTTAATGTCATCTACTTATATCATTGGATAGAAATTTATGCTTACTTTGAAAACATTGAGTAACTAATTCAGTAAAAAATATATGATGTCCTAGGTGTAGTCTAACATTTTTTATTTAGCCTGAAATACATAATTGGTACATAGTGAGATGTTCTATATATATACACATATATTAAATGACATTGTAAAAATAAACCATAATAATATAATAGAAATGAGGTATATTAGACTATCATTTGTAAGTGGGACTATTTCAAGAGAAGGACATAGAAGATAATTGAAAGAGTATAAAGAATAAAGCAAGTGAGCTGGAAACTGAGAGTTAAAAAGTATGGTATGATGAAGCCATCACTGGTTAGAGAAAAAGTCATGAATATAGAGCTTTGAAAAATGGAGAGGCAACAATATAGCAGCAGCATTCTGGATCTTCTGAAACTCACAGATTAAAAATTTAAGAAGGCTATAAATGATGTTAGATGGGATTTGATACTGAAACTGATTAAGATATAAATAAGAACCCGAGCATAGGCAAGACTTCAGTAAGCGCATATACACTGGAAATGTTCCGAAGTGGACGGCTGAGGAAAAGTCAGAGGAGGAAATGCAAAGTTCAAGTCAAGGATAATTTAACCATTTGGCACTTTGGGAGCAGTATAAAGGGAGAAAAGGTGAAGGAAAGAATGAGTAAAACTCAATTATTGTCTAGCTAACATAGAAGGCAAACTGCCTTCCTTAAGAATGAACAACGAAGCTGGCTGCTGAAATCCTAGGTAATCTGGAAGTTGAGATATGAGGATCCCAGTTCAAAGCCACTCCAGGTAGATAAATATGTGAGATTATTATCTTCAATTAACCAGCAAAAAGCCAAAAGTGGGACTGTGGCTGAAATGGTAGAATTCCAAAACAGCCAATTAAGAGGGCTAAGGAACAGCCCCAAGGCCCTGAATTCAATCTTGAGTACCAACACACACACACACACACAGAATGAAAAATGAATTGATGTAAAGTTAAAGAAAAGAAGTTTAAATAAAGACTACAAAAAATACCTTATACTAGTTTTGAGAGCAATATAATTATTATTATCAGAATTGCAATAAGCGATTCAAAATTAACCTTCATTCCAGTTACAAAAGAATCAATGAGATAACGCTGGGAAATACTTCTAAAAATATTTTTGAAATAATAGAAAATGCCTCAAGAAAGACAGTTGTGCTTTGGGAAGAAAAGCACACATAATATTCTCCAAATAACATCTTATTACTGGTGGCTCACCTTGTCATTCAAGTACCAGTGACTCAGGTTTTAATAAGTATACTTCCTCTGATCTTTCTAATTAAAGTGTATTCATGAAAAAGAGAATGATACTTAAGGATTTAGATAAAACTTTAAGAATACATTGCAATCAGTCTTTCCTTACCAATTAGAATTATAGTTCCAGATCTTATCATTAATTATAAAAATGGAAATCATTATACTGTTGCCTTATAATAAATATTCCAGGAAATTGGAGATATAAAGTATAACTTGTCAATTGAAGTGATTTAAGTGGCTCAGTATTTGAGCTAGTCCTATTATCTGGAAGCCCAAAATATTTCAGGTAAAATATTTAAGGAAAAGAAGAGATCTCTGAACTAAGTAAAATCACAGTACCTATAATGGAGAAGGGCAGTCTCATTTCTCTCTGCCAAAAAGTCATCAAAATCACTCTTTTTTACAACATTCCTCTAGATAACACAACTTTGTATAATGTTTATATGAAAGATTGAGAAAATTAGTAACCAATTGCCTACTGGATTGTTTCTATTCATTAGAAGAAACATGACTGGAAGAAATTGAATATGTTCTTCTGTCATATTTATTTTGTGATGTCTATGATTTTGTTAAATGAAACGTGTAGATTTTTTTCATTTTGTTTGCTCTTTTTTTGCTGGGAGGAGGGAGGAATTGTTGTCATGACATTCTCCCTCCTACTTTTGCCTCCCAAGTGTTAGGATCCAGGAATGTGTTTCCATGACCATCTTAGTATATTGTTTTAAGAAGCCAAAACTGTACAAAGTAAAACATAACACTATATTTCCATGGTTAGGAAAAGGTCTCTTTTTGACAGAAAGTTTTGTGAGATATTCACAATATGGAAGTCCTGTTACATGCATTGTGATATTGATTTAAATAGCACAGGTTGACAGCAGAAATACAAGGCTAATAAGTCTATATAAAATGTGACTATAAGACTATACCTTTCATACTAGCTGTGCACACACCCCCGGAGAAGTCAAAAATCCAACCCCAAGAGAAGAGCTTTCTGTTCTGGCAATTTTTATGCTATATTTTAAAGTGTTGTCATTACTTCAGACTGGAAGATAATAACTTGTAATTCCAGATTTCTGAATTTTCTTTAAAACCCAGATCCCAAAACAAATAAATCTACAGAGCCAGATGAGCTCCTTATTCCAGTCTGTTGCATCTTGATTTTCTGTGCCTTACATACATACCTATTTCTATGAAGACATTCACTCACATTCACACCCAGTGCTAAGCTAGCTATCTAACACTGAGAGAATATGAATGGTTGTAAATGATTTACAAATTCAATCCCATTTTTACTTTACTTCTCACTTGCCTGGTAATGCATTTGTGCTTCAAGCCTTTTCTAAAAGGGCTTGTCACCATATATTTGTGGTCCCTTCTTTTCCCATTCTCTATCTTTCATAATACCATCTATTAATGACTTCAAAGACCTTTTATCTGTCATAATGTTACTTTTCTAGTTTTTCTTAGTCAGAAAGATATCAAGTTTATTTGTATTTCTTTTTAAATTTTATTTAATTGTTGGGGTGATATGTAGATGGGTTGCAGTTACAGTCATCAGGTAGTGGGTACATTACTTCTTGAACATTGTTATGCCTTCCCAGGTTTTTCTCCCACTTTCTCTCCCACAACCCCTCCCACTCATCTTGTTTTTCCCTGACTTTCCCATTTTCAAATACACAAATAAATGTAGATACAATATATCAAGTCCCAAAGTCAGATACAGCAACAACATGAGATAAAGCTTAAGGGGAAAAGAAGAAAAAAGAAATAGCTTCACATAGTACATTAAGAACAACAATCACAGAGATGAACCTCTTGTTTCCAAATTCCGGAGTTCGTTGTTTTTTTTTTTTTTTTTTTTTTTTTTTGCCAGTCCTGGGCTTGAGCTCAGGGCCTGAGCACTGTCCTTAGACTTTCTCAAGGCTCTACCACTTGATCCTCAGCACCACTTCCGGCTTTTTTCTATGTTGGTGGTACCAAGGAATCTAACCCAGGTCTTCATGCATGCTAGGCAAGCACTTTAACCACTAGGCCAAACTCCCAGCCCCGGAGTTTGTTTTTAAATGTACATTCTTCTAGAAAAAAATATTGGTTCTTCTTTACAATAATCGGCATTTAACATATGTTTGCTTGCTTCACGATTTCTTCTTTGTACCTTTTTTTGAGAGTACTAAAAGTATAATTTCCATGTAACTTTTAGTCTATCTTGTTATTTTCATTTTTTCCAAAATGAATTACTCTTGATTTTTTTTTGTTGCTTCATTTTGGTTTGGATTGGCTGTGTTTCTTAGCTTCCTTCTTCCTCCTGTGCTTTAGAATTTTGCATTGCCTGCTCATCCTGAATTTGTTCTCTTAGTCTTTCCTGTTCCCTCATCTTCCCTTTTCTTTTTCTTCTCTTCCTTTCTTCCCACTTTCTATTATTCCCACCATACTTTCATCTCCAAGCCACAAACATTTGATTGGTAATTCTTATTTAGTCTTATCCGCTTACTAAGTCAAGGATCTGAAAAAATGTTCTTGCTGTAATATGTTATCTGTTCCATTTCAAATGTCATTGGAATTATCACAGATGTGATCACTGAGAAAAATAGCCCGCCTCTAGGTACACAATTTTTGTTTTGTTTCTTTGTATAAGAAAGTAAAAGCAGCACTCAAATTTCAAATTGTCTGTGATACCTTTTTTATAATATATATATATATAAATATATGGAGAGAGAGAAAGAGACAGAGAGAGAGACAGACAGAGACAGAGAGAGAGAGAGACAGACAGAGACAGAGACAGAGACAGAGAGAGAGAGAGAGAGAGAGAGAGAGAGAGAGAGAGAGAGAGAGAGAGAGAGAGAGAGAGAGAGAGAAGGAGTGAGGGAGGGAGGGAGGGAGGGAGGGAGAGGGAGACAGGGACAGAAACAGAGACAGAGAGAGATAGAGAGAGGGAGGGAGAATTTTTACCACTTGAGCCACAACACCACTTCCAGCTTTTTCTGTGTATGTGGTACCAGGAAATTGAACCCAGGGCTTTGTGCATGCTAGGCAAATACTCTACCACTAGGCCATGCTCCCAGGGCCCTAATATCTTCTTAATAGATACAAAACATGTAGTGTCAAGAAGAGGCTGATTATAATGAACCTAGTCACTGCTGCAGAGCAAGGAGGTTTGTTTGCATGCATGTTCTTCTGAAGAGATAGAACAGGATCTCAGTAGTATCTATAGGCTATGGCTACTAACTTCAGTTCCAGCTATTATTTTATATTTCATGCTGTCTTTTTAATCAGATTGTAGACAGGTTAATTGATGACTTTCAAAATAAATTATAAAAATTACCACTAAAAATTCATTCTTATAAGGAAACAAAAATTCTAAGTTCTGATCTGAAGATATGCTATAAAATACAGTTCTGGGAGATCTAAATGAAACACAAACACACACACACACACACACACACACACACTAAAAAGGGGTAAAATTGATTAATTACCCAGCAGAGAAAAATGAAGTTCTTAGCAAGGAAATCTTCAAATTGTAAATATGCCACCATAGAATAAAATTTTTCAGAAGCAAATTTGAGAAATTATTCTATCTTTACTCTGGATTCATTATTATGTGAAAATAGGCTGTGAGAAGATTAAGAATAAGTAATTAGGATATAAAAGATTCATGTCACTTCATGCCACACACTTAAATACCTTATAGATGGATCAGCTTTTAAATAGTCAACAAACTCTATTGCATTATGTGCCCATCATTTTATAAATATGGAATGGAATGATCATTCTAATCATGATAAACAATTAGAAGAAAAGAAAAAGAAGCATCAACTGGTATAAAATATAGCTCCTCTGTAGTAAAATGCATCTTTAAAAAGACTAAAGAAAAATTGTAAGCTGAAAATAATTCATTTCTTCGTACCCATCCAGATGTATCTCTCTATTTCCTCAATTTCTGCAATATTTCTAAATGAGCTAATACCATAACATAACTGGACATAACATTTCTTTACTCTTATTCAACTTGGTCAACAATACTTTTCCACATGCTGACTTATCCAACTTTGCTCAGTGATAATAGTCATTCTCAGTGAGCTAAACAAGAATGATTAAATCAAAATCATAGTGTCAGCAATTATGAATCTAAGTAGATTAGAGGGAAACTCAATTCTACCTTAGGACTCACTTTAAATTATAATTGCTAATATTAAATATGTGCTAAATGCCTCCCGGCAATAATGTTCTACTTCCTTAGTCTTAACTTTCTTTCAGTTTTCTTTGATGTTATTTCATATCTTATCTCCTCAAACCTCCACAGACCTCCCACATCCTCAATTCCGGTCAATTATCTTACTTGCTAGGCCACTTTAGAAACAAAAGAAGCCTGAAAAGAATGTCCATGAACATCTTTTGTCACAATCTACCTGCCTACACTGAGCAAATTAAATCTCATCAATGCCCCCTCCAAATAAATCTTCAGTAACAACTAATTAACAGTGCTTTTACATTGCTTAAAGAGATTTTTATTGATGACAAAAACAATTTCATAGCAAAGAATTTGAAAAGACAACCTTTTATCATCTTGTAAAATTTTATTATTCTGCAGTAATTGTTGCAAAGGTTCTTTGAAATTACTTTTACTCTACTGACTTAACAGAGTGAACTTGATTAAGCAATCTGTCCTCAGTTCTTTTCTTAGAAGCTGACTTTATATATTTATCCTTCAGCAAGTGGGTACATGTCCCTTTCTAGTGGCCAGAGGTGGCAACCTACACATTTGATAGACAATAGTTAGACACATGTCATGTCTACTATGCCTAAAGCTGATCGGCAAAAAGTGAGTGAAGTCAAGTGATAAATGGGAGGTCAGGGAAATGCTTAAGCTCAATCCATTCAGAACTGTACTTGGACAGCAAAAAATACATTGCTGATTAAAGAAGTGTTTAGTCTCTCTCTCTCCCTTTCTCTCTCTCTCCTGCTCTACTTGGTCTGAAGAGGCTCTTTTATTTTTTTTTCAAGAGTAGTGTATGATAACTTACTTTGGCATTCTCTCCACAAGAGCAAAGATTCAGTCGCAATATCAAACTGGTTGCTTATTGCTCTTCTGTGAAAAGCATACCCGGACCAATCTATTTCAAAGGACAATACTCCAGGCATAACATGTGATGCAAATGGAATGTGACAATTTGATTTTCAAGTAGCACTTCTTGGGAAAGCTTGGTTAAGCAAGAGCAGTAGGTCACAGTCAGCCCTTGTAAATGTACTGTATCAAACCAACTTAAAGTATCACAGAATAAAGTTAGCATCCTAACTTCTTAGAAAAATAGATCATATCTCAGTGACTGAAAAAAAAAGCCTTGTTCTCAACAAGTATTCAGACCTGAGATTTAATTCTCAGTCCTTCATTTGAGTGTGATTTCATAGTCCTCACGGTACAAATTCAGGGAAAATCCTTACATTATGATTTCAAAGTCTATTTCTTATTTTTATTTTTGCTGATCTTGAGTCTTGAACTCTTGGCCTCGGGGCTGTCCCAGAGCTCCTTTTGCTCAAGGCTAGTGCTCTAACATTTGAGCCACCGAGTGCCACTTTCAGTTTTTTCTGTGATTAATTTGAGATAACAGTGATAGGGGGCGGAGTTTGGCCTAGTGGTAGATTGCTTGGCTAGCATGCACAGAGACCCGGTTTGATACCTTGGTACCACATACATAGAAAAACAGCCAGAAATGGTGTTGTGGCTCAAGTAATTGAGCTCTAGACTTGAGATAGCCCAAGAACAGTGCCCAGGCCCTGAGTTTAAGGTCCAAAACTCCCCCCACCAAAAAAAAGAGTGATGAGGACTTTCCTCCTGGGCTAGCTTTGGACTACAGTTCTCAGCTCTCAGCTTCCTGAGTAGCTAGAATTACAGGCATGAGCCATCGGTGCCCAGCTCTCAAAGTCTGGTTAAGAGAATTATGGCAGGTGACTTAATCTATTCAAATGGGAAGTTGAAGACCAAAGAGGAAGTGGTTTCAGTGTCTGGCAGGAGTCTGATCTCTCCTACCAAAGCAGCACCAAGAAGCTCCCTTCAGCTCTTTTTACAGTGTCACCAATCCTTCCAGAAGCATCCTATTCCAATTACTTCCCAGAATGCCAAGCCTCTTAGTTCTAGGAGGTTCTGATTTATCAACTTGGGGGTACACTAATATTCAGACTGGAGACTTAAGTTTCTCCCACTCTTCTGTAGTGTTTGTGTTTCCTGACATATCTAAGGCCAAGAGAATAAGAAGAATTGAGTAGGTATAATCAGAGACCTTTAGACACTGTTTTAGATAGTAGGAAGATAATAATCAGAAAAGCCATAGCAAAGAATTTTTTCAGGAAGCAAGCTCTGTACCAGAACTAAGCATGACCTATTTTCTAATGTTCCTGCTCCAGTCCCCCAAATGTCATCCTACATGTAATCTCTAGCTGTCACCCAAGGAAAATCTCCCAGAGCAAATATTAATTCATTGTCCTCAAAACAAAAACAGTGTCATCTAGCACAATCAAAATATGTACATTTTCTTTATCACAGATAAGAACCAAACATCTGGTTCAGTTCACAGTCATTTAAACTTGGGTTATTCTCCACTGTGAAGGTAATCTCTTCTGTCTTTCATCTATTCTTGACTGGGTCATATTTCTCCTTAAAATTTTTCTAGTTTCTTTTGGACATTAGTTTTAAACTCTCTTGAGTTCCACTAACTTCCTCCTGTTCATTCGTAGCTGAATTAAAGCCTTCATTTAACCTAACTTTCTTGCCAGCCATATCTCAAATGTTTGGTCCTCAGAACACTTACACACTTTTAAAAATCATTGAGAATCATGATGTTTATGTATGTTACAGCTTGTGACACACTAAAATTTAAAACATAGACATTATATTTAAAATACCAATGTTTATATGTGGGCAAAATATTTTTGCAAAACTATTTTTTCAAATAAAAGCACATGTAGTAAGTATATATTTCTCTTATGGTCAGAGATGTTGAACAACTCTTCAAGTGTCTATTGCCCATTCTTACTTCTTCTTTTAAGTTTCTGGTTAAGTCTCAGCCTATTTATTAACTGGGTTGTTGTTCTTTGAGGATTTTTTTGGTGTGCTTTACTTTTTTAAGTATATTTTAGGTATGAGATCCCCACCTGAGGCAAAGCTAGTAAAGATTTATATTTCTGTTAGACTCTGATGGCTAAATTACGAGTGCTAGATTCTCATTTCAGCTTCTGAAATCAGGCTGCAATGTGTTATTGAAATGTAGTTTCAAATTTTAAAAAAATTTGTCCTTATGTAGCTCTAATTATGAAAGTGGGAAGAATATTTAATTGCCTTTTTCAGTCTAGGTTTGAGTTTTCTACAATATTTGGACTTGTTTTCAAACTGGTTTCCATATTCTTTCTTTTATCTTTCTTGTTTTTGTGAACTTTTTAAATTAAATTTAAATTTTTATTGTAAAAATGATGTACA
This sequence comes from Megascapheus bottae, assembly GCF_031878675.1. Lineage (NCBI taxonomy): Eukaryota > Metazoa > Chordata > Mammalia > Rodentia > Geomyidae > Megascapheus > Megascapheus bottae. Next base: position 25,223,859 of record NC_143528.1, on the reverse strand, counting down.
GAGGGGCTACAGTTACATAGGCAAGGTAAAGAGTACATTTCATTTTGAACAGTGGCACCTCTTTCCTCATTTTCTCCCCATGTACTCCCTCCTAAAACCTCTCTCCGTGAAGTTGTGCAGTTCATTTTCAACATGGTATCTAGTAAGTAGCTCTGTTGAATTATTCAACTTTGCTACATTCTCTTCAGACTGTTATACTTTGGTTTCATTGTGAGAATGTCTAGATTCCTGTTTAATTCATTACATCCAAGTGTGATTTCTTTTGTCTTTTACCATCCATTCTATTTATTTGTAGATTTATAAGCAGATTGTAATGATTACAACTGAGAGAAACCAGGAGACCTATGTTTCTTTAGGTCTGACTTAATTCATTTAATATATTTTTTCCCAAGTCCTTCCATTTCTGTACATATGGGACAATGTCATTCTTTCTGATGAAGGCGTAGAATTCCAATGTATATCACATTTTCTCAACCCATTCATCCACTGAGGATTGTCTAGGTTGATTCCATATCTTGGCTATGGTAAACTGTAATGAACATGGTTGTGCTGATAGCTTTATTGTGTCCTAGTTTGTGATCTATTGGATAAAAGCCCAGGAGTGAAATTGCTGTGTTATAGGGAAATTCAATGTTTAGTATTTTGAGGAACCTCCATATTGCTTTCCAGAGTGGTTAACCAAGATTACATTCCCTCCAACAGTGTAGTAATTTTTCCTTTTGTCTACATCCCTCCAGCATCTTTATTGATTAGTTCTCTTGATAATGGCCCTTCTAATTCGGAAGAAGTAGGATTTCAATGTAATTTTAATTTGCATTTCTTTTATGGTCAGAGATGTTGAACATCTCTTCAAGTGTCTATTGGCCATTCTTACTTCTTCTTCTTATAAGTTTCTGTTTAAGTCTCAGCCTATTTATTAACTAGGTTTTGTTTCTTTGGGATTTTTTGTGGGCTTTGTTTTATATTTTAGGTATGAGATCCCCGTCTGAGGCAAAATTAGTAAAGCTCTTCTCCCATTCTGTGGCTTTCTATTTATGTTGCTAGCTATACCCTCTGTAGTGAAGAAACTCTTCAGACTGATTCAATCCCATTTATCCACGTCTTTGATTCATTGTTATTCTGGACTTTTACATAGGAAATTTCAACCCATACTAAGGAGCCCAGCATTTTCCCTGTCCAATCTTGCAATATTTTCATGGTATCTGGCCTTACATTGAGGTCTTGGATCCATTTGGAATTGATGCACGAGCAGGGTGATATACAAGGATCTTGCTTTATTTTCTGGCAAATTGTGTCAGCAAAGTCTTCAACTGTTCAATGCAGAGGCAGTCTTCTATGTTTTTGGCTCCCTTCACAAATATTAGGTTTAGCTATAGATCTGTAGTTTCATTTCTGAGTCTTCTATTTCATTGGTCTTCAGGCTTATTCTTGTAACATTATCAAGCTGTTTTTAATTCTATAGTTTTATAATAAAGTTTAAAGTTTGGCATTGATATTAATCCAGCACTGCTGTTCTTGCTAAGGACTATTTTTGCTACTCAGGGTCTTCTATTCTTCCATGTGAATTTTTGGATAGGTTTTGGCAGTAATGCCATTTTCATGATGTTAATCCTTCCAACCTAGAACATGGAAGGTTTTTCCATTTCCTTAAATATGCTTTAATTTCGTTTCTGAGGTTTTTAAAGTTTTCATCATAGACAGTCTTCACATCTTTGGTTAAGTTAATATGAGGTATTTCTTTGTTTTTGAGGCCATTACAAATGGAGTTGCTTTCCTGATCTTAGTCTCACTCTTTGCATTCGCAGCATACAAGAAAGCTATTGATTTTTTGTGTGTTAATTGTTTAGCCCATTAATTTGCCAAAGTTTTGGATCAACTCAAGTAACTCGTGAGAGGAATCTATATAATTCCTTTTTTTTTAACTTTTTTTTCTGATTTTGCCAGTCCCAGGACTTGAACTCAGGGCCTGATCACTGTCCTTGGACTTTCTCAAGGCTAGAGTTCTATCACTTGAGCCACAGCACCACTTCTGGCTTTTTCTATGTATGTGGTATTAAGTAATTGAACCCAGGGCTTCATGCATGCTAGGCAAGCACTCTACCACTAAGCCAAACTCTCAGCCTCTATAGAACTGTTTAAATAGCAGATCATATAATCTGCAAAGAGGGATATTTTTCCTTTTACTTTCCCATTTGTATCCCATTTATGTTTTTTCTTGCTTTATTTCTCTTGAGAATTCCAATACTATATTGAAAAGGAGTGAAGAGAGTGCATATCCTTGGCTCATTCATGATTTTATAAGAAATGGTTTTAACTTTTCACCATTCCGGATAATACTGGCTATAGATTTGTCATATACAGTCTTTATTATATTGTAGAATGCTAAACTTATTTTATAAGTAAAGAATACTCACCTGTAATTCTCTTTCCTCCAGACATACTAAGTTTTCATTTTTCTGCTCAGTCGTGGGGCTTGAACTTCGGGCCTGGACACTGTCCCTGAGCTCTTACTTGCAAAAGGCTAGCACTCTGCCACTTTGATTCATAGCTCCACCTTCAATTTTAATTGGAAATATTTTTCTTGGAAAATGAAGAGAGAAATGAAGAGAAATGAGAGAAATGAAGAGAGAAAATGAAGAGAAAGTCTTGGGCTTATGCAATTAATTAGGACTTTTAAAATTGTATTACATTGTTTTTTATTGATTGAAAAATATCAAAATAAATATTTAATTAGTTTGTTCTTCTTAAGATAAACTTAAGGAAATAATCATATTGAAGATAGTCTCTTAATTACAATGGATAAATTTTAAATACTTTGCAGTTATTGTAATACTTTCTCTTTACAGTCACTTACTTTATTGAAGATTTATTCCCTTCCTTTTGGTCAGTACAAAAAAACTGTTCTGTAATGGTCAATATGACTATTCAGAAGAAGATCTTATGGCTAATAAATACATGTAGTGATGATCAACATTCCTGAATGTAAAATAAATGAAAATCAAAATAACACTGAGATTCCATCTCATTCCAGTGAGAATGGTCATTATCAAAAATATGAGAAATTCCGGTGAGGATGTGAGGAAGATAAGTCCCTAACACACTGTTGATGACAATGTAAACTAGTGCAACCACAGTGGAAACTGGTATACATGCTCTTCAAAACACTAAATACAGAGCTACCCTGTGATCCAATAATATCATTTATCTGTTAACATTTATCCTGGTCATTTATTTGAATGTTCTCATCACAAAGGCATCTGTCTACCTCATAGTCACTGCAACACAGTGTAAAATAGCCAAGCTACGGCCGTAGCCCAGACATCTTAAGAATATATGGGCATGCTAAATATACATATACACACAATGGAATTGTATACAAACATCAGGAAGGATGAAATTATATATTATAAAATTGTGTGTGTGTGTGTGTGTGTGTGTGTGTGTGTGTGTGTGTGTATGTCTTGCAAGAAAGTGGAGGCATGTGGAAAATATACTGAACAAAGTTTGCAGGCTCAGAAAGACTCTTTTTCTCTCATGTGTTGGTCTTCAATTCAAAATACAAGTGACCCACACATAGGTGTATATATATATATATATGTTTATGACGAAGTTGGTTAAAGTACAGTATAGATAGGAGTGAAATTCCATGAAGTAAACTTTTTGAATATTTAACAGACAGTTTAACAAAATGAATATTTAAAAGCTGAAAAAAATGAATGTGGAGGGTTCTTATGGAAGGGGCATGGATGAGTAAAAAGGAGAATGAGGAGCAAATATAGTATATCTACAAATATAATGTGCATCTGGGAGAGAGGAAGTGGGAAATTCAAAATGACTCTGAGAGGAAGCAGATGAGATGAAGACAATGATAGAAGGTTGACTGACCAAGAAGCTTTGCGTAAATAAATGGACATGTGAAAGTGTAACTTGTGGTACAAATATTTGAAGTTTTAAAATATTTTACAAAAAGAAAGATGACAATTAAAAAGTTGATCTAGGGAAAGAGTTATTTTTAAATTTCCCAATAAAGGAATGAAGAAAATCCTATTGTAATTTATTAAATTCATGGCACTCTCTCACATTTAAATTTTTACTGTATAGGACACTCTAGAAAAATGTGAATAAAAAGTTAAGTTTCTTGGTATAGATTATACAACAATTTTCTGCAAATGAAAGAATGACCTAATAATAATCAAGCCATAGTCCAAGTTTAAAAACATTTGAACAATAAAGTTTTCTGTTTATGACCTCTTTTTCTATGAAAAATTGAAAATGCTTTTGAAAAATAATCCATTTTCTTCTCATGATAACCTTTTCACATCAGAACAAACTCTTCTCTTTGCTTAAAAAAGAAAAGCTCAACAATGCTAAGAGTCTCAGATGACTAATGACACTCAGAGATGGCTTCAAAACTTCATCTACCCTGCTTGTGGGCCAAAGTGCACTAGCCCTCCAGCTTAGTGGATAAAACTAGTCTCTGTGATAAAAGCTATTCAGAGGGTATCATTTGAACACTTTACTATGCGGAACTGAAAATACGAATGGGAAATCTTTTTCTCCTTCATATAGATTGTGGTTCTGAGCTACAAGTTCTATCAACTTGTCTGATGTAACACCAAGGAGAGACTACTGCCCAGAGAAGGAATTGCTCCAGGTCAAAAGAAATGGATAATGATTTTCTAAGAGTATATCTAGAGATGGATGACATGAAGAGAAATTTCAGACAGGCAAAGGAAATGGCTGGAAACAAATGTCTCAGGCTTTACTGGTCTTCTATGGTTGTCTTTTAGAGCTGCCAGAGGGAAGAACTTCATAGCCCTACTGACCACGAAATGGTTCAAGTTTCTATTAAAATTTGCTGAATTAACGCTATGGATGCTTTTGAACAAATAGTAAAAGTTCAAGCCTAAAGCTTAGCTGACTTGATAATAGTTGGGTTTCATTTTCTTTTTAACTTAATATCACTGCTCTCTCTTTTAAAAAAATCATCATGTATCATCAGTTCAAATACATTATTTAAAATACCAATGGATGTGACTTTCAAGAATTGGATAAGAAATATTAAACTATCCCAGCTCTGTTTTCTTTTTTGAGACTACTTTTACATGTAATAGAAGTATTAGCTTTTCTTTTATTCCTTTTGTATAAGTCAGCTTAAATTCTAAGTAGCATAAATTTGAACTCACTATTCTTTTACCTTTGACAATGCCTATGGCCACTAGGGGAATGTCATGGGATTAAAAAGTTACATCTACATATGATTTTAAATTTTTTGTTACCTTTTCTTCCATAATGATATTTACACAGTAATAGATTAACTTCTCAAATTAGTTGATTATTTCTACTTCAGTTATTTCTACTAATTTAATTTTTTCACACCTGCTTTGCATGCTAACTGAGCAACTTGGATATTCAGTGTATTTGACTTCCTTCACACTTCAAATTTCTTATTTAAATTATCCTGGCCTATTTCCATTTTTAAAAATCCCTTTTATTCTACCTCCCTCCCTTTTTATCCTACAACTACCTCCATCCACATTCCTTCTGTTGAAACTCAGAAAACAATTACTCAAAATATTATGGTTTGGGATGCTGAATACTTTGAATTAAAGAAGAATCAAGGTCTCTCAGGCATCTCCCTTCCTCACTCCCATTTTTCACTTGAATCACCACTAATCTCTCCCCAAAGAGGAAAATATTTAAGCTTCAGTGATTTGAAGAGGATTTTTTTTTAGTTTTATACATGCATGGTTTTTATTATTGAATATTATAAAATTTGTATGACTGTTCTCTTGTTAAAATGTCCATTCTCACTTTGTTTCATAGACCCAAATTACCAAATCTTTGAGGGTTGAAAGGAAAGATCTCTTTGTCCTAATTCTTCCTCCCTCACTCCCTCACTCCCTCCCTCCCTCCCTACTCCCTGCCTGCCTCCCTCCCTCCCTCCCTCCTTCCCTCCCTCCCTCCCTCCCTCCCTTCCTTCCTTCCTTCCTTCCTTCCTTCCTTCCTTCCTTCCTTCCTTCCTTTCTTCCTTCCTTCCTTCCTTTCTCTGCCTTTCCTTTCTGCTCCACTGATTTTCTTTTCTGTCACAAAACCTGAAAATTAAATTCATTGATCAATGCAATTATTAGCATGCCCTATCCACTATGCCAAACCCATGAGAAGGTAAGTTTTCTTATTTTCATAATTATATGCTGGGGTGATAATCATCATACTTCTCTTCCCCTTTTATAGATACTAGGGTACAAGAAGAACATGTGAATTTGGCTGAGTTAGTAACTGATCAAATCACTGCTGACATCAGGCTACACTATATTTCTCTGTCGAGTGAGGTTCTTAACCATTTTGTTTTTGAATATCCATTATTCTCTTATTATTCCACGTTTTCATAGAAAAGAATGAACAATTATTCTCAATAATATAAGCTCAATTAATTAAGATCTATTTCAAATGTCACATGCTTTCCTTAATAGTATTTGTAAAACTATTGTCTGTAGATAAATCGAATACCGTATTGAAATCATTCATATTTTTTTTGCCAGTCCTGGGCTTGAGCTCAGGGCTTGAGCACTGTCCTTGGACTTTCTCAAGGCTAAAACTCTACCACTTGAGCCTCAGCACCACTTCTGGCTTTTTTCTATGTATGTGGCACCGAGGAATTGAATCTGGGTCTTCGTGCATGCTAGGCAAGCACTCTACCACTAGACCTGGCCCCGTCATTCATGTTTTTTATACTTACCATCTGACAGAATGGAACTGACCAGTTTATTATTTTTTTTCCAGGTCCTTGTAGATGTTAGATTTTCTCAGGTGGTGCACTACCATGTGAAACACACCTCCATCCTGGATTTTTGCATGTTTTTTTGTTTGTTTGGTCTGTCATGGGGCTTTAACTCTGGGCCCTGGTGCTGTCCCTGAGCTTTTCAGCTCAAGGCTACTGCCCTACCCCTTGAGTCACATCGTCACTTCTGGCTTTCTTGTGGTTAATTGGAGATATGAGTCTCAGGATCTTAAGCGCCTGACCTGGCTTTGAACTGCGATCCTCAGATTTTAATCTGTTGAGTAGCTAGGATTACAGGGGTGATTCACCGCGCTCGGTTTTTTGTTTGTTTTTGTTGTTTATTTTGGAGATTCAGTGGAGATTCATTTTTCTGCGTGGGCTAGCTTCACATTTTGATCCTGATTATCAGCCTCCAGAGTAGCTAGGATTGTAGGTATGAGTCGTTGTTGACCAGTGAGTTTTTCTGATTGATATCCATTTCAATAATGTGCTTTTTCTTTCAGACCCTGAAAAATTTTCTTATTCACCACTCCTTTAAAGTTTATGACATTTTTCTCACCTGCTTCCTATATGAGTGTGCACTCCCTTCTGACATTTCCCTTCTCAGCTTGCTCTTTCCAGAGTACTAATTAAGTTAGTCAGTTATCACTCTGTTGGCCTCTCCTTTCTAATGATGTTTCTAGTTGGCTGCCTTTGGAGCCTTTTCCCATCTGCTCTGTTCTTCAGGAAGCACAGATCAAATAGATTTCACAAGTTATTTCAGATATGAAGACTTTGGTTGGGAAAATTGTTTTGGAACTACTGTAAAGGATGGTTTGCAAAAGGGTAATACATAGATTTGAGAAAATGGAATGTACTTGAACTAAAAATAGGATATAACAAAAGGAATACAGACAAATTTGAGTTAAGAGTCTCATCTTTTGAGACCTCTGTAACCATAAGCAGGTCAGTGAGAGCTTTTAAACCTTAAAGTAGTCTAATAACCTTTGGTGATACAATAGGTTCATCCTGATAGTAAAAATATTTTTGAATTATTATTGATAGCAGAAATATTCATTTTATTACTTCTGTAAGAATTCTTTGGATTCCAAATTTTGTCTAATATGTCATAAATTATGAGATTTTTATTCTTATTTAGAAAATCTTGGAAACAGGCTTTGGGCAAAACAATTATATTGTTAACTGGGGTGTTTGTGGGATTCTGTGGGTAGGAAGTTGGAGAGAATAGCTAGCCTCTGGTAAAAAGAATACCTGGGGCAAAGGAAGACGAAGGATGATCATGATTGGAAAATAGAAGTTTGCATCACCTAGACGTTATATAGTTTTCCTTAGTGATTTATAGTACACACTTTTCAAGAGTTTGCTCTAGGGTGTTTTCAAATAGTGTACAGAATTCCTGCTGATTATTGATTCTGCCTTACAATATTTGTATTTTGTTATTGTTTGTTTTCTAAAGTTCAGTAACTAAGAGTAGATTTTTTTAAAACATGTTCACTCTCCAAGAAGACATTGATTCTTATTGTATTGTGACTTAATCCACAGATACTTCCTGCAAGGACTGCTGTTCACAGCTCAGGCTCAAGCCTAGAGCCATTTATCCTTTCTAAATTATTCTTGCCCTAAGGAGAGACCTTGTCAATATAGTGTGGATGAAGTCATACATTATAATAATTACTATACTTTTAGGCTTGTAGTCCTCACTATCAATATTTCTAGCTTAGAATAATTTATCCTTGTCAAATTTCTGTAACATATTTCATTGCCAATTCACAGAAATACCACATAGATTAATGAGGTCTCTCCATTGTAAGATTTTAATACCACAATACTTCTTGCTTTTCCTTGTACAATGCTGCTGTTCTTTTCATATCTTTCACACTGTAATGTGCATGTTCTGTATTCTTTTTCTCATCTTTCAAGCATCAGACATTCTGTTCTACCTATGTTTTCATTTGACCAATGCAGCTTTTTTTTATTCAGAATTTTGATTAGCATAAATTAGTTGTACTAAGAGTTTCATTTTGACATGTCCATATCCGCATACAACGCGCATTGATCAGATTCACACCCCTATGTTCTTCCTTTCATTTCCCCCCCTGCAATCTCCCTTTTCTCAGTCAGTCTCAAGACTTCTCCTTGTTCTATTTTCCTACCTGTACGTTAAGTGTTTGGACACTATTCACTGTCCTTTGTTATTCACTGTCCATTCACCATTGCCCATCCTACAAGTTATATGCATCTCTGAGCAGAGTTTGTTTTACTTCTTGTCAATTCCTTCTTGAAGTGTATAGTAATTGCTCAAAAGCATTTCTTCATGGTATTTCATACACACAAACACACACAACACACACACACACACACACTCACGCTGTAGTTTAATCAAGTTGACCACCTCGTTTACTCTTGTTTTCTTAATCTCTACTCTCCAGTATTATTCAGCAGCTTTCAGTGAATTTAATTTTTCTATCTTCGTTCATGGATGCAATGTATTTTTGTATTGTTCACCCTCTAACATTCTCTTTTCCTCTGCCTCCCCAAATCCTTTAAATAGTCCAATGATTACAAGCATATTCCATATATATGCATATATATGTATATACATTATGTTCATAAGTGTTTGTATGTATCTTTTAGGTCTAACATCAGTATATTAAAGAAAATATTTGACCTCTGAGTCTGATAGTCTCTAGATGCATCCATTTCTATATAAGCAACATCATTTTATTCTTCTTAAGGGCTAAATAATACTCCTTCATGTACATATACCACATTTGACAAAATACAACATCCATTTATGTTGCAAGCATTAGAAACAATAGGAATAAGAGGTACTTTGATTAAAATAATTAAAGATATGAAAAAATCTACAGCCATTATTATACTAAATGGAGAAAAACTGGAACCATTTACCTTAAAATCAGGTAAGTGTTCGAACCCTTAGCCTGAGTAATAAGGCAATAGAAAGACATCAAAGGGATCCACATAGTGAAAGAAGAAATTAAAATATCCCTATTTGCAGATGACATGATCCTCTACCTGAGTGAACCAATAAGCTCCACTCCCAAGCTACTAGAATTAATAAACCACTTTAGCAAAGTGGCAGGATACAAAATTAACCTGCGAAAGTCAGTATGACTTGTATGACAACAATACAGAAACAGAAGGCCAAATCAAGAAAATGATCCCATTTGCAATAGCCCCCAAAAGAATAAAATATTTAGGAATTAACTTAACCAAAGCTGTAAAGGAATTATTTAATGAAAATTATAAAAGCCTAAAGAAAGAAATTAAAGAGGACACCAGGAAATGGAAAGACATCCCATGCTCATGGGTAAGGAGAACCAATATAGTGAAAATGGCCATACTGACAAAATTGAATATACAAATTCAATGCAATCCCCACCCAAAGCCCAAAGACATTCTTTACTGAAATAGAAGATTAATCTAAAGGTTCATATGGAACAAGAAAAACCTAGAATAACCAAAACAATTCTAGGCAAAAAGAGCAAAGCAGCTGATATTACAATTCCAGCAGTGTGAAGGTTTCTTAAAGAACTGAAAATTGACCTTCCCTACATTCCGCCATACCACTCCTGGGCATCTATTCTGAACATCATAACCCAAGATATGATAAGGATACCTGCTCAGTTACGTTCATCTCTGCACTATTCACAATAGCCAGGTGATGGAAACAATCCAGATGCCCTACTGCAGATGAATGGATACAGAAAATGTGATATATATATATATATACACAATGGAATTCTACATAGCCAACCAACAAGATAAAATAATGCCATTTGCAGGGAAGTGGATGAATCTAGAGTGAATCATGTTGAGTGAGACAAGTCAAGACCAAAGGAACAAAAGGTGCATGGTATCCTTACTATGTGGCTCTTAGATCCTAACACTACAAGAGCGAGGACTCAATATTTGCATACACAATGCAAGTGCCAGTGATTGTATATAGAGGTCCCTTCTTGAATACTTGTTTGTTAAATACATCATTTGAAATATGATGTAAAAATTAATGTTAATAAATTCTTTAATAAAAATATGTTCAACATTTGTAAGGCAGTTGTGTTATTGTAAAAGGAGTTGTTATTAATATGAATGTTCAAATGTTTTTATTGTATCCTGATTTACATTCCTTCAGATATATGTCCAAGATTGGGTCCTTGAATCAAGTGATATTTTTTTCTCCGTATATTTTTATTGTAATAGAAGGGTTACATTATATTCACCAGATAGAAAGTGCATTGCTTCACATACATTGATACCCTTTCTGATGTCTTAGTCCCCATTCCCCTCCATCCACCCCCACCCCTCCTCTTGTTTTCCCCCTTTCCCCATCCAATTTCAAATAACCAATTACGCATATATACAATATAGCAGATAACAAGGTGAAATATTGAGACAATATGAGATAACCAAGGGACAGCAAAAAGAGATGAGAGATAATGCAGTACATTAAGGACAACAATCACTCATTATATGGCTTTTGTTTCTATGTCCTAGAGGTCCTTTTATTTAGTGTTATACTATATGGCCTTATGTATCTAGGTTTTGTTCTATTGTAAATCTCTGCTAGGAGAGCCCAAGGTTTCTACAGATTTTTATTAGGTTTTCCCATACTGGTTTGCACAGAGGTTGCATTGGTCTGCCTTCCCATCAACTATGTACAACAAGTCCTTCATCCTGAATCCTTGCCAGCATTTGTTGCTTGTTCTTGCTCCTAATATATATAAATATTATAAAATTCTAGTGAAGCTGGGTACACACCTTTAATCCTAGCTACTCAGCAGGCTGATATCTGAGGATGGCAGTTCAAAGCCCATCCGGGCACAAAAGTCCTAGAGACTGTTATCTTCAATTAACCACCATAGCCAGAAGCGGGGCTGTGGCTCAAGGAGTAGGGTGTCCTTGATCTGGAAAGCTCAAGGATAGTGCCCAGTTCCAGAGTTCAAGCCCCACAGCCGACCCCCTCCCCCCCAAAAAATACCTAGTGAAAAGAAACAAATTTATTCATGCAAGTAAAAAATACAATATGTACACACATTTAAATATTAAAAAATATTTGCCAGGAGCCATGGCTCATACCTGTTATCCTAGTTACTCAGGAGGCTGAGATCTGAAGATCATGGTTAAAAGCCAGCCCAGGAAGAAAATCTCAGTGAGACTCTTCTCCAATAAACAAACTACTCAACAAATCTGGGAAAAGCATCGGCTAAAGTGATAGCATGCCAGCATTGAGTACAAAGAGGGTCAGGGGCAGCACCTGGGCCCTCACTTCAAGCTCCATTGTCAGGAAAAAATTATAGACATATATGTACACATATTATATATGTATTTACGTATATATGTGCTATGAACATATAAGTTATAGCACTTTATTCTTATTATCTATTTTCTTTTATTTATTCCTGGACTTCGAATTCAGGGCCTGGGCCCTGTCCTTGGGCTTTCTCAAGGCCAGCACTCTACCACTTGGTCAGAGCATCATTTGTGGTTTTTCTGGGTATGTGGTATGGAGGAATCAAACCCAGAGCTTTGTGCATGCGAGGCAAGCACTATACCATTAGGCCATACTCCTTGCCTATACACTTTTGAAACTTATAGAAGTTAATGAGTCTGATCAAGATATATATGTATATGAAATGACACGCCAAAATAAAACTCTCTAGACACTAATTGAAAAAAATAGTAATTTACATCCCATGATTACTCCGAATTTCCTCAAATATTAACTCATAGCTAATAATTATATAACAATTATTACTTATCATCCTAAATATTTAAAACTTAACTCTTTTATTCCTCACAATAACCCTCTGAGGATGATATTTTATCACTATCATTATTCAGTAAGGAAAATAAAGCTCACAGAGGTTACATAAATTTTCAAAGTGAGGTGACTAATTCAGTTTTTGAAACTTCTATAAGTTAATGAGATTTTTCCAATTTATTATTGTAGGCACTCAGAGCTATAAATTTTCCTCTGAGTACTGCCTTTGCCATATCACAAAGGAGCTGGTATTTTGTGTGCTCCTTTTTGTTAAATTCCATAAACTGTTGAATTTCTATTCTGATCTCCTTGAAGACCCACTGGTGATTCAACAAAGTGTTGTTCAATCTCCATGAGTTACAGGGTTTTTGTTGGTGGAGATTGGTGTTCAATTCCAATTTGATGTCATTGTGCTCTGAGATAATTCAGGAAATAATTTCAATGTTTCTGAATCTGCACAAGTTGGCTTTATACCCCCTAAAATGTGGTCAGTTTTAGAAAATGTTCCATGTGCTGCTGAAAAAAATGTATATTCTGGTGTTGCTGGGTGGAATAATCTGCAGAAATCTGTTAGGTCTAGTTGGTCTATATAATTGTTCAATTCTGAAGTTTCTCTGTTGAATTTTTGCCTGGTTGATCTGTCCATAGGTAAGAATGGTATGTTAAAGTCACCAACAATCACTGTGTTTTGATCTATGTGTGGTTTAGTGTAAGTAAAGTTTGCTTGATGAAGTTGAATGCTCAGGGATTAGGTGTGTAGATATTTAGGATGGTTATGTCCTCCAGGAGGAGAGATCCCTTTATAAGTGTATAATAACCTTCTTTGTCTCTTCTCACTAATTTTAATTTGAAGTCTATTTTATCTGATATGAGGATGGCAACTCCAGCCTGTTTATAGGACCATTAGTTCGATACTTTTTAAAAATATTTTTTGTTGTAATTAATAAAAGGGTTACAGGATATTTGCCAGATAGAAGGTGCATTAATTCACATACATTGATACCCTTTCACATGTCTTGGTCCCCATTACCCTCCCCCCACCCCCATGTTGGTTTCCCCCTTCCCTATCCAATTTCAAATAACCAAATACAAATATATCCAATATATCAGATAACAAAGTGAGATACTCGATACTTTTTATTCCTGCCTCTCACTCTCAAAATACGATCAAGATAATATATTATATGTATATGAATGACATGCCAAAATGCAACCCTCTAGACACTAATTGAAAAAAATAGCTATTTAAATCCCATGACTGCTCTGAATTTCCTCACATATTGTCATAGCTAATACTTACATAACAATTATTACTATCATCCTTTACTGGATTACAATGTGACTTTAAAATTTAAAGCCATTTTATTTCCTGTTTTAAGACATCTTTTTGTAAGATCGATTTAACCTTCAATAAAAAAGAAGCATCAAAGGCTCATGCCTGTAATCCTAGTTACTCAGGAGGCTGAGATCTGAGGATCATGCCTGGAAACCCAACCAAAAGACTATTATTTCCAATTAACAAGAAAAAGAAGTTGGAGGGGAAGTAAAACTGTAACTCAAGTGGTAGAGTGAAGGAGTTCAGCAAAAAGCTGAAGGGACAGCATTCAAGCCCCAGGATTGGAGTGCAGGGATGCACACATACATGCTTGTGCACACATAAGATTAAAAGAAAGAAAGGAAGGAAGAAAGAAAAAAGAAAGAAAGAAAGAAAGAAAGAAAGAAAGAAAGAAAGAAAGAAAGAAAGAAAGAAAAGAAAGAAAGAGTCTTCAGAAGGAAGCAAGCTTTGGGAAGGCAGGACAGCTATGACAACTACCCAACAAGAGGCAGTGATAGCAGTGGAGAGGTCGACAAGAAGACGAATACAAAGTAAGAGAAGTGGAACAACTTGGAGTTTTCAGTTTTCATATATTCAGTTAGAGAGTAGACAGACACTTTCTAACATAAGGCTTGTAACACCAGGTAAGTTGGCATCATCGAGTGGGTTAGGGTCCACTTAAGTGAATTGAGCTACAAAAATTCTCATAGACAAAATTTAAAGCTGAGAAGCAAACACACAGCATGTTATCTAGGTCCTTATGACCTTCCATGGAAACCATAGTACATGTTTTCAAACATTAAGTCTTTACCCACTTAACAAACAACAAGAATAAAGTCAAGAAGGCATTTGTAGGCTTACAGTCTGCCACTGACATAAGCTAGCACTCACCCTAACCAGAAAACAGCAAACTACAAGAGTCTGCTTCTATTTCTAAGACACACACACACACACACACACACACACACACACACACACACAGAACCTGGGGAAATGTTATTAATTTTCCTTAATTTAATATACAAGTGTAGTAAAACCTTTTCTAAAAGGAACCTGATTTTAGTAGCATTGATGGAATAATCCAAAACAATGAGACAGTGATAGGACAAGTGGCGATTCTAGGCACTTAGAAAGCTTGTACCTGAGGATCTTGGCTCAAAGTCCACCAGAACAGGAAAATCTGCATGAGTCTTATCTCCAGTTAACCACACTATCCTCGAATGGTAGAATGCCAGCCAAGGTCAGCACTTAGGCCCTGAGTTGAAGCCCCAGTCCTAGCACAAAATAAAACAACAACAAAAGACATATAATTCAGTTTAATTTCTGTGGCTCTGGATTGTGAGTTTCACTGTGAGGGAAGGTACTCATTTTTGGTTAAGGAATTGGAAAACAGCTGGATCTTTGGTTTACCCAGCAGCAACCTCTAAATCTGGGGATTTCTCACACAATCCTAAGATCTGAGTGGGCTGTACATCTGAAGGATGTTCAATATTCAATCATAAGTGTGACAGAAACTTGGTGAGCAAGAAGCCTATGTACTCAGTGAGATCCGCATGTTTGTCTTCCAGAGACATTTCATTTTGAAGATGTAGTACCCCCTTCTTGCTGAAGGTACCCAGCGCTGCTCCTGTTGAAGCTTGCTAAGGATTACGCTGGGTTTGCTTCAATTCAAAGCTTCTTTTATTTTTTTTTTGTGTGTGAGGATTTTAGGATGCCTTCTCAGCAAGACTATCCACATTAGAATTTACAGGAAGAAATCACCTTTTTGTTTAGTTATTTATTATTAGTTTTGAGTGATTGTAAAAACAAGTTTCAATTGAAACTGTCAATTTATGAGTACTGTGTATTTTGATCAGCATCACCCTCCCAACATTCACCTCACTCTGTCACCTCACCCATGCCAGGCCCACTTATCTCCTTGTTTTATTTTTATGAATAGGAGTCATAATATCTAAGCTTCTGGCTTGGTGCAAGATGTTGTTTTTTTTTCAGTAGATAAACTGCATACATCATTTGTCTGTTGTTCCCACATAGAAGTCTCCACTGCCTCGCTGGGTGTCTGACCCTTCATTTTAATGTAATTTTCCCAAGTGGAGCAGCATATTGCACTAGATATAAGAGTTCTGACTCTTGCTATGGATTTCTCAGAGAGTTGGTTAATCAATCATCCAGATCAAACCCTGGGCATTCTGGAGAGTGAGCCTGACCTAGCACTTATGGACCAGTTCCACATGAAGGATGATGTTACTGCAAAGATGTCACTGTGAAAATGGAATTAATGATCTGACACATGGTTCTGTCATTGATGCCACATTGCTGGATTACTGTGGGTGTTCAGTGAATTAAATAAAAATAGATAAAAATGATTGGACTAATCATATCATTCCAGAGCCAAAGCTGTCCTGTTAGCCTTTAAACAAATTTAAGCTACCCCTCCGTGATGACCTGATGGAGAAAGTTGTAGACATTTTCAATCCAGGTAGGTCCTTAACTGAATAGCTCAGGCTGACCTTAATCTTTTTGATCTACTTAATTTTTCAAGCACCAGGGTTAAAGGCAATTGTCACCTATTCCTTATTATTATGCATCTAAGTTTAAGTGTGACACATTTAAAAACGTTAGTGGCTGATTCATTGTTGAGTTGTAGGATTATTTCTAGAAGATAGCCCAGGCTGGCCTCAATCTTGGAATCTCTTCAGAATGCCCTGGATCCCAATCCTTCTCTGATTTCTGCAGCCTACCTCAAATAACTCTAATCCAAAAAAAATGGAATCTTATGCCAGCAAATCAATGATAATTAATGTCTTCAGAGATAATTTTCACTCTAGAGCATGAGAATATTGGGATAGAACTTGTTGGGTTCATGTTTTGGTGGACCTAATGCCTACCTTTCAGGAGAGCCAAGAAAGTATGCCCTTCTGATGCCATATTTTCATCAGATATGGGTGCTTATATTATCAATAAGTAGGTCTGAGTCCTTCCTCTCCTGTTGCTTTTCCCTAAATTTGTCAAACAGATAATTAGGACTTTTGACTTTGAGCATCAGAAAATGTTTACAGAAAAGAAATAAGACTAGTTCATAGTCAATATAGAGGAATAGTTTCACAGTACATCTTGTTTGTTTTTAATAGTCCTGAGCAATTTGAGGGATTTATGTCAGAGCAGAAAGCAGGGAGACTTGTGCTTTTATGTACAATGCTTATGATGAGGATCACAGGGTGAGTGTGCAGCGTATACAGAGGCAAGACTCTAGTTTGGGGTCCTGAAGCTTGTCAAGCTCTAAGGGGCACAGAGGCATCACAGATGAATGACATGAAATAGAACAGGTGTGGAATAAAGACATATTAGAGACATCCAGATAGACCTGTGATACGGAGAATGTCTGGAAAGTAGAAGCTCTGAGCGAGTCCCCCTCGATTCCAGGGAATCTTACTAATAATGAAAAAATTGAAATTTCTACTAAAAACAGTCATATCTGTAGTTCTAGTTACTCAGGAGGCTGGCATCTGAGGATAAGAGTTCAAAGCCAGCCCTGACAGTAAGTCCATGAACTCTTAACTCCAAAAAACCACCACCAAAAAAAAGAGTAGTGTATTGGTAAGAAACTTTGGCAAAGTAATGGTGTAAAATCAGTGGCTTTTCTCTATGCCGACAAGGAGAAAAGTGAGGCAGAAACCAGGAAAGCAACTCCTTTTCAAAAGCCTCAAAAACTTTAAAATATCTTGTTCAACTGCTCTGGAAAACATTATGGCAATTCCTCAAAAGACTAAACATAGAGCTTCCCTATGACCCAGCAACCCCATTCCTGGGCATTTACCCAAATGTCCAAAAACAAGGATATACTAAAGCTTTTAGCACAATGATGTTCACTGCAGCACTATTTACCATAGCTAAGATATGGAACCAACCCGGATCCCCTCAGTGGATGAATGGCTCAAGATATGGCATTTATACACAATGACATTATATGCTGCCATCAGAAAGAACATCACCCCATTAGTAAGGAAATAGAAAGACTTGGAAAACATCGTATTAAATGAAGTAAGCCAGACCCAAAGAAAAGTAGGCTTCACTGTTTTTCTCATTTGTAGCAATAAGTATATGTCTAGGATAGTCCTAGCAGAGGATCACAATAGCTCAAAGACTATGTACATATCATCATATAGGATGAAGGTAAGAAAAATATAATTCAGGATATGCAAACAATAGGTTTATCTTTGTGATTGTTGTTCTTAACCTACTATGTGAAGTTATTTCTTTTTTCCCCTTATGAATTTTATCTCATGCTGTTACTGTATCTGGCTTTGGTACCTGGTATATTTTCATTTATTTATTTGAAATAGGGAAGGAAGGGGAAAAGCAATATTATTGGGAGGGGTTGGGGAGGGCAAGTGGGAGAAAAACATGGGAAGGGTTATCAGTGTTCAAGAAGTAATGTACCCACTACCTGATGAATGTAACTTAAAAAAAAAATAAAAGAGTATCACACTGGCCTTGAGCAAGAAAAGCTCAGGAACAGCACCTGGGCCCTAAGTTCAAGCCCCAGGACCAGCACACATGTATACCACATACAAATTTAAAATGAGACTCTGAATAATTTGGCTGTGTTCAAGTAAACAGTTTTTCTTAGATAAAAAAAAGACATTCACTTAAAATCCACTGTTTGAATTCTCCAGATTATGTAAGTCTTTTAAGCAGATAGCGTATGTTCTAGCCAAATAACCACTTTCATGTTATCCTGTTCTCCCCTCTTCCATTTGCACATGACAGAAACTTCTTTGGGAGAACCAAGCCTTTAGGTCTAGACTTTGCCTTGCCCACTTTTGAGATCTTTGTGAAAGGTTACTTGGCTTTGAAAAACCTTATTCGTCATAAAAATGTCAACTACAAATACTGATCCCCACTACCTCACAAGGTTGTGTGAACATCAAAGAATCAAATCAAACACTTCAAAATACCTAACAGAATACAAATACAGCCTATTTCATAGAACCAAATTATACACATTAATGGTAGTTGAATTTGGCTTTTCCTACCTGTCATTTCTAAGTGGCTCAAATAAATGTCAGGAAAAGCTGACACATGGTGTTGCATCCACACACATGCCATTCCTACCATGGACATGTTGAGACAGGTGATATTTTCATGATGATATAGTTTTATTGGTTGTACAGAATGAATGATTTCATAGAAGCTGCCTAAGAATGATTTTAGGAAATATTTATATTAGCTAAATATGAAGTACTCATATTTAAAACATTTCCTCAAACACATTTCCTCAAAACTTGTACATTTGTACTAAATCCTCCACCACCAGTTTTTCTTCCTCCTTCATCCACTCCCGTCAAGATAATGCTCCTTTTACTTTTGTCTCTTCTTAAGAACATCCAGATGCATGGAACATATAGAGATAGATAGATAGATAGACAGATGGATAGATAGATAGATATTTAGGATAATTTTGATATAGCAGTATTAACTAGAGCAGTGACCCCAAAATTCATTTATTTTGATCTATGAAATAGGTAAGATGAACACAAAATTTCAAACAACAAAAGTCCTTACTCTTTTTGTAAAGCATTCATTAACCTATGAGCAATCCAATTTCTTGCTCATTTTAATGTCATGTTTCTTTCTTGCTATTAAACATAAATAAATATTATGTAAAGTTCCTATGAAGCAAAATTAAGAGCACATGCAAAAGTCCTTTCCAAAAGAAATACATAGAAATCATGGTCATTATTTTAGAAAAAAACCCAAATGTTAATATCCTGTAATAAAGATTGTATATTATTTGTATAATTCCAGTTTTCAAAGAAATAGTTAAGATATTTTCTTGTTTTTCATAACAGTATTTATTGTTAGATTGAGGGAAGAGGTGGAAAGAATTCCAATTCTAGTTAAAGTGAATAAAAGCCTATGCCTATTGAAAGTTTCATTTTCTTTCCTATTCTTATTGTGATATTACTCTGCATGATGTATTATAGGTTTAGAGGTGATTTGTATTCATCACAAAAATTTCCCTGAATATTATTAAATCCTATTGTGGAATGGTTAGGACTGTCTGAAAGTCATTTATCATTCAAGATTTATGATAAATATCATTTTTAGGCAGCTTCTAGACGCTCAGTCATATTTATACTTCTGGAAAGCAACATAGTGAAAGAACATTTAGGAAGTGACCTTGATGCTTTGGTATTGTGTTATTGTGGTAAATATCATTATTGCCAGAATTTTTTAACATCTATCCTATCAAGAATCAAGTGCGATGGTATCGTAAAGGCTATATTTCTGCTCTTTATTTTTGACAGCTTTCCTCAAATTGTAAATGAACTGCTTCTTTCAAGCATGGTCCTTGATGTGGCATTGGAGTGTACTTTACATCATTGGCATTTACTAAGGTCTTTTAAGAGATGAAGGTTACATTCTTCAGATTTTATTTCTGGGAATTATATGCATATAGAGTTTTATTTCTTTTGCTGTGCAAGAAGGCGACTTACTACACAGAGAAATTGGAATGCCCCTGGAATAATTCTCAGTGGTTTGAAAGGCTGCTCAGAAAAGGAAATTGTGCTTCCCTGACCAGAAAGTTATTTACCATTTTTTGAAGTCACAGATTATATAAAACCAAGAGCAGATAGGACTTGAGTTCTAATGGCCCCAGTGATGCCATTCTCACATTCTAGTTGGTGGTAAATAACTCAGAGACTAGTATATATGCCTACTCTTTCTTAAAGTAGTAAGGAAAAAAAATTTTGGCCTGGGAACTTTAAAGCAATCTCACACCTTTATATTTGACATGAGATTATTTAAGTATATGAGTTGCCAGTGTCAAAGTGAATCTTTAGTACAAAGTATTCAGATTACAAAAAAAAAATCTTGTAAAACCCAACTTCCATGATTCTGTGAAAATCCAAAAATCAGGTAGAATTTCAACTCCCTCCAAAGGTTGAAGACATCCTCTCTTCGAGTTTCTCCCTCTTCTCTCAACTCTGTCTACTATACTACTCCATTGTAACTAGTCTCTCACTGCCAAAATTGTCCCTAGATTTTAAACAGGTTATTCCCAGTACCTAGAAATACTTTTTCTCGACTTTCCAATTTAACTATTGAAGATTTACTATTTCTGCAACATCCCATTCAAATCCCAATTCCTAACACTTTCCATATATTCATCAAGAGGACTGACTATGTGTTCCTCAAACATAGGAATGTATTTTCCTTTCTAGTAAGGGCCTGTAGAGTCAGAGGTTCTCTCTGTCTTTCTCTCATCCTTTCCTCTGTTTATTCCCCTCCCCACCCCTCCTTCTCTCTTTCTCTCCCACACTTTCTATTGCATAAAAAATTAAACTTTATTGCAACACATTTTAGCAATGAACATTTAAATGTCAGAAGGACCCCTATATGTCAGTTTGTAGATTGTTTTCATATAAAACTGTGGTTTCTCTTCATCAGTTTATGGCTCTAGACAGGATTCTAGATTCATTAGATTCATACTAGTAACACCAGAAGAACCATTTGGGGACTTCAGCTCATTCTTTTGAAGAAGATAGTTTCTGGATTTTGTTTCTATTTTGGGGGAGGGGCCCATGGGGCTTGAACTTGGCCTGGGCACTGTCCCTGAGCTTTTCATCTCAAGGTTACTACCCTTGAGCCAAGCCCCACTTCCCATTTTCTAGAGCTTAATTGGAGATAAGAGTCTCAGGCTTTGAACTTGATCCTCAGATCTCAGCCTCCTGAGTAGCTAGGATTACGGCGTGAGCCACCGCGCCCAGCCACAGTTTCTGTTTTTAATTTGTAGGCCAGAGTCTTGAATTGTACATGATTTTTCATCTTCCCTTCCCCTCCTTCCCCCCTCCCAGATGTAATGTGCTGGTTATTGGTTGGTGTTCATTGTGGATAAGTGTGCTCCTCACTGAGTTGCTGGAGCTTTACATCTCATCCTTCCTCTGGTATTCCTATGTATCCTGGCAGCATTTGGTTAGAGAAAGAATGAAAACAGCAGAAGCAAGACTACCCCTGCCGAGGTACAGTTCACACAAAAGGATCATAGTCTGTTTTTATCATTCATTATATAATCCTTAACATTAAACAGAGGAAACATTTTGTTTGTCAAGAATGAGAGGCTGAGCTGTTAACGCTTTTTTTTTTTTTTTAATCAGATTCATAGATGTGAAGAGAAGACATGAAACTCCTGGGCCAAACACAAAGGATTTAAGAACAACAAGATTAACAGTAGCCAGAATATCACCATCTGTCCCAGTTCCATTAATTCCAGTTCCCAAAGGGTAAGATTAAAAAGATCAAGTGTTGTCTGTCTAATTGATAGGTTGTATCTTGAAAGGAACCTTGAGCTCAGAGAAGTTGAGTCCTTTATAATTAACACTGAACCTGTTTGGATTTTGACCCTTCCTTGTTGCTACAGCAAAATACCCAAGAATGGATAACATATGAAGTAAAGAGATTTATTTAGCTCACTGTCTTAGAGACTGAAAGGCAGCTGTCCTTCAGTGGCTTCAGGTAAACAGCTTCTTACCTGTTTGACAACTTGGCAGAGAGATGAGAAAGACCATGAGAGGAAAAGCCTAGACACATGATCACATGGACTTTAGCACAAGTCATAATCACTGGAACTACTTTATTAGACTATACTGACCTTAGATTATTTTATGAGGGACACTACAATGAGGAGTCCCTTGTTAGGCCTTTTCTCTTAAAAACTGGACAACATTCAGCATTCCTAAACTGTATATAAATCACCCAACTCCCCAAAACTTCAAGAGGACTTATACTACATCTAAACCATAGAAGAGAAGCTGCCTTTATTTTACTTATCAATAAGGGAGCTTTCACTCCCTTTGTTGTCCTCGAATCTGTTCTCTCTAGGAATATCCTTCAGAAAATAGCCGAAAACACAGGAAGTCAACACCTCTGTTCCCAAAGCATAACAGAATGTCACAGACCCCTCAGATATTTTCTCCCAACATCAGTAGATTTAACTGTCAACCTTTCTCTAGGGGATAGAGGCTTGGAGAACAAGGAAATGTCTGATTCATATTGCTCACAAAATAAATGTTAATGCTTTCCCATATTAGAATTATATTCTTGGAGGAACATTACATTTTGGAGACCACTTAAAATACCTGTTCATTTTGACAACACTCTCTGTGATATACAGGTTTTGTCTTTGGGGATGACTAACTCTCAAGGCTTCCAAATCCTATTTCAACTCATGCGTACTCTGACTCCATAGTCTTCCTTTCATCACTGAGACAGGGATTTGGGGCTGTGATTCCTAAAATCAATTGTACCTTCATGATACATTGATAAATGTCCCCTGTCCTCACATAAGTGGAAGCTTGAGAAATGGGTGCTAGTTAAAGAAGGATTTTTTTCATATATATGTATATGTGGCATAAGTAGAAACAGAAGCATTTCAATTACTACTTAGCATAACAGTACTGTTGGAAGGCTAATGCATGTAACACAAAATTGCTTGAAATCATAAATGAAAAATATAACCACTTATTCTTTCCAAGATAAATATGTAATATAGTGTTCTCTAGAAGGAAACAATTTTAATTGTAATTAATAGAAGAGTTGCAGTTATATTCACCAGGTAGAAGGTGCATTATTTCACACACATTGATACCCCTTCTCATATTTTTGTCCCAATTTCCCTCCACCACCCCCTCCCCTCATCTTGTTTTCCCCCTTCCCTTTCCTATTTCAAATAAACAAATAAACGTATATACAATATACTAGATAACATGGTAAGATACTGCAACAATATGAGAATAACCAAGGGACAACAAAAGAGATGAGAAATAACATAGTTCATTAAGAACAACAATCACACATAAACATTTTGAACAGTCCAAAATACTTTTTTTTTCCAAATGAACTCTCCCTCTAAACACAGAATGCCTGGAGAGCTTGAAAGGTATAATAGTGAGTACTGAAAGACAAAAAGAGAAGGCAAAGGCTTAGCAGAAGTATGCCAGAGTATAAGGGGGTGACTAGATGGATTTTTATCAACAAAATAAAGAATGTCTAGGGGATGGACTGCATTATATTTAATGTAGGATCTGCAGGAAAATTCCCAACACTTTCAGAAATGTGTCAGGAGTGTGTCAGGAGTTCTATATGTATATCAAGGGTTGGGATAATCATAAGCAGATGTGGTAGTATTCATTTTCCAATATTAAACTCTATATTTTCTGTGATGTTGTCACATCCATAGCCATGTCTCATTTTAAGTGACCTCCTCAGAGACTGCCTATCCAATTATCAATCTCAGTCTTTAGTTTTTTTTTTTCCAGTCCTGGGCTTGAGCTCAGGGCCTGAGCACTGTCCTTGGACTTTCTCAAGGCTAGAGCTCTACCACTTGAGCCTCAGCACCATTTCTGGCTTTTTTCTATGCCTGTGGTGCCGAGGAATCGAACCCGGGTCTTAATGCATGGTAGGCAAGCACTTTAACCACTAGGCCAAACTCCCCGCCCCTCAGTCTTTAGTCTTATCCCACCATTCAGTCTTGGATGATTGCACTGGCATATTTGTTTATTAATAACCTTCCTTTTCTTCCTGTAGTACATGATGTTTCTGGAGCAGAGGCCTTTATTTCTTTCTTCATAGCTGTATGCTGGTGGCCTAAAACAGTGTCTGAAAGCAAGGTGGAAATCAATAAAAATCAAAGAAAGAATGGGTTCTTTGGTTTTTGGGGGCCACAGGTGGGTATTGTGCTTCATGCCCTCTTGGTATCTGAAAGTGTGTTGGTGGTTGACAAATGTCTTCAGAAATGTCTTACAAACCACAGGTCACAGGTAAAAATACTACTCATAGATTGAAAAGCAATGAGATGTCTTTATTCTTTCTTTTAAAACAACTTCGGTTTCCTCTCTTTCCATGCTAATGTTCATCTTTGTTTCAAATTTAGAGTGTGTTTCCTGCCTCTAAGTGATTCATTCTTGACAAGTCTTGCATGTTTAAGCAGTTCACTGAGTTTATAGACTTTCTTTTCTTCTACTTTTCACCAAATGATACAACAAATATCTGACCAGCTGTGAGTATTGACTATTTATATTCATATTCACATGTACATATTAAATAGTCTATTGTATCAACCAAAGTTTTGGGTTCCATTATTAGCCTACAGATTTCAAACATCATCTTAAAGCAATGGAGTATTTATACATCTTGACATATAATCAATCATCTTAGGTTATAAGAACAAATGCAATGTAAATGCTACAGATATATTTGTTAAATTGCTTTGGACATAATGACAAGGAAACAAAAGTCTGTGAATGTTCAGTATAGATAAAAGTGTTTTCCCAAATAATGTTGGTTTACTGTTAGTTGGATGTGAAACCTATACATAAGAAATATCAGATATATTTCCTTTTGTTTTTGACAGTTGCAAATCCTCAAAATGACATCAAAGTAGCCCTTACAGAAAGCTATATTCTGGGGAAGTTAGTCAACTTGGGGCCCATTGTGCTTCTCATTGAATATGACTCAAAAATGTTTTGAAACACACAAATAGGAAGGACTCTGTGTATAAAATATCTCATATATATTTTGGCCTATTAAATTAAAAAATGACAATGAGGGGGACACAGAGAATGCAGGCCTACTGACTGTCACTTGTAAAATGCCAATGGTCTGTTTGTCTGTGTGTGTTTGTGTGCTGTCCTAAGCACTATCTCTGAACTTTTTCTTTGCTGAAGGCCAGACCTCTACTATTTGAGCTGAGGCTCCATTTTCTAGAGTTTTGTGGTTAATTGGAAGTAAGTGTCCCATGCACTTTCCTTCCCAGGGATAGCTTTGAATCTTGATCCTCAGATCTCATTCTCTTGAGTAGTTACAATTATAGGTATGAGGCACCTGCCCACAGTTGCAAATGCAAACTTTGTGAGGGAAAATTTAACTTTTATCTATAGATTGAAATGGATCATATAAAATTTGAGTCACATTAAATTTTATATTATTTAGATAATATCAAATTTCAGATTAGTCTTCCTTTTAGAACTTTGGTAGAATTTGAATAAATATTGTCAGAAAATAATACATGTTACTTTCTTACTATCGAGCCTTCATCCCTTCCCCAGCATATGTATTTTGTTACTATTATTTCCATCACAAACTGTAATTCTATTCACCTTCCTCTCTCATCTCTTCCTAAAATACTGCTCATTGCACATTTGCTGCAGAAACAGATTTCCTGAAGGGAAAATCAGGAAGAGAACAATTGCTGTTTGCACAAGAGTTGATCCAGGAAAGAGTCATGCATCTGTGAGTTTGAAGTATAATCCATCTCCCTGTAGATCACTGTCTATGTCCCTCTGTGTCTCTAGGGTTTTCTTAATTCATCTTGCAGATCCAGGCTGGTTCTTCAGAGCCAGGGGTGTGTTTGTGAAGGACGAAGAAGGGTATATTTATGGGGAAGTGTCTACCACACAGAAAAACAGAGCTGGCTACCTTTCAATTTCCCTGTAAGACTGTGTTTTCTTTCTTTTTAATGGTATTATTTACTTTTTTTGTTTTTCTCTAAAATTAAAGGAAATGTTACTGAATTTCTCTTTCTGTTCTACTCATCCAGCATGATCTCTCTTCTGCTCCACTAAACCTAAAGCAATAAAAGTCCTATATGATCTCTGCAAGGCCCAGTGAGGAAAACATTTTGAGAATGCTGTTTTCTTACATGGGCAATGCTCAGTTACCAAGTTGGAGAAAACTAAGACTCAAAGGAGCTGATTCATCTCTGTTATAGAAGGAATAAATTGTAAAAGAAGGCAAGACAGGAACATTCATGGAAAATGTTGATTTTTCACTGAAAAGCTGGTAACTAATGAAATGAGACTTACCATATAAGATTTTTGATATTTGCAAGAATCTTCCACCAATAA
The DNA here is from genome assembly GCF_031878675.1 of Megascapheus bottae. NCBI lineage: Eukaryota > Metazoa > Chordata > Mammalia > Rodentia > Geomyidae > Megascapheus > Megascapheus bottae. Next base: position 25,197,070 of record NC_143528.1, on the reverse strand, counting down.
AGGAAAAATATTCTATTCAATGTGATCAGCATCACATTTTTTGGACTGAAAAAGTAGATAAAAACATTCAGTCCTTCCTAGGAAATATCAGGTACATATTGTAATATTTCAGAAACATGATCTTTATTCCTCTTGTATTAAGACAGCCCTGGCTTATACCAAAAGACTTAAAAAATAGTTTATTAATTTATCTTAACATCACACAAAGATGTGGTGATTCAACTTGTGACTGACACCTCAAATTTAACACCCAGTTGTCACTTTTTGCCTGGTTCATATAAAGATCAACATTGCTTTTCTTTAATACTACCTTTCAATGAAGCTCTTGGTCTAATACACAAAGTTCGAAGGAATATATCCTTACCTTGGGAGTATAAAAATCATTTTAACTGTGATTTAAGTACTCCCAGTGTGGTGAAAAAAGAGATGTTGGTAATTTAACAGAATAAACAGAAAAGTTGAATATTTAAAAATAATAGTGAATGATTATGAAAGAATAGGAGGATCCAAGAAAAATAAACACCAGATGGTCAGAATTCTTGAGAAGTTGTTTATTCAAAAGGGTATGAATGGGCCCAAGGATTTATCTTTCCACCATCTTGAAACACCAAAAATCAGCACAATAGCACATTGTACATGATTACAAATTTTCAGTAGATATTATCTTGTCCACTTGTCTCTTTCACCCTGTAGCAGTGAAAAATTTGGTCTTTCTGAGACATAACCATTGTCCAACAACCTGGAGAAATCATAATAACAAAAACCAAATATACAAGAGGCTTCAAGTGCCATGAAGAACAAACACATCCCAATCTTAATGTTAAGTGTAGAATGAATCCAAGAAGACCTTATCACAATTTATATCTTCTAAAAAACCAAAAGCTGACATTCTCAGGATAATCTTTCAATTTGTTAAAGAAATACATCCAATTCAAATACTTCAGAAGAATGCTATTTACCTTGTCTTTATATTAAAAGAAAAAGTTTCTGGAGATCTACCAATGACAAGAAATACCTTTCACACTTTCTCTCAAACACTGTCATATTTGCCAGGTGACATTTTCTTCTTCTTCACATAACTTATCTGACACAAGAGCATATCAGCAATATACTATAGGGAAGATAATTGGAATCAAGAAAGCTAATCCACCTTTCTGCTTCAACTGTCAGAGGGGAGGAAAAAAATGAAGTAACAGCAAATACTTTTAAAAGCACAACAGTGGAATGTCAATTTCCTGAGTCAGCCACCCAAACAAGAATGGCAAATCTATTCACAAAGCTGTAAGAAATCTGCCACATCTGGTATTCAGTGGCATAATGTGTTTTCATAGCTCACTTGAATGGAAGGCCTACAAAAAAAGAGATGTGACAAACTCTTTGCCCCCACCTCCAAGAAAGGATGTGATATTGTACAGCAGGGAACATTAGCTCATGAGCTGATTTGAGCTGAAGTGCAAAACTAGTGTCTTAGCTCTAGAGAGGTGAAGTTTCAAGAACACAATTGAAATGCAAGAAAACACAAATCTTTCCATATAATACTTGTAGAGAAACAATGTCACTTGGCTAAAAGTTAGCCAGGAAGTAAGATGAACTCTTGAAGTGGGGATTGTGCATGAAACAAGCACCAAGATATCAACATTTTTGTAAACTGCCCTCCTTGAAAGAGGCAAAGCCTGATTTGGTAAATGCTTTGGTCCTATATATAAAATGTCAAGAAATGAATCTTTGAAAGTATATTATTTTATCAAGAACAATTGCCACAAATGAATTCCTTAGTCGCTTTCTCTCTTCCTCCATATCCTATTCTTTTCCACATCTTCCTTTGCCCCCCTCTTTCTGACTCTCTGTCTCTGTCTCTGTCTGTCTCTCTGTTTCTTCATGTGTGTCTCTCTCATTCTTTTTGTCTGTTTCTCTTTTCTAACTTCTTCCTCCAATCTCAGTCAGGAAGTACCCAATTTAGAGACACCTATTTATCATTCTGTCATGTTGACAAAAAAAAAATATTTGTCTCCATCTATTCCCCTTTAGATATCTTCTTGCTTCTCTTCACAAACAAACTTTTCAAATCACTAAAGTTATTTATTGTTTCTGTTTCTCAACTACATTGCCTTTAGATCACTACATCTGGCTTCTGCTCTAAGTATATCCTATAATCATCTTTACTAAGGCCACTAATAATCTGGGCCCCTAAGTTCATTATTTAATCTGCTACACTCATCCCTTTTAAAATGGATCCTCTTTTTGAATACTAGATAGACTCTTTCTTGACCTTAATTGCCAGCAATATATTTTTCAAGGTCAGGCAGTCCATCTCTTTAATTTTTGACGTTTATCTCTCAGATTCTGTGTTAAAGAGTATAAAACTACGCTCCCTAAAACTCTCCACTCTTTAAAACTACATCATGACAAAAAATACTTAGTGTGTTTTACACTAGAAGAACTAATTATCTGGCTGGTATGGTTATCTTAATTGCCAGGTAAAGGTAAGAGGCATTTATGTTTAACAAATATTGCTGTCCTTTTACTTGAGGGCTTACTATTCATATTAAAAACATGGATAGGTTAAATCAACTTAGCTAACAAAAAGAGTAACCTTCCTTCCGTCCTTCTTTCCTTCCTTCCTCCTTTCTGTCATTTATGGGGATTGAACTAATGATCTGTGTGCTGTCCCTGTATTTTTTGGCTCAAGGCTAGTGCTCTACCACTACAGCTCCACTTCTGGTTTTCTGATGGATAATTAGAGACAAAAGTGTTCAACTGGGAGTTTGGCCTAGTGGTAGAGTGCCTAGTATGCACAAAAACCCAGGTTTGATTCCTCAGTACCATATACATAGAAAAAATGCTGAAAATGGTGCTGTGGCTCAAGTGGTAAAGCTCTAGCCTTGAGAAAAGTCCAAAGACAGTGCTCAAGCCCCACAACTGGCAAAAAAAAAAAAAAGTGTCACAGACTTTCCTATCCAGGTTAGCTTTGAACTTTGATACAGAGATATAGGCCTGCCCTCCTGAGTAACTAGGATTACAGGCATGAGCCACCAGCTCACTTGGCTGTTTCTGTTTTTATAATCTCTCAGTAGAATTCTTATAATGTATACAATATTCTGTTGTAATTTTTGCTCATTTAATAAAACTTTGCTTTATAATCTTTCACATTTAACTGAGTAGAGAGAATTTTTATATTAGTAGATTTGTTTTGAATTTGATTTCCCTAGTATAGACATTGCTATTATTTCTTATCTTCCATCTATACCATGCAACCTTCTTGTGGAGAGAGGCTATATTGAAGGTGAGATAATAGGCAGAGAAATATCAAGAGCCAAGTGGAATGAGGAAGATAGTGAAATCCACAAAATGGGCCAGATGGAATGCAGATATGAAAACTAAGCCATAGCCATGCACATAAAATTTGAACCATGGTCCAAAAAAGAGGTATTAATACCACACAAAATTCCCATTAATCTGGCTTCAATCCTGAATCAGACCAGTGACAGCAGAAGTAGCAGCAGCAGAAAAAGGTGTGCTATGCTCTTTTGTCTTGTTGTGTGTCTTGTACCAGTGTCCTAACAAACCTGTGTTTCTTTTATCTTCCTTACTCTGTAAATTCTCTAAAGAAGCCAGGGATCCAAATAATATGCCCAACACCCCCTTTATACTTTTATACCAACACCTCCTTTATACACTTCATATTGCAAAATAAGTTTTCAAATGTGAATATGATTATATGAAAGCCAAGGAGCATTTCTTTCTTAGAACCACTTGTTTAATTACTTCTATGATTGGCAGAAAATCACAAGAAATGATGGTTTATATAGAGGCTTGCAACCTCTAGACTTTTCATCCTTTGCTTATCCCTCTCTCCCCCTCCACACACACATCCTGCCCAACTTGCCAGTATTGGTAAAGTTTCACTATTATATAGATCAGAATATTCCACCAATTGCCAGTCCAAAGCGAAACACACACACACACACACACACACACACACACACACACACACACACACACAGGCAACATGCACGTGCATATGCATGCGTGCACATTTCCGCACTCCTATCTGCATTTTGCCTAATTACCTCCAAGATAGAATTAGGATATTTAGGTCAGTATCACAGTTTTCTTGGAAGTTAATTTGTGAAGAAAGCAAAGGCATATTTTCTTGATATGATTATCATAGCACTCTATGCAGTATTTTTTTGTTTGTTTGCCAGTACAGGGTTTGTTTTGAACTGACTTGCCTGCTTGGTACTCTACCATTTGAACCACACCTTCTCCAGTCCAATGATTTGCTAGTTATTTTGGAAATGGAATCTGGAAGCTATTTTTTGCCCATCATGCTTTAGAACTGAATCCTCCAGATCTCAGCCTCTTGAGTAACTAGGATTAAGACATGAGCTATCACTAGTGCTCAGTTTGCTAAGTTTTTAATAAAACTATCACAGATTATACTGTGGAATTATTAGACTTCGGTTCATCTTCTCTTTGCTTCTCCAATCCTAAAAGTCAAAACCTTTTGTCTATTTTTATTTACCATGATTATTCCAAGGAACAATGTGTTATCTAGACATGTGGTCAGAGTTCAGGAAATATTATGTTCATTCTGATCCCAAAATGAGAAAAATAGACACATTGACATAAATAAGAAAAAAAATTCACAAAGTTCACTGCTAAAGTTGTTTGAAGGGATAGAGTCCTCTTAACTATAAATGTATAAAAAAATCAAGTACTATAATAACTGTTTGCTATTTACTCCATTAGCGAATTTAGTATTGCTTTTTGATTCTGATTACTCTTATCTATTGTGTCAAATATTAACCTAAAATTTGATTTTTTTAAAGCAGCCAGCAGTTGACAAACATGTTCTGTTATTGTTCAACCACTATGGAAAGCAGTATGGCAGTTCCTCAAAAGACTAAACATAGAGCTCCCCTATGACCCAGCAATTCCACTACTAGGCATTTACCCAATTGTCCAGAAACAAGGACATACTAAATCCACTAGCACAACAATGTTCATTGCAGCACTATTCACCATAGCAAAGATATGGAACCAACCCAGATGTCCCTCAGTTGATGAGTGGATCAACAAGATGTGGTATTTGTACACAATGGAATTCTATGCTGCTGTCAGAAAGAATGACATTGTCCCATTTGTTAGGAAATGGAAAGACTTAGAAAAAAATCATATTAAGTGAAGTAAGCCAGACTCAAAGGAACTTAGGCTCATGGTTTCCCTCATTTGTCATAATCAGTAGAAACCTTGGGCTCTCCTAGCAGAGATTTGCAATAGAGCAAAACCTAGATACATAAGGCCATATAATATGATGCTAAATGAAAGGACCTCCAGGATATAGAAACAGAAGCCATACAATGAGTGATTGTTGTCCTTAATGTAGTATGTTATCTCTCATCTCTTTTGCTGTCCCTTGGTTATCTCATATTGTTACAGTATCTCACTTTGTTATCTGATATATTGGATATATTTGTATTTGGTTATTTGAAATTGGATAGGGAAGGGGGGAAAACAAGATGAGGGGTGGGGGTGGTGGAAGGAAAATGGGGACCAAGACATGAGAAAGGGTATCAATGTATGTGAATTAATTCACCTTCTATCTGGCGAATATAATGTAACCCTTCTATTAATTACAAAAAAATATGAAAAAAAGAAAAAATAATGTAGAGCAGTCCTTTGTACCTATTCCACTTGGCCACCATAACAAATGTTACCATCAGTTGTAATTGGAGGAGCAATCACAAGTGTGTTCTAATAAAACTATAAAGATGGACATACAAAGTTGAAGGTCAGTTGATCTTCAGTGTCACAATGTTATTTTGATTTTTGTCAACCTTTTTCTAATATAGAATCACTTCTTAGGGTACAGACCACACAATCTGACCAGTGAAAAGGACTGATGTTTGGCTGAAGTTTGCCAACAGTAATATTTTTACTGCCTTTAATTAGAAGCATCAGAATTAAGACAGGGCCTTTGAGGATAATTCTGCTCCCATTGATGTTGATGGACATTATTTGGTAGTTTTGGGCTATGGTCCCATTAGTCTGGAGGGTATAAGATGGCTTCATTTATATTTCTGCCACCTCCTTGAAAATGTTGGAAGAGCTGGGGTGCAGCTGGGTTTGCAACTCCACTTGCTGAATTCGCTTTCAAAGAGACTTAAGATCATCAATTTACATTTTGACAGAGGGTAAAGTGTTTTCTACATGCAAAAGGAGGCTGGTTTTGAGAAGGAAGAGTGATGCTTATCAGCATTAACTAAGTATAATGGTGCGGGTTTCTTGGTTTTCCCATAAGAAAGTGCTTATGCTAATAAACACTGTCAGGTTTTGTGAAACTGTTCACTTTTCATCTCATCATTTTGTCCTTTTTCTTCATCCTTCAATTGCCTTTTCTTTTCAGTTCAAAACAAGCCTGCAGAGTAAATGCTGAAGCATAATCCTGTGTTAATTTATGGGCCATGGTATGGCTTACTAGAAATGAAATGCTCTGGTTCCATGAAATCCTAATCACTTTCACAGCCAGCAGGTGCTGGTGTTAAAGCATTTCCAGTGAAGTGAACAAGAACATTAAATAAAACCAGTGCTCGGGACTAGATGCATTTAAGTCAGGCAGAGGAAAGTACCATGCTACTGATCAAAGCTTGGCCCAGGGAGGCAACTCTATTTGGCTTTAACTCAGTGGGAAAGGCAGTAACTTCAAATCCACGGTCAGTTCAATTCAATTTATGAGAGACTTACCTAGTTATTTCTCGATTGCATACCAAGCAGAGAAGTTCTGAGCTGGCTTATCATAAACCTCTCAGGTGAAAGATGTATATAAAAATTGTACCCATGCAAGTTCTTTCAACTATCCTTGACTCTTTGAGCTGTTTTCTCAAAGCAGGTCAGAATTTCAAAAGGCCAGAAAGGCATGTATATTTGGAGTGGACAGTTGTAGTCTCACTGTCTGCAGAAACAATTCCATGCGGTACAAGAAGTAGTGGGAAAAAATCCTCTCTACTAACTACTTAGTAGGACTTGCCTGAATGGAACCAGGAAAATTTCATATTAAATATGCTTGGATGAATGACAATCCCAAATGAAGGAATGTCAGAGAATAATTGTAAAATCAAAGAAAAATAGATATTAGGACACCAATCTAAGATGAACTGATGTTTTATTTTAAATGGGACATGATGGAGTTTAGTTCTGTTGATCAGATGTGCCCAATCAAGATAAATTCTCACAGCTGGCAACATTTGAGGTTATATTTTACTTACAATCTAAACAACTGAGAAGGGATTGTTTTGTCTAATAGAAGGATAAAGAGAAAGGAAAAATCCCAACATGACAAATAAGTAACGTAATGACTGATTCAGTTTGTGGAATGCCTGGTGTGAACAAATGTTCACATTTATCTAGCATACGTTTTAATAATATTCAATTTATAGTAATATTAGACTCAGTTGACTAAGCTTTCAACCCAAGATATGATGTAAAATCTTGCCTCTGTGTTATTTTAGAATGTAGGCTTGATTTTTTAGTATTAGTTTTACTTTAAAATGAGTTTATCAATAATGTAAAAATACCCAGACATGTGTAACAGTAGAGGCAATTTTTATACTTTAAATACTAATATTCCCTAAGACATGTGAGTTTTGTACAAGTTTTAGAAATGCCTTCCTTTAAGTGACGATGAAGTAAAAGTCATATTAATAAATCGGGACTTTTCAACATGCAGGTAGCAAAGTCCAAGAATTAGTGGTTCCTGCCCTGACAGGAGTATTCAGAGAGGATTGAGAAACCACTCATAAATGTGATAGGGATAAAAGAAAGAGTGCAAGGAATGACTTTGAACTAGGCCAATATATAAACTTTGCCACAAATTCTCTGACTCTGACAAAAATCTGTAGCTAAGTGAGGAAAAAATTGTATCTATATGACAACTCCGTGTGTTTATTCATTCACACTGGGTGAATTAATTTGTTGCATAGATTTACAAAATGTCAGAAGAAACCACTGGTGGCTCTTGAACTTGATACCATCTATTGGTTGATGCTCTGATGAATAACTAACTACAAGAATTATTTTACTTTATATGATCTTTAAGTAGTTTTATAAAGGGGTTTCAATTCAACATATCAGTTTGTGAGTACAAGGCATCTTGATTAATTTCACCCCTTTTATCATTATGCCCCATCTCTCTCAACAACAGGAGAATATTGATTAAGCAGACACCTCCAATTGTCTTCCTTTCTACTAGTTTTGTCAGGATTATAAGAAAATACTCAGTGTTATAAAACAGGGCTGTTCTAGAATATGACTACTAATGGAATACTTGAAAGCCCCTGTTGTTTTGACAAGCCAAGTTCAAATAGTATTTGTGGGTATGAGAACATGGTTTGTTTTTATCTGCATCCAGACACCTTTTTCCTTGGAAAAGTTTTGAGCTGTGAGTTTTTAAAAGAAATACTGTCTAGAGTTTTGACAGTGTTCTCTGCTGATAATCCTTAACCAATTAAAGAGGACCCACCAGGGATCTTGTTCATAAAAGATTTACAGAAAAGTCACAGTGTAGTGAATTCAAAATGAAGAGTGTAAAGATAAGTGAGCAATTTTTATATAATAACGTATTCAGTAAAAGACAAAACCTATCACCTCAAAATGCAATTGAGTAACATTGAAAAAGATATCTTGGGAGCTGTTTCTCTCCCCTAACAACTCTTTAGAATAAACAGATTACTTCAGGGTTACTTTGAAACATTGTAGCACTTAATAGGTAATTGGGTCGACAATTGCCCCGTTTTCAGACACCACTCCAGGGATGCACACATCTTGCCACCAAGCAACAACATCATTTTGATAATCTGAAAAACAAAATGTCTCTTTGATTGTCTCTAGATAAACTGACAGTAGTAGAAGCAGCCGGTTTATTTATTTATAAGGGGTTTGCACATCAAAGTCTGGATTAATTCCCTCTGTTGCTACCAAACATGCAATTAGTTTTTAGCAATGTGATGTTACTTTTGCAAGTTTGTACTTTATGTGTATTTTCTTCCTAAATTAGGGACATCTGCAATAGGAAATGAGGTTTGCAACAGGAAATGAAAGCTGTTGAGTTATAGACTATTGGTTGTACAAGAGAGAGGAGGCAAGGGAATAGAATTAAAATGTACTCATTTTCTATTGTATAGTACACGTGGTGTGAGGGGCTCATTATCTATAAGCACAATAACAGCCATGTGAAGCATACATTAATATCTCTAGTTTGACAGCTGTGAAAAAATGGTAAAAAGGAAACTTGTGTATTTGTCTAATGGGTCTAAAACAATGCAGTAGAATAAGAGGTAGTTAAACAACTTTAGTGAAAAGTATTGACTCCTTACTAGGTCCATGAATTAACTAAAAACAAAAGAAGAGCCTGGCCCTCCTGCTGCCATTTTGTATCTGTCTTTGTTCTAAGCCATTCACTTTGTAGCCACCTTGGAAATCAGGAAAATCAAAACATGTTTACAAGAAGGGATGAGGAAGAACAGAATTTCTCCTCAGGACAGACTAGTTGCCAGGCATTCATTCTGACTACTAAGGACAGGATAACAACTTCTGTGGAATTCCTGTATAAGTACGTCAGCCACTGCTTTGATGTGGGCTACTTAATAATTATGCATATTATTATTCCTTTCCTCCCAGTGCTTTGTCCAGTTAAATTCAAACCTCAGGTCTGCCACCCTGAAGATGGCCAAGGCTGGGCAGAAATGCTACTTTGACTCTTCTCATGACTGCCTGCCATATATCTTTTTTTTTTCTTCTTCTGCCTTTCACACATTATCTATCCCTTTATCATTCATTCATTCATTCATTCATTTATTTATTTGCCAGTCCTGAGCTTGAGCTCAGGGCCTGAGCTCTGTCCTTGCACTTTCTCAAGGCTAGAGCTCTACCACTTGAGCTTCAGCACCACTTCCAGCTTTTTTCTAGGTATGTGGTACCGAGAAATCGAACCTGGGTCTTCCTGCATGCTAGGCAAGCACTCTACTAGGCAAGCACTCTACCACTAGGCCAAACTCCCGGCCCCTATCCCTTCATTTTTTATATTGAGATAAGCAGTCTGACCTGCCATATAGAACCCCAGAAGTTTGGCCTGGTGTCCACTACTCCAGGTTCAATAGCAGAAAAAGTATTCTAGGTGAGGTCTGTCAACTTTTATTGCCATGTTCTCTGGAACTCACAAGGCTGAGTCATGAGGCAGACAGCTTGACAGGTTGTGGATTGGTGCTATTCACATTCTCAGGAATATGTCAATTATCTGAGGGACTTTGTGAAAATGTATATTCTTTGTTTTTTACAAAAAGGATATTTACCTCCCCCCACATATTGTTTTTTTCTTTAGTGGAGGATGGTTACAGCAGGTCATTCTATGTATGGAACCCAGACTGACTCTGAATTGATTGCTGGGATAGATTCTGATTCTGGGCTTGGGAGAGGCTGCAATCTTGCATTTCTTTTTCTTTTTCTTTTTGTGGGTCATGGGACTTGAACTCTGGGCCTGGGCACTGTCCCTGAGCTCTTCAGCTCAAGGCTACCGCGCGACCCCTGGACTGGGCCCTACCCCTTAAGCCACAGCCCCACTTCCTGATTTCCAGTGGTTAATAGGAGATAAGAGTCTCAGGGTCTTTAGTGCCAGGGATGGCTTTGAACCTCAATCCTCAGATCTCAGCCTCCTAAGTAGCTAGAATTACAGGTGTGAGCCACGACGCCCGGTGCTATCTTTCATTTTTAATAAACTCTCCGATGATGTTAGTGATGACTTGGAAATTTAGAAGATTGGAAAGACCCTGGAGTACCTTTTTCAACTGACTTGTAGAAATCTAAGATGAGAAAAGAGAAGAAGGTACCCTAAGTAACCAGTGGATACCTGAATCTAGTAGCATCAATGCCAGGAGATGCTTTTGGATGAAGTCCTCTCCATCAGTCTTCCAAGCAGACCTATGTACATATGCATGCATTTGCTATGCAAATGTAGTTACTGCAATTCCCTGGGCCCCCTTTATTTCCTTTTCAAACTGCCATCCTCTCTCATCTGAAATGCGGAAATTGCCATTACGGGTATCCCTGGGCATGGATTTCCAGTCACAGCTCTCTACTACTGGTCAAATATCACATCAAAAGTAGAGGCACAAAGAAGTAAGGGATAAACCCATTACCATTCTGCCACTGCAGGGGAGCCAAACTTCAGTGTTTCAAGGCCAAGCAAGAAAAGTGGAGTAAAGCAGGCTTGCCACCGTGCACCTAAATCTGAAAAGGCAGCTCACAGAACACCTGAAGATCCTGTTGTGTGAACCCTAATGAGGATGGACTGGATCTTAAATGTGTCCAGAGAAGTTGGAATTGTGCTCGGGTTTGTTTTCTATTCAAAATACTTGTTTAAGAGATGGATTTTGACAAATGAGGGAAACCATTGTGCCTATGTTCCTTTGAGTCTGGCTTACTTCACTTAATATAATTTTTTCTAAGTCTTTCCATTTCCTTACAAATGGGGCGATGTGGTTCTTTCTGACAGCAGCATAGAATTGGAGTGTGTATAAATCCCACATCTTGTTGATCCACTCATCAACTGAGGGACATCTGGGTTGGTTCCATATCTTTGCTATGGTAAATAGTGCTGCAGTGAACATCATTGTGCTAGTGGATTTAGTATGCTCTTGTTTCTGGATGGTTGGGTAAATGCCAAGTAGTGGAATTGCTGGGTCATAGGGGAGCTCTATGTTTAGTCTTTTGAGGAACTGCCATACTGCTTTTCATAGTGGTTGAATGAGTTTGCACTCCCACCAACAGTGTAGTAGGGATCCCTCCTGGCCACATCCCCTCCAGCATCTGTTGTTACTAGTTTTCTTGATTCTGGCCATTCTAACTGGACTGAGGTGGAATCTTAGAGTTGTTTTGATTTGCATTTCTTTTATGACCAGAGATATCGAGCATTTCTTCATGTGTCTAGAGGCCATTTTTCTTTCTTCTTCAGAGAAGACTCTAAGTCTTTGGCCCATCTTTTAATGGGATGGTTGTTACTTAGGAGATTATTTTTGGAGTGATTCAATTTTTTGAGCTGTTGATATATTTTAGATATGAGGCCTTTGTCTGTTGTATGGTTAGTGAAGATCTTCTCCCTTTCTGTAGGCTTCCTACTTAATTTACTATTTCATGCTAATATTGGGCAGAAGGTACAAAGAGTTCTCATGCTGCCTCAGTGTTTCCATTCCAGTCTCACCCTATGTCAATATCTTATAGGAAGTAGAACTTTTGCTATGATCTAGGAATGTTAAACAGTGATGATGTTTAATGGCATGTGAAGTTCGTAGTTCACATGAAGGCTAACTTCTGGTGCTGTTTTAGCAAATGCATAATGAATGGCATGTATTCCCTTGATGCCAGACAGTAGAAATGGCTTTACTTCTATAAAAGTCATCTGAATTTTGCATTGTCATCACTCCTAACCATTAACCCCTGGCAAACAGTGATCTTTTTACTATCTCCACAATTTTGCTTTCCCAGAATATCATGGAGTCAGAATTATATGGCATGTAATGTTTTTAGATTGGATTCTTTCACTTAGTAATATGCATTTCAGATTCTCCTATGTCTCCCCATGGCTTGAAAGCTCATTTCTTTTTATCACTTAGTAACAGTTCATTGTCTGGAAGTACAATAGTGTATTTAACCATTCATTTACTGAAAGTCATCTTGGTTGTATCTTGGTTGGCAATTATGAATGAAGTGGATAGAAGCACCCGTGTGTTGCAATCAGCTAGTTTGCCAAAATATTTTAGCCATGATTACAGTAATTATAAAGTAGTTTATATCCAGGTATTTGCTACACTCTAATGGCTAACATTATAACTATGGTGTGGGCACTATTTTAGTCCAATACAGCCTTTTTTAGGTAACTTTGGTGATATGATGTAGTAGGAATTGATTTTTATAAGTGTGAGATTGCCAGGAACTACAGATATTGTAATAAACAATATAGGCAGGTCAATGTCAATACACGATAGGAGAGAAACATAGATATTGCCCGAGGATTATAACTTGGAGATGGATGTAAGTAAATAACCTTTCTTATTTTCTGGCCCACTTCTCCTTTCTCCTCCTCTTGCTCCTTGATTTTCATTTAAATTTTCCTCTTTCTCTCCTCCCTCCTTTCCTGTATATTGTCTAGAATTCAATCAATAAATGAACACTGATTGTTATCAAATGACTAACCACCAAAACAATTTTGAAACACTATACCTATTAAACAACTGGAGTATTCACCCCCACAGACTCTTAACTACTCATCTATTTTCCAGTTTTACGAACTTGACTATTTTTCTAGGTACCTTATGTTATAAAAGACTTGTTTTTTGGTGGGATTGGTTTAACCAACTTACTATGCTCATTTCAGAATTTCCTTTGAGTGTATGTATGTGTGCCAGTTCTGGGGCTTGAACTTGAGGCCTCAATTTTTTTTTTTTTACTCATATATGGTATTTGTTCATTTGATATGTCTCTAGTTTTAGGACTTTGCGGGCTCAGTGAAATTAAGAGTTGTTTACCTCCTTCCTTCCCAGGAACAGGTTTTCACATGTGAGTAGTTAGGATTAAAATACAAATTCATTTCCACTGGGAGTGGACTTAGGAAACACAATGATGCCACAGAAGCCTGGGTTTACATGCGTGTATTAAGGCACAGTGGTATATTAGTGTACTGTTTCCCATTAGATAAGATGTGTTGAACTGGGGGTAGAAAGATTCAATATAATAAAAATGGTGGCTATTAAAATATTCAATATACCACATTACCTCACTCCAAGGTAATACTTAGTTTCTGTTTTTTTTTCCAGTTTAAATAATATTAGCCTGCATTTTCTTAGCATCTATTATGTATCTGATACTGTTCTAAATTATTTAGGCATGCATCCTAAAAGGCAGTTGTCTTAATTTTTGGGGGGTTGCTATAAAATAATATTTCAGATTCCAGTTATCTATGATGAAAATATATTGATGGAAGTCTAGAGGCTAGGAAGTCTGAAGTCCAAGATAAAATTGATCTTTGTCCTGAGATAGTCTGTTGTTTTTGTTTTTACCAATATATATTCTATGTGTTCCCATGTGACAAAAATGGGCAGAGAGGAAAGGAGCTCATTTGATCCTCCTTTCAAGTGTTATTAAGCCTCTTCATGAGTAGGGAAAGCCCCATAACTTGATCACCACCCAAAGTGATTTCTATGGTAATCCTTACAGATATTATATTCTATATGTGAATTTAGTGGTGGGAAATGACATCAATACAACAATATGTATATTATCATCATTCTCATTTGTAGAAAACTGAGGCATAAAGAAACTAATTCTCCTGTCACACAGCTAATAATAGCCAGGGTTTGAAATCAACTAATCAGTTTCTAAAGCTCCTGTTAAAGCACTGTGTGTGCGCGCATGTGCGCATGTGTGCATGCATGAGTGCAAAACTTACATTGCATTATTTAAAAACTGTCACTTGGAAGGAAAAATAATTTCTAATTCAGAATGTTTGCTGACAATGTGCTGGGTAAACACTTCACCATGGAGGATTTGGAGGTATTACTAGTTATGTTAATTGGCTCTGTTGGTATAGCCTCCAAAATAATGCTGTTTTAATCTCCAACTACTGGTTGTCTGATATTTCTTTTATTTTAAACTTTTCTTTGGCTTTATTATCAATCAGCTTTAATTATAATGAACAGAGAAAAAAAGAAGGAAACCAATATTGGTTTTATTTAGGAATGAAAAGTATTTTGAGATTTATGGTGCTCTCAGGTCTTGAACAAGTTAAAAAGAAATGGAGATAGATTATTAGTAATTAAAAAGGACTTTTATTTTGTACTTTTTCTCTAGCATCTGATGTTCTTATAAATATTATATGTCACCATTCACATTATAGGAATCAGATTTTAATTAAAGAAAATATATGAACGAATGCATCTAATGCACCACTTAGAAAGGTCACGAGTTTAAGTCAGTTGACTAAAGCTTTCATGCATTATAAATAAAATGACCTGATCTCTAACTCAGAAATAAAACAAGTGATCACATAAGCTTTAATCTCCATAATGTTCATTATGAACATTTTATCCTTCAAATGATTAAATTTCAAATAACTAAAATATGATACATCTTTACTAGCTGACCCTGGGTTATATAAGAAAACATTTACCATGTATTATAGCACATCCCAGGAAAATAAGCAATTCGTATTTGGACTTAATTATCTTATCCTTTTAAAGTAACATATTAAGTAGATATTAACTTGTCTTTATAATTATTATTAAATTAAGATTTAGATATATTTATCATCTATAGTTTTTATTAAAAAATTAATTATACTATTAGATGTTTCAAGTGAGTTCAATTATGTCTTTTAATTTTAAATTCAATCATTAAATATCAAAAATAATGATACTTGTTTTTAGGGGGGGCTCATGGGGCTTGAACTATGGCCTGGATGCTGTCCCTGAGTTCTTCAGCTAAAGGCTACTTCCCTACCCTTGAGCCACAGCCCCACTTCCTGTTTTCTAGTGATTAATTGGAGATAAAGAGTCTCAGCTTTGTATTTCCCAGCCTAGCTTTGAACAGCAGTCCTCAGATCTCAGCCTCCTGAGTAGCTAGGATTATAGCCGTGAGCCACTGGGCCCAGTGAAATGATACTTTTTAAAAAGAAGTTGATCAATTAAAATTATGAGCACTAAAAGTACAGCAAGAGACATATGGCTCACACCTGTAACCTTAGCTACTCAGGAAGCTGAGATCTGAGGATCATTGTTCAAATCCAGCAATGGCAGGAAAGTCTGTGACAGTCTTATCTACCAACAAAAAGTCTGAAATGGAGCTTTGGCTCAATGGTAGAGCACTAGTCTTGAGCAAAACGGCTCAGGAACACTGCTCAGGCCTTGAGTTCAAGCTTCAACGTCAGCACCCATACCCATACACACACACACACACACACACACACACACACACACACACACACACACAAAAAAAAAAAAAGAATGAAAATAAGAAAAAAAAAGGAAGAGATGAAAGATGGCCTATACAACTTATCAGTTCACCTTCTGAAACTAAAAGGAATCACTTGAGTGCTGATATTAGAAAAAGACATTTTTACTTCTGTGTATTTAGCATAAATCAGTATTTCTAACCACTTTGTCAGAATGTTACATGTATACCAAGCTCTAGTAAAAATAATGCAGCATAAGGGCCTCGTATCTAAAATATAGAGATCAAAAACATCCCCCCAAACCCCCAAATAAACTTTCAAAGAAACAACAACCTAATAAATAAATGACCTTATGAAGAGATTTCTCAGAAGATGGTCGATACATGAAGAAATGCTTTAATATTTCTGGCCATAAAAGAAATGCAAATCAAAATAACATTGAGATTCCATCTCACACCAGTTAGAATGGCCATTATCAAAAACACTGACAATAACAAATACTGGCAGGATATGACCAGAAGAGAACTCTATTATACTGTTGATGAGAATGTAAACTTGTTCAATTACTCTGGAAAGCAGTATGGAGGTTCCTCCCAATACCAAATATAGAGCTTCCCTATGACCTAGCAGTTCCACTCCTGGGCATTCATCCAATAGGCCCCAAACAAAGCCACACTAAATTGACCAGCACAACTACGATCATAGCAGCACTGTTTGCAGTAACTAAGATATGGTCAACCCAAATGACCCTCTGTGGAAGAATAGATCATGAAAATGTGGTATACACACCAAAATTCTACTCCTACTTCACAGGGAGAAAAAAAGGCAAAGAGGTACAAGCCCCTAACTGTATTTTTTTTTTTTATCTCCATCCTATGCTCTATTAACAGCAAAGCAATTTATCTAGGAAAACACCCAGGACAATGGAGCAAACCAGTTACTATCAGCCATGAAACACTGGAACTTGATTAAATTTGCTAAGGTTCTTTTCTCAAGTAGCTCTTTTGCTTTCTCCAAGTCTTTCTGAACCATCTGAAAGTTCACTTTATGTATGTGACATTGGCTTATTATTCCTTTACTAACTGTGCAATTTCACTAGTTTTCAGGGTCTTCCCTACAACTGCAAAGAACACGGACATAAAAACATCTGAGACGTCAGTTCCCTTTAGATGTATCCTCATTGAGAACAAAGGAATCTCATTTTTGAAAATGAGAATATACATGCAACATTTAAAATACTATATTCAAACCCAGAATTCAAAAAATGTATTTCCAAAGCTAATTCCTTTCTTCTTTCATTCCTCCCTCTCTGTACCCTCCCATCCTCTTTTTCATGCTTCTCCTTTCTCTTGTCCCTCCTTTTCTCCCTCTCCCTCTCCCTCTCTCTTTCTCTCACAGTGTCTCATTACCTGGTTCAGGCTGGCTTCAAAATTGTGATACCCTGCCTTTGTCCCATGATGACTGAGATTGTAGGTGTATGCCAACAGACCTGGCTTTCATTTCGTCTCTGTCTTTCTATTTTAGACATGGAGGAAAATTATTTCCATCAGGAAGGGTGTGAATTAAAGAGAAAATCTTTAAAAAGAATGTATGTAAATTGCAGCATATGGTGATTCACGCTTGTAATCCTAGCTATAGTGTGCACAAAATCAGGAAAACTGGGATTCAAAGTCAGCTTGGGCAAAAAAATTCGTAAGACCCCACCTCAACCTACAAAAATCTGTCATCACGAATATACAGGGAGGAGGAATAGAAAGATAAAAGGTCAGGCTGGCCCAGGAAATAAACAGACCCTGTCTGAAAAATAATGAAAGCAAAAAGAGCTAGGTGGAGATAAGGCTCATCTTACAAGTGGTAGAAAATCTGATCATCAAGTGCAAGGTTCAAAAACTATATCCAATACTGTCCCAAAATGTAACAAAACAAATAACCCCAAAATATGCGTTTGCTTTGTCAGAGTCCCAGTGTGTGGGAATCTGAGTTAATGACTGAACATAACACATTTTAGAGGCTGGGCAGACAATACTGAAACATAGCTTCCTATGTATAAAATGAACTTCATCATTCTCAAAATTATTATTGTGTATTTTAAGTTATACAGATGAGTAAACATGAAGGTGAATGAGAAAAAAAACAGCAGAGTACTAACATTTGGAGGCAATATAGTACATGTAGCTTTACTGATAACTACGAGTTTAAAAACTATTATTTTAAAGTTAAAGATTATGCTGAGAAATGAGATACACCTTACTTATATTTGTTGGTCAGAGATAGGTAATTCAGAATTTAGGAAAATAATACCAAGCTAGACAAGACTTTTGCAATTCCAGCCACTGCACATGAGAGTAAACTATAGTACAAATGAATTTTCTCAAATGCATTTTAAAAAACAGGACCCGTACTGAATATCAGTAGCCAAAAGACTAAAGATTTTTGTGCCTTAAGTATCTTTACATATCGAGAACCCCACCAGAGAAAAACAAAGAAAATCTACATAATAGCTCATCAGAAGATTGCTCAGAGTTTTAAATAAGTACAAGATAAAAGCATCTATATTAATAGCATTCTTTCTGCTCTGAGCTATTAGGGAACAAGATAAAAACCTAATAATCAGTGATAAGAGACATATCATGCTGAAATTTAATCAGGACTAATATGCTGAGATTCTGTGTATATTTTCTCTGGATTTAAAAGGCTTGTAAACTCTAATTATTTTAGGTGCAGACAATTCCTCAAAATAGCAATTTCTTGCAACATTTATCAGACATTTAAATATTACAAAACACAGATATAAATATTCATTGTTAGGGTATGTAAAGCTTAAGATAATAAAAATTTTCAAATATAGAAAGTATCATTTCAGCATAATTTATTTTTGTGCTTATTTTACAGAAGAATTTTAAGTACATGACAGTGAGTATGCTTTAGAGCCTTCATTGCTTTCTTCTTTAAATGATAGAAAAAAATGGATTAGATGCAGTTTACTTTCTCCATAGTTGGATGACTTTTTATGGAATTATAAACCATGAAAGTAAAATGAGTAAATTTTGGAAGCTTATTGCAAGCAGCACCTTGGGAGAGAAATGAAAAAGAAAGTTGTGTGGTTATAGGATATATATTTACAATCAATACATATACTGCTATTTGCCTGGATACTAGCCACTCTACGTATGTCCAAGTAAGTCACAGAGAAGCATAATAGGGAAGCCTAGTACTGAGCAGTTATAGTTTAAGACAGGAAAGAGTCAGTTAGATAAGCTCTCTCTTTGGATGTAAGACAATTGGCTCATTTTTTGATTCATAAGAATGCCATTACTTGTATTCTTTTAGCCTGCTTTCATTTTCCTTTGAAAATATTAAGGCATATCTTCTCTAGAGACTATGTAGCCATCAAAAAATTCTCTCATTTACCCTAAAATCCTTCCTTGTACCACTGTTTCCTACTATTTTGCTTTCAGAGAGGGAGACAAAAAGGGAAGGAGGGAGAGGGAGAAAAGAAGAGAGGAAGGCAGAGAGAAGGAGAAGGAGACAGAGAAAGGAGGGAGTATGAGAGAGAACTAGAAAGTGAAAGAGGAGGAAGGGAGAGCTATTTGTTCAAGATGATTTTTCTGTATGATCAAGTTCATTTTCTATATAAACAAGAGGGGTAAGTAGTCTCATTTCCTTCTACTGTTATTTTATTTTTATTTTTTCATATATTTTTATTGTAATTAATAGAAGGGTTACATTATATTCATCAGATAGAAGGTGGATTACTTTACAAACATTGATACCCTTTCTTATTGTTATTATTTTAAATAAAAGGAACTAGTCAACTTTAAATTCATTTAAAATTATATCATTAGCATTTTCCATCCTGTTAAATCCAACTTTGAGACTTCTATGGTTTATTTCTTAAGAGAGAATCAATGAAACTGACTTATTTTATACATTAAGCCTTCCCTCCCCATAACTTTCATTGACTTTTGCATCTTAGTTCTTTAAAAAGAATAAGGAATTCCTGAAACAAGTTTTTCAAATGCAGAAGTGTGGGAAGTAAAAGATCAAAGAACAATAATAAGTAGTCTAACCTAATAAGTCATATTGATCAGTAAGCCGTATATCTTCCCTATCTGAAATCTCACTAATGAGAATCAGCAGTGGTTGATCTTAAACTGCTTTGAAATTGTGATGGGCTCATATGGAAAGTAAATGAAGCAAAAGACATGCTTCAAATACAAAGCAAAAATAATTCTGTTAACTTACTCAGTTTATAATACATTTTGTTCTTGGATGGCCAAAAAGATTTGAATGGCTGAAATATTTAATTATTGAACAGAAAAGAAGTAGAGGAGATCTTTATCTTCACTAATTAGTAAAAAGCATTTGACTACATTAGCTATCCGCATAAAATGGAGCATTAGCAAAACCTCCTTTAGGACAATTGTGACAGATAAGAACTAATAGCTAAAGATTAGATCTTATAATCTACTAATAGTCAAGTACAAAGCATTTTGGGTATTTTTTTAACACTATACATCTGCAAAGATCAGAGTCTACTCAGTTATAGTCCCCTTTCCTAACGAGAACAGTGTAATATATGACAAACACCTTAAGACTGTGTGATGATTTATAACCATTTAGACATTTACAGAAATAAGAAATATAAATACAGCTTACCATAACTTCCAATCACATTGGCACATATAACAGCCCCAAAGAAGTTTGGATAATACTTCTGAATTCTTGAAATCACTTTTTGGCAAGCTACACTTGGCTCATCTCCATTTCTCATGTATTCTACAGCTTGGTAACTGAGTCAAACAAAAGTAAAGCCTTTAGTATCACAGAATAAATACTAACATCAAATTGTGTTACATGAAGTTAGAAACTTATAACCTCAAAACTGTCCTACTTGAAAAAATACCTATAAATGAATACAGGTCAATAACATCTCCTCAATTTGTAAGTCAAGGCATGTAAACTTTGCTGCAATGTCATGTATTCAACTCATCTACCATAAACTTCAAATAAAGACTATCATTTTTGGCTTTGGCTGAATAAATATTATTTAATAATAACAGCCCATATTCATAGTATAAACATTTGTATGAGAAAAGGAGATACAATCCATGGGGAAAATACTTTACAGGACAAAATATGCAGTTATAGGAAATAATCATGTATTATACCTTCTACGTTTATCAATGATCATACTTTATTTAGTAGCTTTATGTGAAGTATTTAAATAGATCATAAATATTTTCATCTGTGAAGAAGGGTAAATTGTATGTATACCACAGAATTATGATTATTTATCTAAAAAGTCATCAACTAAGTTCCTGGTAAGAAGTTTGTATACACAATTTCTAAAAAGTACTTAGGCATAACAATCCAAATTATGTGATTATTATTTTTTTGGTCCTAAAAGAAGCTGTCTCTTCTCAAGATCTCTAAAGTTCAGGAAGGCAAGAAGTCATACCTTGGTAGGAAGCGTAGCAGTATGTCACCATCCCCAGTGGCGGCGGCGGCACCTACAGTATCATCAGCATAGGCCCCAGCTCCAGGAACTGGAGAATCTCCTACACGACTGTGAATAGAAAAAAGAAGAATTTAGGACAGAAAAATCAAGTGTAAACTAAACCATGTTAAAAGCTGTTTCAAAACAGGGATTTCCAAATAGCTGTTGATTACTGTACTGAGTAAATTCTTCACCAGAACACAAAGAGCAAATATTTCCCAAGCCTAAATGAATTGTGTAAGGATTTGCTTCTTTGATACATAAAGTCACAGAATGGAATTTACCAAACTAGATTAAAATGGTACTGGCCAGATGCAAAGAAGTGATGTAATTAGGGAGATGTTGGGAAAAAGACACAAAATGTCAGTTAAACAGGAGAAGCACATTCAAGGCATTTATTACAAATATGATTACAATTAATAACAATATATTGGATATTTGAAAACTGCTAAGACAGTAGTTTCATTTTCACTACATAAGAAGTAGAATATGAAGTAATGATTAAGCTAAACAGTTTGATTTCAAACTTATGTATCTGTATTTCATAGACACATGGAAATATGTTGTCAACTGACAACAAATTAAATATGTAGTTCGCAATTGAAAACAAATTCATTAAAAATAAAGACAAATGTTATCATCATGTTATTTGTCAAGATTTATACTTACTATTCTACTATAACCATTCTTTTTCATCTAATTTCTAGATGAATGCAACAGGTTCAAAACTGATTCACTCTATACATACTCTATTTCTGCTTCCTACATAATGTTTCTTCTCCTAATAAGTCTATTTAACATTTTTTTAATTGCATTTTATTGTCAGGATAATGTATAGAGGGGTTACGGTTACATTTGCCAGGTAATGGGTACATTACATCTTGAACCTTGAGAAAAATATTTAACATTTTTCTTTTATTTCACAACAAAATAAAGACTTCCTCGGGACGACCTAAAAAAATCTCTGGGCATCTACCTTAACTTCCTTTCATTATGCACACTGTGTGTACCTCCTGTACATACTCCCAGTTTCTTTTCCAGCAAGGAGAAATCCAGATCTGACACATACATTGCTTATACCGATTGTATGTTTCCCTCCCCTTTCAGTGGACTCATGTCTCACATCTTATTACCGATTCCTGGAATTCATCAACAACTCAGATTCAATATATTATCTCTGATACCCCGAACTATAAAGCACTCCTTTGGCTCTTCACAGGTACTGAAAGGTGATTTCCTTTGTTGATGTTCCTCGTATCCTAAGTTCAATATGGATTTGAGAGAGCTGTTCTAATGGAAACACTAACCCAGGTATTTTGAATTTTATACCATTTGTAGATGTACCAGCAGCAGTCTGTCCCAATTTATGAATTACAACCATGCCTAGAAGTAAAAAGAAAAAAGGTAAGTATCTAACATGTACCATAAATATAAGCAGATAATAAGTGATTGTTACAGTGTTAATGTCTGTCTGTCTAAAAGTTTGTGTACATAAAATGATGGATTTAGGAGATAGACATTTGAGAGGTGAGGCATGATGGCAAAACTCTAGAAGTGGGCTTAGTATCTCTATAATACAAACAACAGAGAGCTAGCTATCGTTTTCTACTAGGAGAGGCCTGGCAAGGCCAGGAAGTGGGCTCTCAAACCAGACACTCGATCTGTCAGTGCTTAGAAGACAAGCGTCTTAGCCTTCACAATTGTGAGGGGTAAATTTCTGTTGCTTTTAAGTCACCAGTCTGTGGTATGGTGTTTTAAAAGCCTGCATTGACTAAATAAATATAAAGATACTCTTTCATTAAGGTAGAAGAAGGGATTTGAGAATGCTGAAAACTATACTAGTGGTATCAGTCTCTGCATTTTAATGACTTGGCTTCACCACATAGGTGGATAGACATCCCATATCCTCATTCTTCAAATTGGTCAGTTATAATCACCAATATAAACTCATATAGACTGTCAATATTACTGTTTGGAAAAAAATTATTGAAAAGTAATAACAAACTAGAATAATCAAATTAAATAAATATTTAAAAATAATTAAATATTTTTAAATCTTCATGTATTGGATTTTGGGGATCTTGTAAAAATGATTTACCAGATTGTATGTAGATACTAAGACAATTAGAATGTATGATCATTTGACTCTCTACTTTTTTAATATCATTAAGTACATTCTAATAGCAAAAAGGTGCTCAGTTTCTTGGACCTCATTCTTAATACAAAGTACAAAGGTGTGTGTTCACTTTTGTGTTAAGCTGATTAAGTTTATTCTACAAAACATTATTGTGTAGAAGCATGTGATTTTTCTATCTAAAATGATTCCCTGAAAATAAGTTAGTAAGTCTTACTGCTTTTTTTTTCTTTTGTTCTTAGTGTTCACTAAAAAATAGGGCTATAAAAAGGGAAAGAGTACAGAAGAGGGAGAGAGAGAAAACCTGGTAGTTAAAATAATCAAAATCAAGTTCTGGTACTTGAGTAAGGATAAAGATAGTTGACTAAATATTAATCCTATAAAATGAATAAAAGACAAGAGTTACCAATAGTATCATGACCATGGACATCTTCTGTTGCTTCTGTTACTTCATGGGTGAGATCATTTTGCTTTGAAACACGACGTGGTTTGTAAGGTCCACAGTGTTTAGAAGGATCTGGAATAACATTCTGTAAATAAGATTCAAATGTCATTTATATAAAATGTGTTTAAAAATTGGGAAGTGCTTAACAACCACTATTCAAAAGTAAGATAACTCAAAGCTTCTAATTTAAAATGTGAAAATTGATTAATATAAAGCAAAAATAAAAGCAAATTTAACAGGTATACATACTCTCCAGTGATTTGGCTGACACTTGTGACCAAGCCAGTTTGAATGAAGAGCTTTGGAAGCATGGGTAGATAAATCCTCATTGGTGAAGCCCATACTTTCAGCAAACATGGTGGCTGGAGATTAGAAAGAAAGATGTCAATTAACCAAGCACAATCTTTTAAACAAAACATGTGTGCTACAGGCATTTTATGTTAGCTATCTCTTAAATGGAATCCCCAGACACTTCTGGCAGAATACATAAAGATTTCAAAAGGCATTTTGGACACAAATAATTTTAGGGGAATAGATTTCTGGATTTCTACAGTCTTTCCTACAATTGAATGACTGAGAATCCTCGGATGTATTATGGCAGTTCTTTGATTACTTTACCTTACCATCTTTACACTTTACTAAGGAAAGATAGACTTCTCACTAACATAGTATGCAAGGTCCAAGATATAGAAAGTTGGATATACCAAACGAAGGGACAACTGGATTCAATGAATGAATAACATCCTTAGCTTGGTAATTTGCAATTATGTACTTGCGGCAAATGGAAGGAAGCCCACTACAGTTGCTAGATAAATAAAGTAATTTTTGATTATAGGATACAGTATGATTTTTGGTATATAGCTTGGAAATAAGGGACACTGTCATAGCAAACTCCTTTCCATCCTATTTTGCTAATATTAATAATGCTCTCTGGGTCTTATACAAAGAGTAATACAGAGAGAAAATTAATGCAGATTCCTGTTTCAGTGGCAGCAGTTACTCATTTATAGATAATAGAGTATTTTTAAAAAATTCAGCCTAAAACACAAAGAAAGTGAGACTTGAAGTTAAGTAACCTATCCAGACACACAGATAATAAGTAAAATAGCTAGAATTTGAGCTTAGGTATGCTTTTCTCTATTTTTTTTTTAATAGCCCTATTTTTCAGTGAACACTAAGAACAAAAGAAAAAAAAAGTAAATTGTAGCTAAAAAATACCTGACTCTCCCACTAAAAGTGTGTGTGTTGTATGTTCCAGTACTTTTCGGGCCACACCAATTGCATTTTTAATCCGTCTAAGGTCTCCTACTGCACCTACATTCATAACAGTGCTGTAAGAAAAAAAAAGCAGTAAGATTTACTGAGCTACTTTCAGGGAATCATTTTAGATAGAAAAATTACATCCTTCTACACAAAAGTGAAAACACACCCATGTACTTAATGATATTAAAAAAGTAGAGTCAAATGATCATATATTCTAATAGCACAAAGGTGCTCAGTTTCTTGGAGCTCATTCTAAATACAGAGCCGTATAGTTTCAGGTCAGCGAAATTACAATACTTGTACCTGGTAGGAAAAGGACAGTTTATAAGGTCCCCTCCCCCACCTCCGCAGAGACATTTTTTTTTTTAAAGGATTTCTCCACAATTCAAGAAGACTACCTTCTTTTCTTAGATATTTCCACTTTTAGGATATTTACTTTTAAGATAAATCCCTTGTGTTTGAAAGAAAGTGAACTATAATAAGCTAGAAGTCTTGACCTGTGGTAAAACTCACACACTCTTCCATCTTACTTTTAGAAGGCTACTTTAAATGGAACTCAAGATGAACTGAAGGCACAGAGATGAATACGTATGAAGGGTGTTCTTACCCATCCATGATCATGGCATCCAGTGTGGTCTCCCCAAGTTCATCAGGACTGCCTCCAAAGCCTACTGAGCCATCACACTGCTCTCTCTCACACACTTCACAGCCACTCTCCACTGCATCCAGGGCAGAACCTCCAGATATTAATGTCCGCCATGCTGTTAAACCCAATAATTCTTGTTTAACTTTCTTTTTCAATACCAAAATGCAACAGTCCAAGAGCATTTTCAAACTCCTATTTATTTTCTTTTCATATTCTTACTCTCAAACTGAAGTTATAACAGAATAATCAAATTGTATAAAAGTGCTACAGAGGAGTTAGTGATAGAGACAAAATTATATCATTAGTTACTATGAAAAATTCAAAGACTGGTTATTGGTATAAAATGAATGCTTTTCCACTTATATTGATTTTTTTTTTCTATGTAAAAAAAAATGAAGCAAGGGCTGGGAATTTGGCCTAGTAGTAGAGTGCTTGCTTAGCATGCAGGAAGACCCAGGTTTGATCCCTAGATAAAACATACATAGAAAAAAAAGCTGGAAGTGGTGCTGTGGCTCAAGTGGTAGAGCTCTGGCCTCGAGAAAGTCCAAGGACAGTGCTCAGGCTCTGTGCTCAAGCGCAGGACTGGCAAAAAAAAAAAAAAAAAAAAAAGAGTAAGTATCCTCTCATTTTTAAAAAATGAAACTAAGAATACTCAAAGGCAATTACACTGAAACCTTATTAAATCCCAGTAATAAACATCTGCACTATTACTACCACACTTGTGCTATGTGTGTGGCTTGGACTAGCCTGGAATTCACTGCGTTCACTGTGTAGCCCAGGCTTGCCACTGGCTTGGTGCTGGAAATCCTCCAGTGTGCTGGGATTACAGGCTTATGCCACTCATTAGATTATTAAAATATGCATAGTTAATCCTTACAGTGAGGTAACACCTATCACAGCAAGTTTTAGTGAAACTGTAAACATCAAATAAGCAACTACAATGTAGGTTTCACATGGATTTGAGTAATTTCCGTAACATGGTTTTAGTACTGTGCAATTACAATCTTCGGCTTAAAAAAAGAGGAAACAGGTTAGGTACTAAGGTGGGCCTTTCTTGCAGCACTATACTGTTCTGTGGACATCCCCACACTGAGTGGGAAAGGTCATCGTGGACAATTTCTTCAAAGGCCAGTAAGCACTAATTATCAAGATGGTACCTGTAAGCTTTAGACATGGATTCTTAGACAATTTCCGCTTTAAAACTTACAAGGAGGGCCCGGAGTTTGGCCTAGTGATTAAAGTGGTTAGCATGCATGAAGACCCAAGTTCAATTCCTCGGTATCACATACATAGAAAAAAGCCAGAAGTGGTGCTGAGGCTCAAGTGGTAGAGCTCTAGCCTTGAGAAAGTCCAAGGACAGTGCTTAGGCCCTGAGCTCAAGCCCAGGACTGGCAAACAAAACAAAACAAAACAAACAAACAAACAAAAAACAAAAAAAAATCTTACAAGGAACAGCCCTCCTCTCTGTAGACTCAGATGTGAGTGGAAGGGTCTGAAAACTGTCCTGTACTAGTTAGTATGAATAGGAGAGGATTACAGAAACAAGCATGATAACTATGCTTTAAAATGAAAGAAAAACTGCCCGAACAGGATAATATATAATATCAAAGCATAGATGATGACTTGATGAGGGCAGTTCAGTGGGGGAATTACTTCAGAGAAGAGGTGACACTCTAAAAGATGCACTCAACCTCCCTGACTGCCTAGGAGAATTACTTCCGGGAGCTCTGACCCGAAGAACAAGATGCCAACACCCTGGTTCCAGCTGTTAAATACAAAGGAGACCCTCCAGGCTGAGGTTAGAGGGGTGCGGGGAGGGGCGGGCCGGAGGAGTCCCATGCCGTGCGGACAAGGTGTCAGCCAAACAAACGGAAAAAGCGGCTCGGACCCCTCTAGGGGAGTAGGTGGAGAAGGGCCCTGGGGGGTGAGGTCCGTGAGCAGGGGATAGGGCCAGAGGGGAAAGTTCAATGGGGTGGAGTGGGGGGGGGGCCCCGCAGGGGAACGGGGTTAAAGATCACTTGCAGAGAACGCCAGAGTGCGGGCAGGGCCCGGAAGCTGGGCACGCAGGAAGCCAGCGCTCACTTCCTCCCCCCTTCCGACCCCCACGACTTTTGGGGGTCCGCGGCCCGGCGCCTTCCCCGCCCCCCCCCTTAACTTCTCGGGGCCCCGGCGGCCTAGCAGGTCCTCTCAGACCTGCGCGCTGGGGGCAGCTCCCGGGCGCCGGGCCTTCTCTCCGCACCTGCTACGGTTGCATTCTTAAAAGGCCAAGTGTTGAGGACCAGAGGGAGGGCGCCGAAGCCGCGCACCAGGGCCGGGCTGAGGAGCAGCGGCACGAGAAGCGGCAGCAAATTCGACTTCCGCGCCATAGTTGGCCAGCGCGACCCAGGTCGCAGGCTGTGAGGTCAGAACCCTACCCTACCACCAGCCGGTCCGACCCGCGGAGTCCTCCCAGGCCCCGCCCGCCCACGACCACGCCCACACACGACCACGCCCACCACACCGCCACGCCCTCCGCACAGCCACGCCCACCGCACTCGCTAGGAATAGGGATCTGTGTGTGATTGTATCCCTCGGCTCCTTCAAGCCTCGCGAGACCTGGCCTTCTCAGGGACCTGAGAGAATGCCCTAAAGCCTGTCTGCGGTGTGCTGGGCTCTGGTTTTCCTTAAATGCTGCGCTGATTGTGTTTTATTTTATAGTTTAAAGCGTCAACCAGATTGCTGCTTCCCCCGATTTTAAAAGTACACGGGAAGCTTCGTCATGGAAAGGAAGGGTAAGATTAGGCCACTGTATGCTCTTCACACTGATGTGAAAATGTGTGAATCCCAGTGGCTAGGCCCTAGGAACTTCAGATAATCGCTTGGGATTGTTATTCGGATTTTACATATTTTTCCTCAGAAGACTTGAGTTGAAAAGTTTGCCAAGCCTAAATAAAAGGAGGAAGATGAAGAAGAATGGAGGTGCCCTAGAATTCCTCAGAGTTCCATAATGTCTTTGGGGAGTAGAGGTGAATTGGATCTTGGCTAAGACCACATCCATTTTAGATTGTTTTCTCCTTGCAGTTCCAGTGGTTTCTCACCACAGCTTTTTTGTAGGATGTCCTCTGAACCAAAATCCCTGAGCTAGAAGAAGAAAAGAGTGTCTGAGAAAATACAAATGTACCTTCTTCATAGTCCACTGAAATGCAAGAAAGGCTACCTCAATAATTCTATAATTCTTCTTTTTCTTCTTCTTCTTCTTCTTCTTCTTCTTCTTCTTCTTCTTCTTCTTCTTCTTCTTCTTCTTCTTCTTCTTCTTCTTCTTCTTCTTCTTCTTCTTCTTCATGTATTTTACCTTCCTGCCTGGCACCATTAAGAACTGAATAAATGTTTGAATAAAAGGAGGGGTGGAGGTTTTACATGCATGATAGAAGATGCTCGTTTTGATAATTCGGTTGCTTGCAGAGCTGTGCAAACATGAGCCAGTAAATCCCTTTGGGGCTAGAATGCTTGCCCATGTAGCTGAAGGGAGACAAATAATTTTAAACAGCATCTATAAATCTATTCAGACTTATAAAATATGAACTAGATGGGAATTGTGAGGCTCACACAAAAATCTTCAAAGTTCTTATTGCTAGGAAACTGAATACATAATTTAAACAACATAAGATAGTCTACCCCAAGGCAGGAAATGCTGTTAAAGAATTACATGTAATTAAAGGGAATTGACACAAGGTCTTTCTAAGGGATTTCAGAGGTGTATTTAACTTACTGAATATAGAACTAAAACCAAGTGAAATGGGAAGGATGCATGAAACCATGCAAGGAAGCAAGGAAAATGTACACGGTCCTTTGAATTAATTTTTCTTAGTAACTAAGTTCAGTATTATACAGCCTAAGGAACTAAACTAGCCTTTAGTTGAAAACTGTAAGATACAGTACATGGAAAACTGGTCTCATTTTTCTTTTTTTTTTCTTTGCTTTTTACTTTTGTTTTTATTTTGTGCCAGTTCTGAGGCTTGTACTCAGGGCCTTAGCACTGGTCCTGAGCTTTTCTGTTCAAGCATAGCATTCTAGCACTTTGAACTACAGCTCTACTTCCAGTGTTTTGGTAGTTAGTTGGAGACTCATGGACTTTCGTGCCCAGGCTAGCTTTGCACACAAATCTCAGCCTTCTAAGTATCTAGGATTGAGCCATGGATACTCAGATAAAAAATGTAAACCCTTATTTCCATATATATATATATATTTCTTGTAATTAATAGAAGGGTTACATTATATTTGCCAGATGGAAGGTGCATTACTTCACATACATTGATACCCTTTCTCATGTGCCCCCCACCCCCACCCCTCATCTTGTTTTCCCCCCTTCCCTATCCAATTTCAAATACCCATTCTTTTCTCCAATATTCCCACTCCTTATTTGAAATCAAAATAGTAGCAGAGAAGGTTACCTCATCTGTGGTTTGGAAAAGAACAGCTAACTAGTGTGAATGCTTGAGAGAAAGTCTTAACTTGACAATTTTCTTGTGACTAGTTGTTTTTAATTTAATAATCAACAATCAGGACTCTATCCTATCTACGGGTTTTTAGAAGCTTTTGAACAGCTTGGTGGGTTTGTTTGATTAAACATTGTCTCATGTCTGTAGCTAAGTCTCAATCAAATTAGTTTGTCTATTTTGGTTCCTTCTAGAAAATTATTTGTATTTGAACTAATACTTGGAGAATAGTTTCAAAGACTAGGAAGTCACATTATGTTTTTCTCAGATTTCCATTTATGCTTCAAAGTAACAGGATTCTTTTTGGTTGAAGTACATGTAAATGAAAAGGGTTACCTTTTGTTAAAAAGATTAGTATACTTCATAAAGGATATAGTTTCCTGACATCCTCTTTAGTTTTTATTTATGGAAATCATTAATTTTGCAGCAGAGATAAGGCATTACTACTAAATAACAGTAGTATAACATAATTTGTATATAATTTTAGAATTATTGTACAGTTGTATTTATTAAATAAAAATAACATTAAAATTGCCTATAATAAAGTGATTCTCAATTTAAAACTTAGAGCAATATTTCCTATCATCTGTGTTTAATATTTGTAACTTTCCTGAGCTAGCCTCCCTCACCTCATCTATAAAATGAAGATATTTATAATTTGCTTTCTCATTTTATGAAGTTGTGTGAATGATGTAGGAGACACAAAGCAATATTAGAGTGCTAGTTTTGTTTGTAATTTCAATTTTCAAATATTCAAAGAGGAAACAATCCAAACAAAGCAGCAAACATAAATCAATTTGAGATTTAAAAAAGTCCTTAGACTTAATAAAGAATTGAATGAATAACTGTGTTCATCTTAATGTCAGCATTTAGGATTTCTTTGACCCTACCAAATGAGAGTTAAAAAAAAAAATGTGTCCTGAGTACTTTGAGCTGTCTAAAAGTTTTCATTTAAATGTTGATAGAGATGAGACATGACAGGGTTGTGAGTTTTCTAGATGTCTTAAGAACAGTATCCTCAAGTTTTACCAAGGAGAATCTCTCAAACAGAATCTTAAAAGATGTTACAGCCGTGTGTGTGTGTGTGTGTGTGTGTGTGTGTGTGTGTGTGTGTGTGTGTGTGTGTGTGTGTGTTGGAGCTTTGGGATAGTAGTTTCATGCAGCTGCAGGCCCCCCTCCATTTCCTCTAAACTTCATGGCTTTCAATTTATCAGTCTCGGAAGGATGAAGAGTTGAGTCTCTCCTGATAGCATTTGAAGCTGTGGTTCCACTGAGGATTTAACGCTGTAGTTGCAGGGAGTCTAGGTATTTCAAATCTGAGGCTTAAAAATCTAAGCCACCGCCTCCGGCTTTTGCACTGATGCTGTGAAATCCGTTTGAGAAACATGACCATGTTTTGCTACTTGTTCAAAGCTGTGAGCGTGACTTGGCATTGAAATAATAATTTCTTTTTTTATAACTCCCCACTGAACTATTATGTGGGTTATCTAAACACAGTTTCTTTCTTTGATTGGCATTTGCTCTTTTCAGTTTCACAAACTGTAGGTAATAAGTTTTGTTGATGTTAGAGCTTTTTTAAATTTAAATCAATTTTTTTTCCTTAAGCTAGGAATACTTGATGTTGCTACCCGAAGGTACACTCTGGATATAATTAGAGTCATAGAGAGGTGTCATCTTATTATTCTCTAAATGAGAAAAATGACTGTTCTTGTTTTGTGAGATAGTTTTCTTCAGTTGTGCCCCCATTCAAATCACAAACATACTTTTAACTTTGGAAATGTTTAAAGTCATCTTAGCGACATAAGAAGACCATGGTTGTATAGTAGAATGTTGGCCTTTTTATGATTTCCCCCCTCTAAGTTATGTGCAACATATTCCCAATTTGTAATTGTAATGTCAGGCCACTGCTATTTTTGTAGACTTGACATAAGAAGGGCATTGCTTTGAATAACAGTTGTTTACAATATTAGCATGTTTTTATGAAAGAGATCCATTAGTGCAGTAAAGACCTAGAAAAACACAACAAACTTCACATTGTCTTCCTACCACCTTAAAAATCACTTTGACATTGTAAGTTAGTGTCCCTGGTGAATCTTACTTAAAAAAAATCAGCTATGCAGGCAGATTCCCAAGGTAACAATGACTTATAAAGTATTTTGTTCATTGAAAAATCACATCAATTGCTTGATTTAAATAGAAAAATGTTCTAATAGTAAACATGTGGATTTTTGTGTGTATGTAAGTAGTGTATTTCCCAGTGGTTTATATAAGGTTTTGAAAATAAAGATTATTTTACATGTAATTTATTAGCCTTTTTCTTTTGTATAAATAACACATACATATGTATAAATTCTGTGTGTATATATACATACATATATACATATATTTCAAATATCTTTAAATTCTTCAGCCCTGGTAGAGAAGAGCCAAATTGAAATTTAATTGATATTTATATTTGATAATATCTAGTCATTAATAACAATATTTAATAACAATATTCTGTTATATAATGATTTGGTATTATATATAGTTATATAACCCTCTTTCTAATTTATTGTATCTTTAACCTCCTTAGATATCATTAAAATCTGTGCTTTTTATATTTTTACTGAAAAATCTAAATATGCAAAAAGGGCTCAAATTATATAACAGATTGAAGGGTTTTTAAAAATAAAATCATAAAACATAAAATAAAATCATTACCTACATATTCTTACCACTTATAGATTCCAAACCCTACAACATATTACTTTAAAGACTTTATTTTATAAGATGAAGTTTTTGTTCAAAGAAATATTAAGCAGGAATTGCAAAGATTTCCCATATTTTCTTCTCACTACATATAACAACCTTTCTCCTTATCAATAACCCGTATGGTATATGCTTTGCATTTGATGAACCTCCATTGACAACTGAAGCCCACAGTTCACGTTAAGGCTTGCCCTGGGTCTTATGCAGTCAATATTTTGGATAACTTTACAATGACGTTGTTGTATAATTATGCTACTCTACAGTATAGTTTTCTGCAGCACAAATTTGCTAAGTTCTGCCTAGTCCTCCCTTTCTTCCTGTAAACCCTGGCAACTGCTTACTGTTTTACATTTTCTAAAATGTCATGGTAAGACTTCTATAGTCTATAGATTTTTCATATTGTTTTCTTTAACTGATCTTTTTTATTGTCCTGTTTTTTTCTCTGTCTTTCCATTGAGAGTTAATTTTTTTTAACATGGGATAATGTTCCATCATCTCAATGTACAGAATTCATTTTAGTTGCTTCCAAGATTTAGCAGTTATCAAGTTGCATTAAACATTCTGTGTGTAGGCACAACATAATTTTAAAAGATGTAGAAAAATCATTAATAGCTGTACAAAAGTTTAGCCATTGATTACTTTTGCTTTACAATTTCTGTTGATTTTTTTAGAATTTGTTGGTCAGACATATCATTTGGTTTATGTAACATGAAAATATATTTTAAATTATGTACAGGGATTTAGGACATAGATTCATACTTAAATATGAATCTTACTGACTAGATTTTCAGAAGAGTCAGGACAGACTTAGAGATTAAGAAGATATCCAAATACAAGATAAATTCAGGATGTCAGGTAGTTGAAGGTGAATTCTGATTCTGAAAAAACATTTTGATTCCATCTTTGTAATTTCAGCCTGGTACAGAATTGATCAGTTGGTAAGCCTACTAACTTTTAGTTGGTACCCAGAGAACTGATGACACTTAATAGTGAAGGAGCCTTAATTACTAGATAGCCCATAAAGGCTAGATCATAAATCTTGAAAACTCATTGAAATCTATAGGTTAAGGGCTATGGAAACTATAACTCTGAAACGTTGTGCTTGTAGTTGCAAATGCTAGTAAACTTATAAGTGGCCTTTTAAAGGGATTTATTATTTATGTAGCTGGTAAGGTAGAAAGCTGCTAATATTAGTTCAATAGCTCTACAATGTCAAAATTTACTTGCAATCTTTTTCTTACAAGAGAGCTGTAGTTATTTGAGATGGAAAGTTCTAGTTATTCAAGATAGGGGAGAGGGCAAAGGACTCGTGTCAGCCACATCTATGTTTCCTTTTTATTTGGTAACAAAAACAATCCCTGACCCTTTCAACAGAGTGCTACTTTGTGATCATTGGTCAGAAAGATGTTATTTTGCTTTGTCAGTAATGCCTATGATACATACAGCATATATATAAAGTATAAAATAGGAACATACATATAGAAACTGGAGCTCAGAAACTTAGGTGGACTACTTATGTGTGTGTGTGTGTGTGTGTGTGTGTGTGTGTGTGTGTGTGTGTAAACTTCGTAATTGACACTGAAATTCATGTGGGTATAAATTTGCAGACAGAACCAATCTTATTTATACTGCAAGAATCAAATAAATTCCATTCAGTACATGAATTATGACTGTGCTCAGGAGGATACTGAAATGAAAATGGTACTTCTCCCTTTAGGATAAAAGAATAGTTATCTTTGAGAATAAGAGATTAAAGAGAAAATCGAAGAGTTAATGCCTGTGAATCTTGATCTTCTCTCGGAACAGTAAGGTCACCTGCCAAGATTACAGTAGTTTTGGATTAGAATTGGCAAGTCAAAATTGGTGACAGATTTAGATTCATTATGGAAAATCTCAAATATACCATGGAACATGAAAGAAGATCCATTTGAAATCAAGTATTGATCATAGTTTTTTGCTTTGTATCCCTGGAAAATACATGCATTACAACATAACAGGTGAAGAATTAGCTTGCTGAGAGAGGGTCTAAGTGTTTGATGTGAAACACATTGGTTGCTGATAATAGCAAAGTCCATATTAGAGAGTGGGCAAGTAGGAGTTTGCAATAAATGATAAAAATCTTTTCTCAGACAGCTGATGATTGCATCCTAGGATTCAAAGGCAGGGTCAATCATCAAATGAGGAGGAGGATTTTACAATCTAGTATAGCATTAGAAAATGTTGCCTTACTCCTCCCTCCACCCTTCCTTCCTTTTTGATCTTCCCTCCATTTGGCTCTCCTGTTTCCTTTTCTTCCTTTGTTCCTTCTACCTACTATCTTGCCTTTCCTCTGTTCTTTCCTTTCCTTTCCTTTTTACTCTCCTACTTTCAAAGTATCTATTGGTTGCCTGTTTTGTATTTTTTATTTTTTTTGGCTAGGAATGCTTTTAGGTTATGGATATAATGGAAAAAGACACATTTCCTACTCCAACAAGGTTTATCTAAAGTACTAATAAAGGACATAGAAAGAGCCATGGATGCAAAGCAAGCAGCATCATGATATTATTGGGATGGGATGCAATGCTCCTGCAGAGGTATTGAGGCATAGTTTTGAAGGAAAACCCTGTGTCAATGACCCGCATGTGTGGTATAAGAGAGAGGACTTGAGTCTGATACCAAGGTTTAGGTGGCTATTGGTATTGGACAAAATCACTATATATATATATATATATATATATATATACTTGAGAAAATAGGATAAGTAGTATGTATAATACATATTTATAAGTAGTATGCATATATATATATATTTGCTTTGGATACAGAGTGGTCTTTGAGTTGTCCTGTCAAATGTTATGAGTAATGCAGATTTTTCTACATTATTCATAACAATTACTGGAGGATAGTGTTGATGTGAGTAAGCATCATGAATACAGGAGCCCAAACTTCTGGCTCTAATACCTATGATTTCCTTCAAAGAAGTAATCCATATTTCTGGTTTAAGTTAGATGAAGAGAAGAAAAACTTAAAAAATATTGAAGAAAGTCTTTTGCCCCATCTTACATTTTCTTTCATATTGAAGATATTCATTAATTACCCTTGACTTTTTTTACTCCTTGACTCCTTGGCTTCTTTGATGGGTGTATTTGAAAAGACTAAAGTGGCCAACAAAGTTTATTACCTTTTATCTTCTGGAACCTCAGATGCTCATGGACAGTAGATTGTTTGCTTCTGATTTGTCATTCATACATCTGTGTATTCTAGAATACACAGATGATCTTTGAGTAATCTGACACTTCTTAATTTCATATTTTTATTTACTAAGATTGCTGCTGAGGAAGAGTACTATTATTTGATGAAATTCACTGAAGGACACAGCAAAAGTAATAGTTACCTACCATCTTCTGATTCAGAAACATATTCATACAGAATTTCATTTAGGAAAAATGATTTTACATTTGAAGGATTAAGTTAAATATCATGATCAAACTCACAGCTATTAACAGCAGAAAGATAATATATTGAGCTATTCTGGGTGTTCTTAATACCAAATGCAATGAATTCCTCTTATGTACATAACTGACATATATATATATACATGAGATGATATATTTTTTTTACATCACTGAGGGTAGTTCATACATTCATCAATGTTTGAACAGTTACATAGGGATCCTCTGGCAGTACATAAAACAGAAAATTTTCTAGTCTGTAATTTATTAAGGTCTTATACATTTACTAATCTATTTTACATATGAAACATCTCAATTTTTTATTCCAGTCTAAAATATATTCAAATACATTTTTCCTTGAGAGTTGCTCTTCATGAAGTTTCTTACTTGGCATCTTGATCTTGAATTTAGATATTAATATCATGAAGTTATGGAGCTGATAACATTTGTGATTCAACTAAGAAATGGACAGTAACATCACAGCACTTTGGTTTTTTAGATAGAGCTTTTTTCCACCAAGTACCTTTTAATTCCTCCATCTTGGCAGATTAAGCTATTAATCATTGCAAAAATTTAAAAGTCTCCTGCTTCAAAATGGAAACTATATTGTGCTTATTTTTATGTGAAAGAGAATTCTAACATGGTAAGTACCCAGGAGAATCATTATGGACAGATAGTAGTACAATATGAATGACACTGGAAGGCTTCCATGTGGCAATAAACTCTTATTTCCAGCCAAGACCCATCAACACAAATGGACAGAAAAGTGAATTAGCTGTTGAGGCTGTGAATTTACTATTAAGAGCAACTGTGCAATCTAGTTTCCAAGACCCATGCTATCCAAACACATTTTTCTACATTACATAATGTTATCATTTAAATATTGTCATTCAAATGTGAAGACCAGCTGTGCATATCAGGACACAGCTGTTGGGTTGAGGTGCAGATAAGCCATCTGGTGCTTGGTTCTGGGTGGTTAAATTCCAGCCAGGGATTTAACTTCATATCCAGCTGTGATAAAGTAAATTGAAGGCTGCATATTATTCCTAAGAAATCACTCCTTTGGGATATTTCTCAGAAATAAATTTTAACCAGAGGTGTCATTGATTGTTTTTTTTACACTTTCAATTATATCATTTGCCAAAATAAAACCAAACAAAAAACTTCAGTCATTTAATTTTCTTTTTTTATGAAATAAAATGGAATCCCTAAGGAGAATGAAGCTTTTCAGTCTTCCTCAATTTATACATGTACAGGGACCATCTGTAGTACAAAATTGGCTTCCCACATCTCTCAGAATGATGAAAAGAAAAAAATCAAGTGATCCATAAAGGCTGAGAAAAAAGCAAAGGTGGTAATTAGCCTAATTTCCTCAATAATTGTGTCAGTAGGCATATAAAATATGAATTCAACAGAATTATCATGACAGTCATCTCTGTGTTCAGACACATCTTGTTCTTCACATCAAATGTTGTTAAGGGAAGGATCTTAAAATATTGTGTTGAGATTTTGCAGGTCAAATCCAGAGAGAGAGAGACAGACAGACAGACAGACAGATAGAGACAGACAGAGAGAGAGAGAGAGAGAGAGAGAGAGAGAGAGAGAGAGAGAGAGAGAGGGGGAGAGAGAGAGAGAGAGAGAGAGAGAGAGAGAGAGAGAGAGAGAGAGAGAGGGGGAGAGAGAGAGAGAGAGAGAGAGAGAGAGAGAGAGAGAGAGAGAGAGAGAGAGAGAGAGAGAGAGAGAGAGAGAGAGAGAAAGAGAGAGAGAGAGAGGGAGAGAGAGGGAGAGAGTGTGTGTACTGGGGCTTGAACTCAGGGCACTGTCCTTGG
The DNA here is from genome assembly GCF_031878675.1 of Megascapheus bottae. Taxonomy (NCBI): domain Eukaryota; kingdom Metazoa; phylum Chordata; class Mammalia; order Rodentia; family Geomyidae; genus Megascapheus; species Megascapheus bottae. Next base: position 25,158,599 of record NC_143528.1, on the reverse strand, counting down.
GTTTTCTCAAGGCTAGAGCTCTGCCATTTTCATTTCCAGCTTTTCCCATGTATGTTGTACACAGGAATCAATCCAGCTTCATGCCTGCTTGGCAAGCAATCTACCACTAGGCCAAACTCCTGGCCCAAGAGAAGATTTTTTATTTTACCTCTTTAAAATATTTTAGCAAATGAATGCCCTATAAATATATTTATCTGAAGCAAATAACAAGAATACATATCAGTTCATGAATGGAATGGTGTTACAGTATATTTTAGGAATGTTAACTTGTTTTCTTATAAATTATGGCCATTTTATTTTCAATTTATCCATTTTTTATTTAAATATAGATCTTGCTGAATCTGTTATTTATAACTATATATTTTATAGGAAATGCTGCGTGTGTGTATGTTTTAGTGCACAATGTTAAGTAGATAACTTGAAGTAAATACCATGCCTTAAAAAATTGAACAGTGAGAACAAAAAGTCCTGAGAAACATGAGATGTTTTAGTCCTAAATCTTTTAATGATTAGACATACTACATGTATGGGATGATATATTGTTCATTCATAAAGAAGAGTAACATGAAATTATGAATGAAATTGTGTCATTTGCAGGAAGATGAAAGTGACTATCATGTTGAGTGAGATAATCCAAACTTCAAAAACACAGATACTCTATGTCTGTTCTTTCTCATTTGAGGACTAGAGACAGAAATTATGATGATGACAAAGTAATGAGGGAATGTGAAAGATGGCATAATGAAATGCTGTTTGAGAAAAGGGATAGGAGGGAGGCGGAATCATACTATTGAGGGGAAAGTAAATTGATTCTGCTTTCTAGTTCAGTATATTTTCAAATGAGGTTGAATATTTAAACTATTAGTTTTAAGCTTTCTTTTTTCATATATTTTTATTGTAATTAATAGAATGGTTACATTATATTCACCAGATAGAAGATGCATTATTTCACATACATTGATACAGTTTCTCATGTCTTGGTCCCCATTTCCCTCCCACCACCCCAGCCCCTCATCTTGTTTCCCCTTCTTCCCTATGCAATTTCAAATAACCAAATACACATATATACAATATATCAGATAACAAGGTGAAATACTGAGACAATATGAGATAACCAAGGGAAGCAAAAGAGATGAGAGATAACATAGTGCATTAAGGACAACAATCACTCATTATATGGCTTTTGTTCCTATATCCTAGAGGTCCTTTTATTTGGTGTCATACTATATGGCCTTATGTATCTAGGTTTTGTTCTATTGTAAATCTCTGATAGGAGAGCCCAAGGTTTCTACTGATTATGCCAAATGAGGGAAACCATTGAGCCTATGTTCCTTTGAGTCTGGCTTACTTCACCTAATATGATTTTTTTCTAAGTCTTTCCATTTCCTAACAAATGGGGAGATGTCATTCTGACAGCAGCATAGAATTCCATTGTGTATAAATTCCACATCTTGATCCACTCATCAACTGAGAGACATCTAGGTTGGTTCCATATCTTTGCTATGGTAAATAGTGCTGCAATGAACATTGTTGTGCTAGTGGATTTAGTATTTCCTTGTTTCTGGACAATTAGGTAAATGCCAAATAGTGGAATTGCTCGGTCATAGGTGGGAGTTCTATGTTTAGTCTTTTGACCAACCACCATACTGCTTTCCATAGTAGTTGAAAGGAGTTTGCACTCCCACCAACAGTGTAGTAGTGATCTCTCCTGGCCAAATCCCCTCCAGCATCTGTTGTTATTAGATTTCTTGATCATGGCCATTCTAACTGGAGTGACGTGAAATCTTACAGTTGTTTTGATTTGTATTTCTTTTATGACCAGAGATGTCGAGCATTTCTTCATGTGTCTATCAGCCATTCTTATTTCTTCTTGAGAGAAGACTCTCTTTAAGTCTTTGGCCCATCTTTTAATGGGATGGTTGTTTCCTTGGAGATTAGTTTGGGAGGGATTCAATTTTTTGAGCTGTTGATATATTTTAGGTGTGAGGTCTTTGTCCATAGTATGGTTAGTGAAGACCTTCTCCTACTCTGCAGGCTTTCTAGTTAATTTGCTAGCTATGTCCTTTGCTATACAGAAGCTCTGCAGTCCCACTAATCCAGACTGTCTCTGATTTATTTTGTTTCTTGGTTCTTATTAAGAAAATTTCAACCTATGCCCAGGAGACCTAGTGGATCTCCTATTTTTTCTTGTAAAGTTTTCAGTGCACCTGCTTTTACCTCGAGGTCTTTGATCCATTTGCAGTTAATCCTGGTGGAGGATGACAAAGAAGGATCCAACTTTAGTTTTCTGCAGGTGGGTGACAAAGAAGGATCCAACTTCAGTTTTCTGCACGTGCTTAACCAGTTTTGCCAGCACTACTTGTTGAAGAGGCTGTCTTTCTTCCATTCTATTTTTTTTTTTTGGCTCCCTTATCAAAGTTTAGGTGGCCATAGGTCTGCGGGTTAATATACAGGTTCTCAGTTCTATTCCATTGGTCTTCTGGCCTGTTCTTGTGCCAGTACCAAGCTGTTTTGGTCACTATAGCTCTGTTCCATCTGTACATTGCTTTAAATAAAATATTTATTATCAATGTTTATATAAAAATGAAATTCCAAATCCAAATGAAATAATTCTTAGAATACTAAAGATGTTTATTTCTTAAACATCTTCGCAGTGATTCATTTGGGGAGTTTTAGTACATTCTATCAGGAGTGTATAAGTTATACATTATTGGCACAAGCAGAATGGAAACATCAGCTTAAAGGTACGTCCAGAAAAATATGTCTAAATAATTCTGTACAGATGGCCACATTTAAAAAAATTATCATCCCAATAGAGAGCTTTGCCACAATAGTTCTCCATAACTGGCTTTAATCCAAACTAATCTAGCCCAAGCTGTGCTTAGCAAATCTATATCACAATTAGGATTCTTTTTCTTCTCTCTCTTTTGTGAAAACTTTTATTCTTGCTAATCTGATAACTGTTAGTACTATTTAATTTTAGGACATCAAGCCCTGTAATAATGTGCTAGTTTAAACTGTATGTGTTCAGTTTATTTAATATATAGTTTAATCAATTCTACACCTCAAGTAACTGATTTTTAGTGGGAGTCTTGAATATTTTAATTTGTGTAAGGAATAATATCTTTTTGTGCCCCATTAAGTGAAGGAAGAAAAATGGGAAATAGAAGCTTTAAAATATTCGTGCAACTGACATACTAGCTTTTGCAATTAAAGCAATTCTGAATCATTTTGGTGACAACAACTTAGTTATGGTTCTGATAAACATATATTTTATACTGCTTGGGTTTTAATTTTCTTAAATATACCAATGACTCAGAAAATTTAATTTTATTTGAATGTAGTTTCCCTGGTTAAAAAAAAAAATTGAAAGAAAATGTAGTACTTTGGCCGGGAGTTTGGCCTAGTGGTTAAAGTGCTTGCCTAGCATGTATGAAGACCTGGGTTCGATTCCTCGGTACCACATATAGAAAAAAGTCAGAAGTGGTGCTGAGGCTCAAGTGGTAGGGCTCTAGCCTTGAGAAAGTCCAAGGACAGTGCTCAGGCCCTGAGCTCAAGCCCAGGACTGGCAAAAAAAAAAAAAAAAAGAAAGAAAATGCAGTACTTTAAGATTGGCACTACTTTTCTTTTCTTAGGAATGGCAAAATCATCTAAATTAAAAAAAATAGCACTTCAATTTAAAAACATTTTGTTATGCCAGAGGAAAATCAAAGTGTTTTTAATTTTATGTTGTACCACAAAGGTTATTTATACATTATATAATATACAGTATATTACTGATACTTTTATTAATATAAAATCAGAAGTAAAATTATAATCCAAATCCCTTGTATAATTAGTGCCTGCTAATAAAATGTAAGCAAGAGTAAAACTGGTAGATTATTGTGAATATTACACACTAATCCATGCTTTTTTATTGACTGCTCATTTTTCTAGTGATGGCTATGTATATGGCTGTTGATTTTTCTAGTGATGGCTATGTATGAATATGCTTCCAGTTAAATAAATTCATCTAGAGGAACACAAAATCCTCATTAACCAAATGTTACTAGTTCTATAACCTCATTTATTACTATATATTTTTGTATTTTAAGGAATTCAGAAGTTAGTCTATTTTTGCAAACAGCTGTATGAATCAATTTGTGCAAAAAGGTGGTGTTGTATACCTTATGCTACTAGCAATGAGTTCCAATATCGCTACATATTTTCTATATGAACTTGTTCAAATTAGTAGACTCTTTTTCTATTATAGAATGTCTCTGGTTGCGTGTGTGGGTGTGTGAGTGTGTGTATGTGTGTATGTGTGTGAGTATATATGTAAACTCTAACAACAAGTAGCTTTTTTTGATGATTAACCAATGAAATTCATATAAAACATTTAGGACACGATACATGCAATATCTGTTTTTATTTTTCTCTTCAAAAGAAACTATACTTTGAGCCAATTCTGCTTCCCTGGAAAATACATCCTCTCAGTAATCTGGAGGTTCTTGCTTCCTTCATCCTGAATGGCATCTGTATTTCTGGATCTCATACAGCAACAGGGCTTCAGTGTGTGTGCTTAGGAGAACAGTGTTTCCCATACAATTGAGAAGAGCTGATGAGATGAACTGTCTATCATCCTGAGTAGTCTATATGTCCTGTCTGAATCATATTGATATGTCCATTTCCAACCTGCTCTAGAACACAACACAAACAAACTGCAATGGGACTTGAGGCCCATCTGCCATGATTGTGACAGCCTTGATACCAGAGCCCTGTGTTCTTCCCATAACATCCTTATAAATCGTAGGTTTCTCACTGTAAATATACGGTAACATTGGCTAGCTAAACTCTCTGCTTTTCAATTTCATTACATAAACAGTTGACCTAACCTTAAGAAAAATAAAATATTTTCCCTGGTGTACAGGGGGAAAGCTCCACAAGTTTGAGGAATGGTGGAAGTCACCAGAAATATTTATTCTCTACTAGGCAAGTCATCCTGGAATGTGTATTATTCCCAAATGTGAATAAATTGAGCTCCATACGTGAGTTTCTAGCCATGGTAATATTGGAGGCTATAGGTGGCTTGGGTTAGAAAAAAGTTTAAAAGAAAAAGACACTCTAGAAACAGAATTCAGAACAGTGCCTCAGACAGTTAAGTTTTGCTTTAAAGTAATTCATTGTAATGATTGCATCTAGCTATCCATTTAAAATTAGCTTGAAATCACAACATAACATTTTGGTATTAGTGATGATAGATGAAAAACATCCCTGTTTAGTTTTAAATATGGATATTTATGATAAAGCAAGTAACTGTATCTGATTAAATTACCCTTTAAATATATCTATTCACCACAACTGAGAGTCACCTGTAATAGTTTTTAATACAAAAAAAATGATGTATGGGATGATTTTTTTTACTTTGTCATTATCTCAAATACCTAAAACCCATTTCTTCCTATCATCTTTCAAAAATATTAGGTGTTCAGGTTATTATTTTTTCACACAATAAAAGCATAATTGAGATAGTGTAGCAGTTGTGTATCTCACATAGTCTAAAGCACTTATGATCCTCTCCTATAGAGAAAAAAATGTAAGGACTCCCTAAAAACTTAGAACAGTGCTTTTAATAAGAACATATTAGAATGAGGAAGTGTCTATTAAATAGAACATTATTAATAAAATAATTTACAATACATTATATTGCATACAAGCAGTATGAATAGTATAATATTATGAATATATTTTTTGAGGTTTCTAGCTAGGCCTTAGCATCAGATATTCTACCATTTCTGTTGTTTCATTATTCCTAAATAAATCTTAATAACTAGGGGACATAGGCCATATGAAGATGATCCAGTCTTTGCAATATATTTGGACAATGCTAAGAACTTCTTGCATGAAAATGTAATTAGTTTAAGACTTAAAACTGATAGATAAAATTCAATTTCCAGTTTGGAGAATAAACTAGTTTTGTAAACCCAAGAGATTTAATTTAGCAATGATAAACCCTCTGGATTAGAAAAAATACAATTCTAAACTGAAATAAAATAGGCATCTTAATATAAAGCTCACTTTCATACCTATGGATTTGAAAAAGTTTGCATGAGAATAAAAACTATACAGGTGTAAAAAATGAGGACAAGACAATTTCCAAAGTTTTCCAAGCAAAGGGTCTGTGTGATGAGTCATCTCTCTAACTCTTATGCTAAAGAAGCGCTGACAAAATCTAAAATAGAAAAGATTTTGCCTGTCCCCATATCCATGGTTTTGTGTGATGAGGCATCATTGATACTGTCTTTTTGTTTTTACACGTTGGCCAAAAGATTGGAAACTTTCTGATGTTCATCAGTAATTCTGAATATATACTATCACTATAAAGAAATATTCTTACTATTCAAATATGAAATTAATAGAGCAATGTTATATAGTTGGAACTACTCTTTAAATTTTAGATCCACAAATTTTAACAAATGGCATTTAGTAAATGATATATCTGAAAACTTGTTTCCAAGGTGCTGTTTTATTTACTATAGATGCATTAAGTACTTACTGGTAATGAAAGAACATATCCTCCATTTTCTTTTCCTGTACCATACCTACTGTAAGGAGTTTCAAAATGAAAGTGGACAAATGAGAGATGAGTTAGAAAAGGATATGTAATTGTGTGTGGGAGGTATGTAGGGGTATGTACGTGTGAAGGTCCTGTGGCTTGAACTCATGACTTGTGTACTGTTGCTTATCATTTTTGCTCAAGGCTGATGCTCTACCACTTGAGTCACAACTTTATTTTGAGTTATATATAATTTTATGCATATTTCGGATATGTACTTTGATAGAAAGGGAATAGAAGACTTGGTTACAGAAAACTGGCATGAAATAAGATTCATGTATATTTTCTTGCTTAAATCTACATGAGGCAGCGTAACATTAACAGAACACAATGAGATAAAATTTTGTGGCAATTCTGATATGTAAGTAAACTTACAGAACATATATAAAAATCTCAAAAGTGGTAATTTGTATGCAATGTTTTGTTAAGACCTGCTCAGTGAAATGTACTAGGTGAAGGAAAAAGTATATTAGCTGGAGGATAACATTGTGCTTCATTGTCTTTAGATTTTTCTCTTCTGAAGCAAAAAGATGAGTAGAGTGTAGCATTCATCTGTAACTTAGGAGAAAATAATTTTCTTTCATAGGAAGGGCATAACATTTGTAGTTTGATAATTGCTAGCAACTCTTGCTACTCTTTTAAGTCAGCTTTAGATATATGGTAGCAGACACAAATGATTCATCCATTTCTATTTTCAGTTTCAGGATTTCTTTTTTAAAATTTTAATGTACAGAGGGGTCAAGGTTACATTCACCAGACAGAAGGTATATCACTTCTTACACTTTGACGCCCCCTCTCTTGTTTTGGTCCCCATCCCCTTACCCCATCCCAATCATCTTGTTTTCCCCTCTTCCCTTCCTATTTCAAATAAATGTATATACAATATACCAGGCAACAAAGTCAGATACTGTAACAATATGTGATTAACCAAAGGGCAACAGAAGAGAAGAGAAATAACATAGTACAATAAGAACAACAATCACACAATACAGGGCTCTTGTTTCCACATCCTGAAGATCCTTTCATTTAGCCTCATCCTATATGGCCTATGTATCTAGGTTGTGAGCTATTGTAATCCTATGCTAGGAGAGTCCTAGGTTTGTACTAATTATTACAAATGAGGGAAACCATTGAGCCTATGTTTCTTTGGGTCTGGCTTACTTCACTTAACATTATTTTTTCCAAGTCTTTCTATTTCCTTACAAATGGGGCGATGTCATGTTTCAGGATTTCTGAAGAGTAAAGAACAAAAACTTGGGAGAAAAGTTACAATATATTCAAAATATATTGACTAATATGTTATATAATTAATGATTATCATTCCCATAAAATACTTCCTTTTATGCAGAACTCTCCACAGACTGAAAGCACCCCAATAGTTTATTATTTCATAAAGTAATAACTCCTTTCATAGACTAAAGTAACTGAGAAGGTTTTCTCCTAAAAAACATGAAGAAAATAATACTTAGCATAGTTTAGGGAAAGAAATGCTTCTTCATTTTTAGGAAAGAAAGCCTGCACTAATAGCTAACAATGCAGGGGGAAAAATAGCAAAGGAGAAATTTTTTCTAGACAGTGGGGTCAAATCTCAAAATACTGTGTGACTTTATAACACAAAATGAAAACCATCTATTGTATTCAAACCATGTGTTCAGGCTAAAAGTTAATGTTAACTGGATTTCCTGAATCCAGCCTAGAAACTTTGATACCCTCCTGTGCCATAGGAGGACTTAGAAGCCTTTTTACAATATTAAGCGACCGGTGAGGATCAGACTGCCTTTTATAGGTCTGAATTACCCCTTATCCGCATTTTCCCCCCTATTAACTTTTATCGCAACCCCTTTGCTCAAAGGAAAAAAGTTATTCTTTTTTTTTCTTTTTTTGTCTTCCTTTTCTTAGTGGTGTAGCTCTATCTATGCCTAAGAATTTTCAGAATTAAATTGATTATACATATTTCAGAAATAAATTATTATGGATAAAGGAAAGAATAAGAATATAGTTGTGATAGTGACCCAGCTATTAGAAAGTATTTTCTCACTAGTCACTTGGTAAAACACCTGCATCAGTCTTCTATGATACAGAATGCCTTGCTTTGAAGGCCTCAGACATCCTGAAATTCATCCTAAAATTCAGGTACTATGAGAAGAAATGTATACTAAACCCTCTAAAGCTCTGTGCCTGAAGATTTTTTTTATCCCTTCCTGTTACAAAACTAAAATGATAGCCATTCTCTTTTCTGTACAGATGGTGTTAATGTTAATTGATAGCTGTTCTTCCTGAATTACATTCATTCTTTGGTGAAAATGGATATATAATCCATTTAGAAAAAGAGTGAGTTTGAATGTAGTATCACAGATAGGCAGCCAAACTTTAATTCATGCTTTATATCATGTTCAAGTTGGATTACTGTAATCATCTGTCCACAGTTCTCCTTCAGGGGTCGTGCTATACACACACACACACACACATACACACACACACACACACACACACTACTGAAGATAGCATATATATATATATATATATATATATATGCATACTTAACTCTCGAGACTTTAAACATGCAGAGCCTGAACAAACTGGTTCTACTTGGAGATTCTGGCTGCCAGTTAGGTACTGGATTGATCGTTAGAAGTCCTAGTGATATGTTTTTGAAACACTGTGTGAATCCAAATGAGTTTCAGGTTCCCTATTGTCCAAGCCCAAATTTGTTGAACTGTAAAAACATTGGGTTTTCATTTGTTCAGAACTCCTATTATAAATCACTATGCCCTGTAGATTTTTCAAGCACTTCTAGAATGTATGTTTTCCCAGGCAGATTCTGAATATCAAACCTGTCATTGAATTTAGGTCAAGAGTACAGTGACTTGCTAATTTGTTTTCTTTCACAAGCATGGTATATATATTTTCCAGCATATTCTGTGTAGCTTTGCCAAGATTTAAAACTGACTTCTTTACAATCTTACCATTGTAATTATTCAGGAATTCTTTTTAAAACGGTCATCATAGTGTTAGGGCTCAAGTGGAGCATGCTTGACTGGCAAGGACAAGCTCCTGTACTCGTCCCTGAACACCACTAAAACAAAACAAAGCAAAACAGAGCAAAAATGGATGTAGTTGATATAATTTTGTGTTAAAGCAAATATTTCCTATGCATGCTATATTATAGCTGGTTGCCTTATAGCCCTAACTCTCCTTTCTTGCTTGTGAAAGAAAGGAAAAAAAAAAACACCCTGCATTTTCTTTATAATGTTAATTCTATTGTATAGGTTATTTTATAAACAAGATTTGGAAATTTTATTTATTTTTCCCTTCAAATTGTTTTACATGAGGCTTACAAACTAACTTGCCCTTTTATGTATAGTTCATCTCGATTAGTACCTGTCATCATTCTCCCACATCATAATTAGTTGCTAAATATCATTCTTGCCTATAAAAGTCTTATTAGAGGAAATATGAATGCAGGTTGAAAACTAAAGATTATTTGAAACATCATTTATAATTTCCATACAATGGAATAAAACTTGTATAGACAAATTATTTAGCAACTAATTACCCGGTGTCCTGTTTTGATGTACAAAATTTCATCCAACATATTTCATCCTTCCTTTTCACCTCTTTTTTATTTTTCCTGTAAAAAGTTTTCTTTTATATTTTTGCTTTAGGTTTAGCATCCACTTATTTGGTTTTGTAGAGTATAATTATAATTCATTGGTATGAACAAGGTATACATGTGACTTCTGAATGATATCATAGATGAAAATCAAATTATTAAAGTATTTGAATGCAGGGAAAATATAACTTTACATATGGGAAGTTGAAAGCTCCACTGTTTACTTACATTGGAATTAAGTATAAAATGGTGAAAGTCATTGCCACGGTTTTCAACATTCATAAGCTATTGATTGTATATTTGTATATTTTTCTAAAATTTTTTTTAACACAAGTAATATAAGTTGGCTTTTTTTTAACAACTGAAGAGAGAGTCATCTTTGTCAATACTGTTTCCTAGTTAAGGAATTGGATGGGGTGATCCAGTCACATTCTCTATTGATTTCTTCCTGTTACTACTCTGTTTTGTTAAATGATCCTTTTTCTCTGAGGAGGAAAAAAAAAGTAGTCCCGTGATTCAAAAAAAGTGTTTATGTCAATGTTCAAAATCTAAACCACAGGACAATATATTTTCCCTAAATTGTTTTAATATCTTAAGCTCCCTTTAGTTTCTTACTTTATTGTATTTTCTAGTGAATTTCTATTTATTCTTTTGTTTCACAACACAGCCAAATTTATGTATATTATATTTTCTCTTAAAATGGGAATACCTACATGGGGGAAAGTTGCTTCTGGGATAAACCACTCAATTATACATAGTATGTATTTCTCCTGAAGTTCTTATACCAAACCCAACTTTTAACTTTTGTGATTATTTCATTTTTTTGTAAATGAAGCAATGACTCTCTAGAGAATCTACCCCAGACTTATTGTGTGCTAAAATGGTGGCTGGAGTTAAAATTTTTGGAAAATTAATAAAAAGCCTTTTATGTATTTGTTGAGAATACAGATACTGAATACAGATCGCATATATTGTATTTGTCACTTATTGTTGTCTAACAAATTACACACTTGGCTTAAGGTGACTTGTAAGGTGATTATCTCTACTGTTAGCTGAGGCTATAGTCCTTTTCCACATTGATTAGAAGAAAATGAACTCTTAAAGATCCCCTTTATGGCTATTGACAAGTCTCAGGTTCTCACAGTTGTTAGATAGTTGCATGACACAGGGACACTTTGACAGACATTTTATAGCAAGTCAGCTGACACTGTCAGTGTAGGAGTTAAAAAGGGATAAAAGAGCATTAAAATGTAATTGTACATATGTATATAGCATGGCAATTGTATTCCATTTTCCATCCTACTCATTATAATCAGGTTCTCTGTCTGGGGCACATGATGGTGGGTTTATATGAGGCTCTAAATGTCAGGGGATGGATTTCATTAGGGACCATGATAGAAGATGTCAATCATGTAGACAGTTAATATATTTTTTGCTTATGTATGCTAAATGGAACATATTTACAGTTTTCATTCATTAAAATAGAACTAGAAGCCTCTTAAAAATCTCCAGAGATTTGGTAGTCTTAAATTGCTCTTACTTTACTCAAGTAGTAGCTTGTTTCAGATGCCATATTGTTACTTAACTTTTATACTAATCCACTATTGATATAAAGACCACTTGTGATTTTAAAGGGTGCCCAATAAATGTGCCAAGGCTAAATGATGACAAGATTTCTTTTCTGCCTCTGTTTGCATATGGTTTGTTATTAGTGTTGATTCTGTTATTTATTCTCATATTTGTGAATTTGTCATATTGAAATGAATTTTATTGCTTTTTAGAAGACATTTCAGAGAACTACATACACTATAATGGCTTGTCTTCACAGCCTGTATCATATAAAGAGGGAAATCATATTTTTAAACAGAGAAGATTGGAAGCTTCTAGATAAATTGTTTGATTTGGGTCAGTTCAATTAAATAGAAGTAATTGAGACTTTGTTGCAATTAACTCAAGCTACATGGAGAAAAAGTCTCCTTGAACCATATACTTTGGGTGAACTGTTACTTCAAGGAAAGTATTTGAAAGAGAGAAACACATTTGTTTTTTCTGTATGGTGTTTTTCAATTAGAATTCCTGTGCTTATATTGTGCCTGACCTCTTTTCCAACCCTTATTTAAATGAAAAGTAAAGAATCCAACATTCTCTTGCAAGGTCCATTCCATCTGTAAAGTTCTTCAATTCTGTGTTTTAGAAAAGTACAGAGTTGTTTTGAATTGTAATTAGAATGGCAATGAACTCTAGTGCTCTGAGAATATGAATGGTACGACACCTCTCCTAACACCAGTATAATAGCAATAACAACAATGACAAAATTCTGTTTCTGTTATGCTTGGATGAACAGAAAAGAGAGATAAGTACAATTTAAAACCTACAATCTATCAAATTTGTTTTCAGTCAATAATTATTTCTCTTGTGTGATTAGATTATTTAGCTTAAAATTTTGATTCCTCCCTACCATGTCTGAGTCCTTTCCATTAATTATTTTCCTTTTTTCTATTTTTTTTTTTATCAATTTCTCCCCCCTTTAACTTCCTGGTCTCTGCCTAGCCATGTGCTTCTAAATGCTTTCCTCATGCAGAAACAGAAAGCAAAAATAGAGAAGTTTCTTTTCTTTCCTTTTTTTTCTTGTCAGTACTGGGCCTTGAACTCTGGGCCTGAGCACTGTCCCTGAGCTCTTCAGCTCAAGGCTAGCTCTTTACCCCTTGAGCCACAGTGCTACTTTCGGTTTTCTGGTGGTTAATTGGATACAAGAGTCTCACTTTGTGCTAGGGCTGGTTTTGAACTGCGATCCTCAGATCTCATACCCTTGAGTAGTTAGGATTACAGGGGTGAGCCACTGGCACTCAGCTAGAGCAGTTTCTTCAGCCCAGCCATTTCCTTAGCAAACTGCTGATGACTATTCCTAGTTAACAAGATACATATTCTACCTCAGTGCTTTTACTCTGCCCTTAACTTTGCTTTAACTCTTTAGAAGTGACCATAAGTTTGTAGAATTGTATAATAATGAAAACAACAGTATCTTCAGTTTTTATATTTTCCAGAAATCATCTGATTCATCTAGGGATTATTAAAAAATAAGCCACATTGGCTTTTTGTTGTTATATTTTATTTTATTTATTTTGGTTGCTTTAGTTCAGACAGATTTCTCACTCTAGAGCCCCAGGTTGTTCCTGAATTTGAAATCCTCCTGGGTCTGCCTTGAGAGTCCTTCCTTCCTTTCTTCTTCCCTCCCTCCTTCCCACCCTCCGTCTCAACCTCCCTCCCTCCCTCCCTTCCTTTCCCCTCTCTCTCTTTCTTTTTCTTTCTTTCCTCCTTTCAGCTCTTTTGATAGCTAATTGGAGCTAAAAGCATCACAGATTTTCAGGCTTGGGCTGACTTTGAACCTCAAGTCTCAGATCTCATCCTCCTGGATAGGACTGCAGTTGTAAGCATTGGCATCTGGCCTTTTTCTTCCTTTTCTACAATTCCCTGATGCTAATGTTTCTTCTAAATTATTAACTCCACTGTTGTAGTATAGTCATCTTGACATGAAAAATTTCTTAGATATAGTGATTACTTAGTTAAGAACCTTTTTTTTTTTCAAAGAGAGATGATAAAAAAAAATCCATGCTATTAAAGTAGTTTGGCGAATCCTCAAAAAAGTAAATGTAGACCTTCCCTACAACCCATCCATACCAATCCTGGGCATCTATCCTGAGCATCATAATCCAGGATATGATGAGGACACTTGAACAGCCATGTACATCACTGCACTATTCACAAGCGATGGGAACAACCTTGATGTCCCACTAAAGATGAAAGGATATGAAAAATGTGGTTCATATGCACAATGGAATTCTACATGGCTAACATACAAGATAAAATAATGGCATTCTCTGGGAAGTGGATGAAACTAGAAATCATGTTGAGTGAGATAAGTCAAAACCAAAGGAACAGAAGGTGCATGGTTTCCTTGATTTGTGGGTATTAGATCCAAATAATACAAGAGTGATGACTCAGTACTCAAGTACTCTAGGTCATTGACATGAATTTGGAGATACAAATATATCTATATAGACATATGAGTCTATGATGTGATATATATTCTAAAGACATATATTGATTTTATTGATCGTTATGTATCTATGACATACAAAGAATGAGCTTAATTTTAATTATGTTCTAAAATCTATATGCCAGTAATTGCATAGAGATCCCCTTCTTGAATACTTATTTGTAGAACATGACATTTGAAATATGATGTAAAAACTCTGCAAAAATAAAAACTTTTATGAAAAACATCCATGCTATTATATGAAGCCATTTGCTTCTTATCCACATTTGCTGATAAACCAATTGCATAATTTCAAAGAGATCTGTAGCTCTCACTGTTTTATCAGTAAAATCCAAAATGGCACAGCATAAAAATGGCTGCCTGAAGAAGTTATTGCCCTAGCAAAACTAAATCAGAAAGATTTCCAACTAGGGATCGACCTGAGTGTAGCTGATAATGACCTTGAATGTATTGTTACCAATTCCAGTTCAATAAACACTTGAGTCTGCTGTACTCTACATCAGATAAATTATGATCTATACCCCACAATGTAAGTCAATTTCTGTGTAAAATCTTAAATGAGTTATTTGGTTGTCAGAACGTATATGCATTTAGAAGTGTGGATGAAAGACAATTTTAATTTTTTTCTTTTTCTCTTCCCCTTCCCCTTCCCCTTCCACTGCCCCTTCCCCTTCCCCCTCCTTCTCCCCTCCTCCTCCTCCTCCTCCTCCTCCTCTTCCTCCTCCTCCTCCTCCTCTTCCTCCTCCTCCTCCTCCTCCCCATTCTCCCTCCATCATCTCCCTTCTTTTGAATAATTTTAGCTATTATAGTACAGGAAGGGATGCTATGGATGTTAGCAGGAAATAGGGAATGAAATGATGCAAGTTACTGTAATTGCTACACTCTTGGCTCAATCAATAATTACAGAATCCTGTTTCCCATTTTGAAATGTTAACCAAATAATAACAGAAGAAAAATGTCCTCACCTGAACTAAAGTCTTCCCTATACAACTAAACACTTTTGTCAGTAGAAACACCCAGAGTCTTATAATAATATTCATTCCCACATCTTTTTCTTTATGATATTCATTCCTCTACTCTACTGTATATTGAAACATTACAAAATATAGCAGTGTCAGCAAAACTAAAAATCCCATATAGGAGCCATAGGGGAAAAACACAGAAAGATCTGAACTGGTTCAAATCAGAATTTACAGTAGCTGCTTAGATTAGATAAAAAATATACCCATTTGACCTTGTTTCTCTTTGTCTAATTTATAGTTGTTTATCTTGTTGTTGTTGTTTTGGAAGGTCTTGGGGCTTGAACTCAAAGCCTGTGAACTATTCTTGGGCTTTCTCACAGCTAGAGCTCTATTCTACCACTTGAGCCACAGCACCACTTTTGGCTTTTTCTATGTATGTGGTACTGAGGAATACAACCCGGGTCTTCAAACATGCTAGGCAAGCACTCTACCACAAGGCCAAATTCCCAGTCCATAATTTGTGTTTTTTCATAATTTATAGTTTATAAGAAGATTAATTTACTAGTCATATTGCCTAGTTTTGTAATTACTGGATGTGTGGTCTTATTTAGGGGTCTTAATGTCTACATAACTTGGTATATTTATCTTTAAATTAAAGCTATTTTCATATCTCACAGTAATTGAACACAGTTAAAATAGCCTAGTATATGGTATAAATGTCCAATAAATGATAGCTATGGTCATTCTTCTAGTTTGCCAATAAAATACTCCTACTATTATTCAAGTTCTACCTTTGCTGTTTTACTCTAACAATGTTTTTTATTCAGGTTAAGCTGAATTACATGATGTTCCTGACAATTTTCTCACATATGTGTTTTGACATCTTTTTCTGAAACATTTTTTTCATGGGACATTATTGGATTTCTCACATCTTTCAATAATCATATAAAACAAATTCTTTCAATATTGTGATAACATTCGTGGTATTTTTCTGCCTGAATATTTCTTTTGCTCAAAAAACTTAACTGTAGATTGTTTTCTTTTTCATTTTGAGAATATCTCATTAGGGATGAAAAAAAATAGAAAAATTAGATTGATTAAACCAGGCACTGTGGCTGATACCTATAATCTTAGCTACTCTATCAAAGGAGTCTAAGATATGAAGATCATGGTTTGATGCCTTCTGGGCAGGAAAGTCTGGGAGACTCATATCTAGTTAACCACTAAAAAAGCTGGAGATAGAATTGCATCTGAGATAGAGTGTTAGAGTAAAGAAGCTTGGGGACAGTGCCTAGGCTGAGTTCAAGCCTCAGGAATGGCACACACACACACACACACACACACACACACACACACACACCAAGAAACACATAGACTTATTTTATGTGTATATCGATGATCTTTTAGGATATCTTTTCACTCTGTGAAATAAACTTGTAAATAAAATAGAAATGTAGATAATTAATTTCAATATAGTGGTTTTGAGTTCTTAGAGTAAAAGCTAGCGTCATCTAAGAGTTCAGAAGGATAGGTTGTTTAGCTCCAAAATGAGAAGCTAAGGCAAGACTTCATGAAAGAACTGACTGCAGACTCAAGTCATAAAAATACTTTTTTTTAGCCATTGTGGTGGCTCATGCATGTAATCCTAGCTACTCAGGAGGCTGAGATCTGAGGATCTCTGTTCAAAGCCAGTCCAGGCACTAAAGTCCTTGAGACTCTTATCTCGAATTAACCACTAGAAAACTGGAAGTGATGCTGCGGCTCAGGGATAAGAGTGGTAGCCTTGAGCCGAATAGCTCAGGTTCAAGGCCCAGGCCAAGAGTTCAATCCTCACCACCACCAGCAACAATATATATATGTACGTATGTATATATATATATGAAAATGAATGTTGCGTAATCTGTTTTGCAGGACTTGGTAAAGAACTCCATCCATATGCTATATATATATATGTGTATGTGGTATACATACATATGTGTGTCCATGAATGTGTAGAAATAGATTGTTCACAAAACTTAAACTCAGTATAGGCAATCATTATATTTTGAAGTTTTTTAGTTTCTAAACAACTTTCCTTTTTTTTAAACTGCCATGTCCTTGAAAAGTTAATTTTGTTTTCTCTCTTGATACAGGAGGTTTCATATGACAATGGGAGTTGAAAGCTTCCTGGGTAAAGATCCTTCAAAGAATAAGGGAATCAGGCTAGGAAAGGATAAAAGTCAACAGTTTATACCACTCAATTTCTTTTAAGATTTTCATCAAATGCATCCCCTGCAGTTGAAACTTACTAGAGAAGCTTCCCGGCAGAGTTGAAATCATAAAACAATGACAATGTTACCTTTGTTTCTCTGAGCTTTCAGACAGAAAAGACAGCAATGGAACTGTGTATCAACTTACTTTCTTCCTCTTTTGGTGTAGGAAACAAAAAGGGAAAGAAAACCCTTTACCCCTACATACAAGGCATTAGCAACAATTTAAGTGAAATATTCTTAGTTATCTTTAGTTATCAGCATGAAAAGGTACAACTTCATTCTGGCACTGTATGTATTTTATTGATTCTGATATGAATATGCTATGTATACCCAAGGGAAAATTCATAGAAAATACAGGAAAATAGTTCACTGCAAGTAAATGTTAACTTGTGATTATTATTTTTATTACTAATACACTTTCATCAGTCCCTAGAATTTTTTAGTGCTGTATACATCATGATTATTACAACTTCAAACATAAGCATTTATAAATATTAAGAGGGATGCATTTTCTTATTTCTGAGATGTTGCCAATCCATAACCAGCCAGTAGTTATTTCCAAGTAGAAGTCTTTTCTTCTTTCTTACTTGTCTGTTATGGTCTCTGTCTTTGGTTATAAAGGTATGAAGAGAGATTTGTATGACAAATACAGATGCAACATGCAATTCTGAGTTGAAAAATTTTATTAATATCTATATTGTAGCTACTGCTCCAAGACTGGATTCATCTTACATTGCAAATTAATGAATTTCCTTTGTTGTCCATCCAGTAGAAGTTTTTCAGTTGAATTGTCCTTTTAACATTAAATTTGAAAAAAAAATTCCTTGATGTTGGCACTGAGGAAATATTACCATCAGGTTTGCTGGGACAAACTATATTAATCTGGATGCATTTCAACCAGGTTAATTGCATTTTCTTTCTAAATTTTTCTGAATATCATATTTTTATTCATATATGGATTATATTATACTGGATATTGAACATCTGTTGTACTTCATTTTGAAAAGTTTCTGAATTTTAGGCATTCTTATCATCTCAGTTTCTGTGTAAAAGGTCTTCATTAGAATCAAACTTGGGATCAATTACTAAAGTATTTTAGAACAGTCTTTATACCATGAATCAATTCATCTAGGACAAGTATAGTCAACTGGGCTTAAAAGGATAAAAATTCCATGAAGGAGAGCAGTTAATGCATTTAGCAGAAATATTGAAAGAGGTAAAAATCTAAAACTCTGGTATTTTGACTATTTTGAATTAAAGGCACTTTAAAACTCAAATAGGATGTGTAAGAAAACCACTCTGTTTTTCTTGTGAACAAGAGATGTCATTACTATGTGAAGCAACCTTCCCTATACCAAAAGGAATAACATTCTTATTCTCAGAGAACAAAAACTCAAGATGAAAATAATGTTTTCCACATAAATCCACTTGTCATTTGTGCTTTCCCACATAATTTAGCCACATTTTCACCTTAACTATTCTCTCTAATTCCATATATAAGTAACTGACTGCTCCTTAAAGTCTTCATTTCATCATAAGATCTTCTTTGCTATATGAAACTTGAATTAAATGAATTTGTATGTATTTCTAACATTATTGAATCTTATGTCAATTTAATTATCAGGCTCGGTCAGTACCCTAGGGGATGAATTAACTGAAATATTCAATGTGGTTTTTGTTTTTGTTTCTGGTTTTGTTTTATCAGTCATGGGGCTTGAACTCTGGGCCTGGGTGCTGTCCCTGAGCTATTCAGCTCAAGACTAGTAGTCTACCACATTAAACACAGTGTCACTTCTGGTTTCCTGGTCGTTGAGTCTCACTGACTTTAGTGCCCAGGCTAGCTTTGAACCATGATCCTTAGATTGCAGCCTCCTGAGTAGCTAGGATTACTGGCATGGATCACCAGTGCCCAGCCTCAATGTATTTGTATTGCATTGTATAAGGTATGTGCAAGATTTTACTGAAGTGTCTTGCTCCTGATGGCAGAGTTCATATTTGAGAAAGCTAACACATGCCTCAAGAGGGAGAAAAGATTCAGCTAGCAGTGAAGGATCTATCAGTTATTTTCATTGTTATCTGTTGAAATTGAAATAGTGGGCATACTTTTGTAGTTGCTGTGGTAGATGAGAACATAAACTTAACTCTCAGTGATCTTTTGTTTCCTTGTAGCAGTTGTCCTTTTCACCAGTTTCTTTGCCATGATCGTCAAATTTTATCAAACTTCCTTTCATAGTTCACTCAAGTTCATGTGACATCTAGGTAATCAAATGTAAAAGTACATGGAAGCATCTTTGGACACTTAGTTATTATTTAAAATTGGAAGCATTTAAACAACACAAAACAGCAGCATATTTGTCTAAAACATAACTTCATGTCACATCCTGTTTTCCATTTTCCCCTTTAGTCTTCTACCCTAGGCTTGCCAGCTGGAAGTTGTTTAGCTCTCGGTCAGCTCCCAAGTGCACAAGGTCAACAGACATAACCAAATAATTAGTCAGCAGGTAGTAGGTTGCTTCTAGGAGACTACTGGATGTGATTTCCTATAATTGATGTCCAATCTCTATCAAAATAACTGACAAATTATGATCAACTAACCAAGGAAACAAGATGAGATGGATCTGAGTTGGATAGAGCAAAGCAAAAAAACAAAAACAAAAACAACAACAACAACAACAACAAAAAAACACCTTGTATCATAAAGATCCCATAGCACCGTTTGATAATGTGGTAGTTGTAAAGAACAAACTCAAATTTCATTCAGACCAATGGAAACAGAGATATGGAATTCACTGTCGATCCACACTGTTCTGTATAAAGCAATAGTCAAGAAAAGCCACTCAGTAGAAAATGAGCCATGCCTGTTGGGACAGGGTAGACTTTAGATGTTCAAGATTATTGATTTTGAAATTTTTTTTGCCAGTCTTGAGTCTTAAACTCAGGTCTATCCTTGGGCTTTTTCAAGGCTCGAGCTCCACCGCCTGAGCCACAACACCCGTCTGGCTTTTTCTGTATATGTGATACCAAAGAATTGAATTTGAGTCTTTGGGAATGCAGGCAAGCACTGTACCACTAGGCCAAACTCCTGGGTCCAGACAGAAACAACCACAAATGAACTGGAGAGACCAGGGTAACAGTAATGCTATTTTAGACAGCAGAAGACTCTTTCACATTTCAGACAATACAGTGCTGAATCAGTTTAGCCACAAATGAACTCACTACTATTACTGAGCATCACTGGGCAGTAACACTTTATAGCTTCAATATAAAACAAAAAACACTGATGTGTTTTACATAGTCTTTAAATGATCCAGATAAAACTGTAAGAAACTTTTTGTAAAAAGAAGTAAGATTGAAAAAAAAAAAGATTCCAGGTATCCATGGGTAGAGGATTCCTTAAGTTTCCTGGAAAGAACTCATGCATGGCACACAGTTGCTGGGAATGGACAGGATGAGTCAGAGGTTAAATAACCTCTGATTGGAACAGTGTAGCTGCCTTGAGAGAGTAGAAATATATTATTTAAATATGATAATCCTTGCCCTGTTAAACTCTTTAAAAATACACTTTTCTATACAGGGCACATATCCCAGATAGTAATACAGTAAGTGAGTGGATAAACACTATATTTGTTTGTGGAAAGTCAACATAATTGGATGATAGTAGGGGAAAGGATATTTTAAAAATTAAAATATTCATCATGCCAAAGGATTCACTACTTGCATGTTGTTTAACAATGAATAAAGACATCTCATAGATGCACAATGCTTGTAGCATCCATTCCTAATTTTGCCCTTGGTCCCTGAATACATACAGGCATTTACCCCTTCTCAAGGATGTGGCTGAAATACTTGAGAGGTGCTGCTATGCTACTTCCTTCCACCTTCCTGGAAGCTCTGAGGTACAAGATATAGAATTTGTTTGCTTTTTGAGTCAAGAATGCTACACATCTATAGCTCTTATTCAGATATGCTGCCTTCCTTTGATTTTAGAAGGATTTTCCTCTCCATAGTTTGGTTTATGTGTCATCAGTATTGTTGAGTATGAACTGTACTCACTTCTGCCTTATAAAAGGGACACCATTGCTCAATTACTTATGATTTACTCACAGAAGTAATAAATGTCAAGGGTAAAATCAGACTAACTATTATTGATGTTGAGATCAGAGCTTTTCTGAGGTATAGAGATATCAGCTAACTATCTCCATTTCTGTTCTGTGATTTCTGGAGGGTAGATTTCTGTAAACTGACTCAATATACTTTTTCTTTTAGTAACAATAGTCACAGGTATCAGTATGTTATTCACTTTTTCCAATTCTCTTTTGTTCATTCAATTATTCTAATAACTCCATTGACAAAAGGAGTTCTAGTAGTCCCTTTAACATACAACAAGAAGAATTAATTTTTATCTAGTTTCTACAGAGGGTAAAAGTAATATTGTAAGATAGGCAATCTCATTCTGTGTTCATAATCTTATCATATTGACATATGACAGTCATTTGTGGAGGGAATTCAGACTAACCAGTTAAATGAATATCATTTGTATACCTAGTAAATCTCTTAAGGCTAAAACCTGGAGAAAGTGAGAAAAATTGGCTAAGTCAAATATAAACCTATTCTTAACTACCTAATAATCATCCCACAGCATCTGGCTATATCTATTACTGACTTGATAGTTCTCATAGATGTTTCTGAAAAAAATATATATTTGTATAATCTCCTTACTTATTCAACCACTTTCAGGTTTGTAGTACATTTCATGAACCTTACTCAAGGTAGAATTGCTTCCTCAGGGACAAGAATGTTAGGATTACTTGTTCATAAGTAATTTATTATGTGTTCCTATTTTACACATCACCATATATCATTGGGGTTTATGAATATAACAAGGTATTTAGTATCTTAAAACATTTCTTAACACAAATAAATGTCTGCTGCAATGGAAGCCAAAACCAAGAGAAAATTGGTAGGCAGAATGGAAAATGTATTTGGGACATTGAACAATTGCTCATGACCATAAAATCACACCACACAGGTAATGAATGGCTGGCTCATCCTTTGCATTCCATTCTGTCTATCCTCTAACCTTGTTATAAGCGAACATCAGATGATAACTTGTTTTTCTTTTTGTGGAGTGTGAGTGTGGGGGGGGAGGGTACTTGGGACTCAGCCCAGAATAATATATGTATTGGGCCAGTACTCTAATATTTGAGAAGGAAAAAAGAAAAAGTCCAGTTAATTTTCTTAACCTTATGTATTCTTTTTTTGCAAAGAGTCAAATTTTGCCAAAGGAAGGAGAACAGGAATGACTCAAACTAAATGTATCAATACTTTGATTAACTATAAACAGACAATTTAGTTAAGGTAAGACAGTTATAAAAATAAATTATAGCTTTTTAGATTCTGGGGTGTGTGTGTGTGTGTGTGTGTGTGTGTGTGTGTGTGTGTGTGTGATGGGATGTTTTTATGTGTAAAAGGGTGTTTCAACTTCAAGATTTATGCTTGCTGGCTAGGCATTCTACTTTTTTACTCTACTTTATTTTCAGGATAATGTATATAGGAGTTACAGTTACATTGGTCAAGTAGTGAGTACATTACTTCTCGAAACAATACTTCTCATGTTTTTTTCCCATTTCCTAGGATGGAGAGCATCCTAGTCATCTTGTTTTCTCCCCTTCCCTGGGAGAAGGTAATAGGGGGTCATAGCTGGGTCATAGGGGAGCTCCATGTTTAGTCTCTTGAGGAAACACTATAATGCTTTCCATAGTGATTGAACGAGTTTGCACTCCCACCAACAGTGTAGTAGTGATCCCTCCTGGCCACATCTCCGCCAGCATCTGTTGTTATTAAATTTCTTGATTGTGGCCATTCTAACTAGAGTGAAGTGGAATCTCAGAGTTGTTTTGATTTGCATTTCTTGTATGGACAGAACATTTCTTCATGTGTCTATAGGCCATTCTTATTTCTTCAGAGAAATCTTCCTTTAAGTCTTTAGCCCACCTTTCAATGGGATGATTGTTTCTTGGAGGATTTGTTTTTGAGAGAGTCAATTTTTTTTAGCTGTAAGTATATTTTAGATATGAGACCCTATCCACCCACAGACATATGGCTACCTAATCTTCAGTAAGGAGGCTAAAAAATAACATGGAAGAGAGAGACAGCCTCTTTAACAAATGTTGCTGGCAGAATTGGTTAAGCACCTATAGAAAAGTAAAGCTAGAGTGGTCTATATCACCCTGCATCAGAATTAATTCCAATTAATTCCAAATGGATCAAAGACCTTGAGGTAAAAGCAGATAACCTTAAAAACTTTACATGAAAGAAGAGGAGATATACTAAGTTTCCTTGTCACGGGTTGAAACTTTCTTAATAAAGACCCAGAAATACAACAAATTAACGAAAGTTTGGACAAATGAGACTGTATTAAACTGCAGAGCTTCTGTATGGCAAACGCACAGCTAGGAAGTTAAACAGAAAGCCCACAAAGTGGGAGATCTTCAGTAGTCTATTTCTTGAACTATATTTACCTTCCCTGTTCCTCCTTGTTAGATTTTTTTC
Source organism: Megascapheus bottae (assembly GCF_031878675.1). Lineage (NCBI taxonomy): Eukaryota > Metazoa > Chordata > Mammalia > Rodentia > Geomyidae > Megascapheus > Megascapheus bottae. The sequence continues at coordinate 25,134,568 of NC_143528.1, read as the reverse complement.
TTTTTCATATATCTTTATTGTAATTAATAGAAGGGTTACATTATATTCACCAGATAGAAGGTGCATTACTTCACAAACATTGATACGCTTTCTCATATCTTGGTTTCCATTTCCCTCCCCCCACCCCTGCCCCTCATCTTGAACTTTACAAGAAGGAATAGGAGATACACTTGGTCTCCTTGGCACAGGTCCAAACTTCCTTAATGAGGACCCAGAAACACAACAAATCAGAGAAAGTCTGGGATGCATTAAACTGCAGAGCTTCTGTATGGCAAAGGACATAGCTAGCAAACTAACTAGAAAGCCTACAGAGTGGGAGAAGATCTTCACTAACCATACAACAGACAAAGGCCTCATATCTAAAATATATCAACAGCTAAAAAAATTGAATCACTCCTCCTTGTTAGTTTTGAGATATACACACATATATGTAGTATATATGTATACATGCATATACATAGTATATTTTGCCTATCTACCCTGCATTGAGATCATTCTACTTAAGCTCTCTATAATACAGTGAGGAAGCAAAAGTCACCACACCCAGCTGTTTCTGCTGAATTGAATTTTTTCGACTTTTAATACTGCCTGGCAGGCTTTAAATTCTGATCTTCCTGATCTCAATCTTCCAAATACCTAACTATTGATTGAGAGAGGTATCTCATGAACTTTTTGCCCAGACTGGACTTGAACTGTGATTCTCTTCATCTTAGACCACTGACAGATAAGATTATTATAATAAGCTACACAGTAGGGTAGTCCACCTTTTTTTTTTATCATCATACTACATTTTTTTTAAAGATGCTGTGGTTTGAATCTGAGTGCAGTGTGATTCACACTTGTAATCCTTGCTACTCAGGAGACTGAGATCTGATGATTGAGGTTTAAAGCCAGCCTGGGCACTAAGAACATGAGACTCTTATCTCTGATTAATCACTAGAAAATGGGAAGTGGCACTGTGGCTCTAGAGGTAGGGCAGCAGCCTTGAGCTGAAGAGCTCAGGGACAGTTCCCAGGCTTAAAGTTTAAGCCCCATGACCCCCCACCCCCACCCTTCACACACAAAAATACTGTGGTTTGAACCTTATGGGCCTTATGTTTTCTAAGCTGGCACTCTCATTTCTGATACACTGATATTTGTCGGTTATTTTTTTATATATAGCCTATTTCTTGTCTATGTATAAAATTGGGCATGCTTTGCCTCCATCAGGCTTCCTGGTAGTTAACAAAATAGGTGTGCCTACATGCATCCAATTTTTCAATGTGAAGGAATTGTAAGGACTTATTTTTGTGTTGGACTAGCTTATAGTCCCAATTACAAGAATGTCAACCCAAATAGCTAGAATTACTGGTATGAGCTATCAGCAACTTTTTAACATCACCGCAGTGAAGCACTTGCCTTGAAAAATGATGGGACATCCAGAATACAGAAGCCTGGCATGGCAAATAGAGAATGAGAAGTCAAACCAAAACTGTTCAGAGTGATTTTAGCACCTATTAATAGTGTGATTTGGGGAAGCAAGAAGGTTTAAAAACATTGAAAACACTTTATATCACATTGTAGAAAAACAGAGATCCAGAAACTAGAAATAGAGCAATATTTTATATTTCTTTACACAAAAATGCTAAGAAATGACTGCTTTGTTGAATTTGTCATAGGACCAAAGAACTATATATAATGAACAGTTTTAAAAAGAAGCAACAAAGTAGAAGATGGATGCAGCAAATTGCCAAAAGGGGACATGAAATTGATTGTGGCTTGTCAAATGAGAGGCATATAATGTATGAAGTGGTAGTGACTGAGCAAGTTCATCTCATTGTAAAACCTCCCCACACACCCTGTGCAATCCATATTTAAATCTTTCAAGAACTTGACACAAATATGCGCAGCCCTAACTGTTAAGTTGTCAGCCTACACCAGCTATGTGCTGGAGCTGTCAGACTGATCCATGGACTACAGCTGACCTAGAAAAAACTCAGACACAGAGAGCAATACCAGAGCTGAGACTTATACTTCGGGCTGGATTAAAAAGAGAGCATACAAGATGGGTGGATCTGAAATCAGAGTTCAAAAGCAGTAGAAGGTCAAAACAATGTGATTTCTTAAAAATTGGGAAAGAGCAATATGCAACTCAGAAGTCCTGAGGGAGGAGAACAGGTAAATATGATACATGCTGTTACTCCTTCACTCCTCCTGCTTCCAGGAGCCTGAAACTTGAGTTGTGGGACAGAAAAGCTTACATTTGTGGTGACTCAGGAAGAGATGTGACATCATTATAGTATGGTTACTGCAGTTTTAGATGAATGTGAGCAAGCGGCTTGTAATGCCTTGTGACCCTCTCATCTCTGCAGGAATTAGATACAAAAAAACCCCACAAAATAACACATAAATTATTAAGTTAGCCTCTATTTTTACTGAAATTTTCTGTAATACTTCATATTTACTTACCTTAAATCTAATTTATTTTTTCCTATCAAATATTTTAAGTGAAGGAATATTAAAGTTAGCCACCTACAGTACACATCGGTGTCAAATACTTAATATGGTTTACTTTGTCAAGTAAATTTAAATTTGGTTTATTCTGGTATTAGGGTAGGAAATAGTAACTGACTTTTCCCAAGTTATATTGTTAGTAAGTGGTTGATTTGGGGAAGTCTTATTTCTTATACTTCTCTCTTGAAAAAGGAATGCACATGAAGTTTGTACATATACAAATATATAGTTCTGTATAGTTTTCAAGTGTAGTAGTCTGGATTCAGTGCAAAGGAAAGTTAATTTGCTCTTCATTTGAGTTCATATTCATCTCTTTCTCTCACTCTCTCTCTGTGTGCGTGCGTGTGCATGTGTGTGCGTGCGCGTGCATGTGCGTGTGTGCGTGTGTGTGTGTGTGTGTGTGTGTGTGTGTGTGTGCATGTGTGCGTGTGTGTGGTCCTGGAGCTTGAATTTAGAACCTGGTTGCTGTACTTAAGGTTTTTTATTTTTCTCTCTCCTCCCTCCCTCCTTACCTCCCTTCCCATCTCCCTCCCTCTCTCCCTCCCTCCCTCCCTCCCACTTTTTGTCTTTCTTCTCCTTTCTTTCTTTTTTTCTCCTCCTCTCTCTCTCTCTCTCTCTCTCTCTCTCTCTCTCTCTCTCTCTCTCTCTCTCTCTCTCTCTCTGTTTCTGTTTGTCTCTCTCTGTCTCTGTCTCTGTCTGTCTGTCTGTCTGTCTGTCTCTCTCTCTCTCTCACTCTCCCCCTTTGATTAATACTAGCACTCTTTCACTTGCGCCTCAGCTCCATTTTTGGTGCTTGTTTGATTATAAGAATCTCACAGATTTTCCTGCCTAGATTAGCTTCAAACCGCAATCCCTGGATGTTAGCCTCCCAATAGTTAGGATTACAGGTTTGAGCCATTGGTGTCCAGTTTATCAACACATTGCAGTTAAAAGATAGGCTATGGTTTTCTATATTAAAAGGCAGAAATGAGATTACCCATACTGGAAGGAAAAATATATCACTTGTATCCTGATTTCAGTGATTGAATATTATTCGGTCCTGAATATCTTGGTTTCTCTGCATGAAAGCTTTTTGGGACTGGGGAAGTGGATGGTGGAAGAAATGTACTCAACAGATAAAGTAGATGTTGCTTTTGCCATTACAGCCTTCATAACTTCAATCAGATGAGATTATACTTCTTGTGAAAACAACACCTCTTGTTATTTTAAGTATCCTAATTCACTACAGGGGAGTATCTCCATAATCTCATCCATGTTACATTTGGGAGAGGTGATGAGATGTCCTTGGTTCACTCAACCTTGGCTTAAACATTTAATAGAGAATATTATATTCTTCTAGGCTATGAAATTCTCTTGTGCAGTTTGGGAACAGTTTTGACCTATACTTTCTAGATGCATGGCATGCAGTAGAGCCAGACACTTGCATAAACTGCCAGGTTTCCTGTCCTTTCTCTGCTCACTTATAATCAAATGCCTAAGTAGTACAGCCATGTCTAGTATTTTTATGGATATTTTCTGACCTATAAAGATAGCATCTCTTCTCACTGGAGGAGGATGACACTGAAGTCCACCTATCTTATTATAAAATAGGGTCAGTAAGTATGGGAATTCCCATTTTTTGGAATAGGAATATTCTGTAATAGCAGATATCAGGGGAGAAGGAAGGACACATACCTTTCCCAATTCTTTTCAGTTAGCATTACCCCTAAAACTGACTAAAACTTTTTTCATTATCCCAACTATTCCACTCTCCAGGTCCATAATAGTAACTTCATTTAGAGAAAAAAAATTTGTTCAGAATCCATTTGACCCATTTTGACACTGAATCTTGGCATGTTTGAAAATGAATTATCCTTTCCTTTGTATCTTGTATTCTCACAATTATCTTCAAAGCAACTGCCCATTCTTCATTTTATCACCTTGAGTCTTTCTGAAATGTCTTTGCCAAATTTATTTTGTCCTCCTAAATGAGAGCTGAAATATTTTCTCTTTAGTTTTAGAGAAATTAATTAAAATCCTGGCATTGTTTTGTGATCTTAATTTACAGCATGCTTTTACCCATTCCAAATTATACTATTATAATAGAGGTCAGACTTTTTTATATGAACAAATTTTGTGCCATTCCTTCTCCCATAATTGTTATTGGGATAAAGAAGTTTTCACGTGCTACTTGCAAATATGCTTTTTCTTGCCATTTTTAAATTACTGTTGCCTTTGGAAGTGGGCGAATGTCTTCCTTTGTCAAAATGGCAATGGGAGGCACGAGTGACAATTCCTTTTCCTTGAGACTTGGGACTGCACAAAGCTGTCAGTTTTAAAAATGACACTGTGGCACAGCCTTTCTTTAAGATGGTGCCTTTCATTTATGACTCCTGCTGTTCCTGACAGTTGAAATGGCAGCAGGAGGTAGAAAATAAAGTAAGTTCTCTTGGCATTTACCCTTAGGTAGAAATTAATAATAGAAGAAGCAGGCATGTGCTTAAAAACAGTTAGTGTCAGATGTCAGGCAATGCAATGTGACCAATCCCCTAATGAGATGACCCACACTGTCCGTAATTTTCCAAAGATAGACTTAATTCTCACACTTGCTTGCAAAGTTAATCTGTGTTCTTCTATTTGCAGAGCATGTGATATGGTCTGCAATATTAGGTTCAAGAACTATGCCACACTTCAAGAACTATGCCAAAAAATTGTGACTATGTTTCTCACTTAATTCTAAATTATTTGGCTTCTTTGAATGTGATAAGTTGTGCATTTTAATTTTGCACTTAGACTTGACTGTATCTCTGATCTCTGATTCACTTACAGTTTCACATTTCTTTTCATACGATTGTATTTTGTGACCTCTGTTGACTGAAATCTAAACATTAATATCATAGCCTTACAGATTTATTCAAACCTTGTCCCCTGTCCTCTTCTAGCTTACTAGTTTGTGTAGGGTTGTTAGATTTGATTGTCTCTCTGGCTTCTTTTTTTTCCTTAGGCTTTCTAGTTCTGCATCATCAGCTGGTTTGTACATAACATTTTCAATTCCTTTTATTTGTGGTTGGATGCTCTATTCCCAGGCTTGGGATCGAGGTACACAATTGAATTTAAACGATCCTCTCCAAAACCCCAATTTGCTAGTTGAATTCTCATATTCAGTGCTGGGAATAAGCCAGGGTACTTAACCATGTGGTTATGTATGAGCTATACATTCTGTGTTTTTGGCTAATAAATTTTATATCTGTTCCTGTGGTACCTGGAACATTCTGTAGTAGTTGAGGCTCCTGAACAAGCTCCCTGTTTTTGCCTAAGCCAACATATGTTGATTTATTTATCTCTCCCTTAACTTTCACTTTATAATCTTTTCAACTTTCCCAATGAAACTTTCAAACTCAATTGCTTATTTTTCTTAGTTATCCATATTAGTCTGTTTTATTCAGAAGTTTTTCCTTCTCAGATGAGTCTCCTAAGTCAGTCAAGAGTAATTGTTCCGTAATTTCCTTTGGTTTTGTATAGATTATTGATTATAGACATTTGATTAAACCCACTTTGTTTTGATAATGATTAATTTTGTCAATAGATAGCTACTTGCATATATGAGGACCCTATGATAACCTTCTATTTGGCATTTAGTCTAGTCTTGTGGAACTATTTCTTTGTTGGAGGAATTGTACCTTATTTCCCACTGCTTTATTTTACTACTCTCTGCTTAACAGATGGGAGCATGCTGCTTATCTTTGTTAAATGCAGAACTTGTTTGAAATATTTTTTTATTAGTGATGATAGCTCCATGAGAATCTGTCAAGACAAGTTTGAAGGGTTTCTTTTACTTCTTCTTTTCCAGAGAAACAGATCTTTGGACAATCAGAAGTGAATAGCAAGAAAACAGACAGAAGTGGAGAAATAGAAGTGTAAAGCATGCAGAAAATGATTTTCTTCTTTTTACATTTATTTTGTATTAATGTATAGAGGGTTTACAGTTATATTTGCCAGATAGAAGGTGCATTACTTCTCATGTTTTTGTCACTTCCCCCTTCCCACTCCTCCCCTCATCTTTTCCCCTCCTATTTCAAATAAACAAATATATATATATACCAGGTAACTAAGTCAGATAATGTAACAATATGAGATTAACCAAAGGGCAACACAAGAGAAGAGAAAAGACATAGGACATTAAAAACAACAGTCACTCATAATTAAGCTCTTGTTTCCATATCCTGGAGGTCCATTAATTTGGCCTCATCCTGTATGGCCTTATGTACCCAGGGTTTGAGCTATTGTAATCCTCTGCTAGGAGAATCCTAGGTTTGTACTAATTGTTACAAATGAGGGAAACCATGTTCCTTTGAGTCTGGCTTACTTCACTTAATATGATTTTTTCCACGTCTTTCCATTTCCTTACAAATGGGGTGATGTCATTCTTTCTGACAGCAGCATAGAATTCCATTGTATATTAATACCACATCTTGTTGATCCACTCAACAACTGAGGGGTATATGGGTTGGTTCCATATCTTCACTATGGTAAATAGTTCTGCCATGAACATCATTGTGCTAGTGGATTTAGTATGTCCTTGTTGCTGGACGACTGGGTAAATGCCAAGTAGTGGAATAGCTGGGTCATAGGGGAGCTCTATGTTTAGTTTTTTGAGGAACCATGAGTTTACACTCCTACCAACAGTGTAGTAGTGATCCCTCCTAGCCATATCCCCTCCAGCATCTGTTGTTATTGGATTTCTTGATCCTGGCCATTCTAACTGGAGTGAGGTGGAAACTTAGAGTTGTTTTGATTTGCATTTCATGTATGGCCAGAGATGTTGAGCATTTCTTCATGTGTCTATAGGCTATTCTTTTTTCTTTTTCAAAGAAGACTCTCTTTAAGTCTTTGGCCCATCTTTGAATGGATGGTTGCTTCTTTGGAGATTTGTTTTGGAGAGATTCAATGTATTTAGCTGTAGATATACTTTAGACATGAGGTCTTTGTCTGTTGTATGGTTAGTGAAGATCTTCTCCTACTCGGTGAGCTTTCTATTTAACTTGCTATCTATGTCCTTTGCCATACAGAAGCTCTTCAGTTTAATGCAGTCCCTCTTATCCAGAATTTCTCAGATTTTTTGTGTTTCTTGGTCCCTACTAAAAAGTTTAGACCTATGCCAAGAAGACTTAGTGTATCTCCTCTTCCTTCTTGTAAAGTTTTCAGTGTATCTGCTTTTACCTTGAGGTCTTTGATCCATTTGGAATTTGTTCTGGTGCAGGGTGACATAGAAGGATGAAACTTTAGTTTTGTGTAGGTGATAAACAAGTTCTGTCAGCACCACTTGTTGAAGAGGCTGTTTTTCTTCCATTCTATTTTTTTTTACTTCCTTATCATAGATTAGGTGCCCATATGTCTGTGGGTTAATATCTGGGTCTTCAGTCCTATTCCATTGGTCTTCAGGCCTGTTCTTGTGCCAGTCCAAACTGTGTTTTAGTTACTATAGATCTGTAATAGAGTCTAAAGTTTGGTATTTAAATTCCTCCCACGCCGTTTTCAGAAAATGATTTCCTAAGAATCAAACATGAATACGCAATAGCCAACTCTTCTCCAAGTTCATGGAATGGGTGACTGATAGTCATACATTGTACACTTAATGGAAATGTTAAATGGTAATTTCCTTGTACCACTATTTGAAGATAAAAAGAAAAAGAAAAAGGTGGCTGTTTGTTGACTATTTGAACTGTTAAAATTATGCATGGCTCTTTCTGTTGGTATTTTGTACAGAAAATGTAAATTGTTTTGGAGATGATGACACATATCCTTTGATACAAGGTCAATTTCATTCTGTCTTTTCAAACTCAAAAATCATTGCATTTTATTTATTTATTGGGTTAGTAAGGGCTTAGAACTCAGAAACTCACACTTTCTTGACTTACTTGTTTAGCTGGAGCTTGAATTATTATTCAAGAACTATTTTTCTTTTTTTTGTGCTTCATGGGGCTTGAGCTAAGCCCCATTTCCCATTTTCTAGATGGTTAATTGGAGATTTGAATCTCAGGTCCTTTGGTGCCTGGGCTGGCTTTGAATCTTGATCTTCAGATCACAGCTTCCTGAATAGCTAGGATTACAAGCATGAGCCATAAGTGCCTACCCAGAACTAATTTTTGCAGGTCATTTTAGAGACCTCAGGAACTTTTCACTTTCTATTCTCTACTACTCCTCTTCCCTCTATTAATCCTCTTGGATAACAGGCATGAGTTACTGGCATTCATCTAAGAATATACACCTTTGCCCAAAATTTAAAACCCATTTTAAAATTTAGCAATAAAACATAATTAAAAATACATATATGAAATGTATTAAATAACTATAATACCATTAAACATAAACAATTATAAGATGTCAGAAAAAGATGATTGATTTTTTTTCTCCATCATGGGGCTTGAACTCTGAGCCTGGGCGCTGTTCCTGAACTGTTCAGCTCAAGGCTACCACCCTACCACTTGAGCCACAGTGCTACTTCTTCTGGTTTTCTAGTAGTTAATTGGAGACAAGAATCTCATGGTCTTTAGTGCCCAGGCTGGCTTTGAACCACCATCCTCAGACTAAGCCTCCTGAATAGGTAGGATTACAGGCCTGAGCCCCTGGGCCCTGCTGACAATATGATTTTTTTTTAAAGAAAAACTTCCTGTAAGATTTAGAGCTCCCCTATGACCCAGCAATTCCACTACTAGGCATTTACCCAATTGTCCAGAAACAAGGACATGCTAAATTCACTAGCTCAACAATGTTCATTGCAGCACTATTTACCATAGCAAAGATATGGAACCAACCCAGATGTCCCTCAGTTGATGAGTGGATCAACAAGATGTGGTATTTGTACATAATGGAATTCTATGCTGCTGTCAGAAAGAACAACTTCACCCCATTTGTTAGGAAATGTAAAGACTTAGAAAAAAATCATATTAAGTATGAAGTAAGCCAGACTCAAAGGAACATAGGCTCAATGGTTTCCCTCATTTGTCATAATCAGTAGAAATCTTGGGCTCTCATAGCAGAGATTTGCAATAGAGCACAACCTAGATACATAAGGCCATATAGTATGACGCTAAATGAAAGGACCTCTAGGATATAGAAACAAAAGCCATATAATGAGTGATTGTTGTCCTTAATGTACTATGTTATCTCTCATCTCTTTTGCTGTTCCTTGGTTATCTCATATTGTTACAATATCTCATTTTGTTATTTGATATATTGGATATATTTGTATTTGGCTATTTGAAATTGGATAGGGAAGGGGGGAAAACAAGAGGAGGAGTGGGGGTGTAAGGGAGGGAAATGGGGACCAAGTCATGAGAAAGGGTATCAATGTATGTGAATTAATGCACCTCCTATCTGGCAAATACAATGTAACCCTTCTATTACTTACAATAAAAATATATGAAAAAAAAAAGAATTTAGAGCACCATCTTTTAATACTCAGTGCAGGCAGAAACCTCCCTAACAATTGCCTCCTACTCTGTATATATTTGGTAACTACGTAATTCATTATCTTTGTGAGTCATCAAATTCTACTGGTGAAAATTATAATTGTTAGATAAAACTTCCTTCAATTTGAGCAATATTATTTTCTCAAAGGTAAAGTTCTGTTCTTCTGGGACACTGGTTTCTGAGTCAGTCAATTCTAGGTAGAATTCCTTTTGAAGATAGATATATTTAGCAATTTTTTCCCTCTTACTAAATTTTGAAATCTCTACCCTTAAGAAAATATAGGTTAAATTGATTCTCTAGTTCACATAACAATTAATAAAAAATGGAGATAGCTGTCATGTCCTTCCAAATTGTGCTCCAATACCTCTAAATATTCTATTTGTACTAGCACTCGATATGAGCATGATAATTATTCTCTGATCTCCTAATTTACAAACGTGACTTCTAACAAGCAATGAGAAGAATAAAAAAAAATCCAGATGGGCTGTAATAGCTACAGAGCGTGTGAGGATTTTGTTAGATATTAAGATTCTGGTTCTATACTTCAGTATTCCTTTAGCTTTTTCAGAAATTGAATCAGAATTATCCCAAATCTGTGATGTACTATCATATTGAATTTCATCTCTCTTTCTCTCATGTAATAGGTTTCTACAAGACCATATAGAGCTTCTTTTATTTGAAATACTTTGAAAATGGTTATTCTGAGGTACGCATTTCTTCCATTCATTTCATGGAGCTACAATGTTAATTATACATTTAAGCTTACCTGTGTACTCATAAATTAATATTATTGATATGTGAAAAATATCTTTAATTTATTAGACTCTTTAGGATGACAGATTACAGTAGTTTTAAATATGTATTAATCTCTGCTATTCTTACTACAAGTACTTCAAAAGTTGTGTATCTTTTGTGAATATTTTTTAAATCATTCATTCACAGAGCTTTTCAATTCAAATCATGTTATTTCCAAAATAATGTGCCCAAATGAAAATTAGCTTAAATATTAAGCAACATAAATTAGTAAAATGAATAATAAAAGGAAAATTATAGTAAATATTGTATAAAGTACAAAGCTAGGTAGAAGCAAACTTTTCAGAAGTTACCTAAATGCTTATGCTTGGCCTAGATGAGTTAATTGGAAATTGAGAGGAGATAGTTCCTGGATATTATTAATACTTGCTCTTTTGGGAGGGATGTTAAGAATTAATACATGATTGGCAAAGACACTCAACTATTTATTTCCAATACATATATGTTTCTGACTTTATCTCATAAAGAAATTTACTAAATATTGAATATTTTCATTGAATATTGAATTATAATATCATTTCTTTATAAATGACTGAAATGCATTCAGAAGTCTAGTTAAAAGGTAAAATATACTTTTGGACTCTAATCTGGTAATCATATAATTTCATTTTCAACATGGTTCTTATTTTGTTTACCTAATAAAGAAGTATTTTGTAATGACTACAGTTCTACCATAAGAAATGTTCCTTTGGTGAGTAGAACATTTCACATGTGATGATTTTATATGGAGGCCAAATTGTTTTGGGAAAGAAGGTGGCTATAGAGACCTCTCCCTACTCACCCTTCCTCTACTCTTCATGACAGGAAGAATAATACTTCTTTACATTACAGATTACACACTGTTGTATTTCTTGATTCTATTGGGTACAGAACTTTGGCTGGTGCTTCTATACATCACTATTGAAATTTGCTGAATGTGACAGGATGTGCCCATGAAAAACAGCCTATCATCACTTTCCATATCATAATTAACACTAAGTTGCAAAGAATAAAGCCAGTAGGTGTGTAGAGGTAGAAATGATCAATAAAGAGAAGCAATGAGATACAAAAGAAGCAGACAAAAGACACTGCTATGAAGAAAATGGAGAAGGAAAGAGACCCAAGAAGAAAAATGAGAAATGTAGAGACATAAAGACAAAAAGAGAGACAAAATAAACTATAGTAGGTGTCATTCCCAACCTCTTCATTCCTATTGTCCTTCCTGCTTGTCTCACCGTCCTTCCTTCATTCCTTCCTTCCTTCCTTCCTTCCTTCCTCCCTCCCTCCCTCCCTCCCTCCCTCCCTCCCTCCCTTCCTTCCTTCCTTCCTTCCTTCCTTCCTTCCTTCCTTCCTTCCTTCCTTCCTTCCTTCCTTGGCTTGAACTCTGGGGCTAGGCCCTGTCCCTGAGCTCTTCAGCTTAAGGCTAGTGCTCTACCATGTTGAACTACAGCGGCAATTCCAGTTTTCTGGTGGTTAATTGAAGATAAGAGTCTCATGGGCTTTTGTGTCCTGGCTGGCTTTGAACCACTATTCTCAGATCTCAGCCTTCTGAATAACTAGGATTACCACTGGCACTTAGCTCTCTCCTTTCTTAATTTCTTACATTTAAACTGTCAGATTTTAGTGTTACCTTTTACATTGTTAAAATAAATTAAACTTTTCTTGTGTGATATGTTTTTTATTTTTAATCTTAATTTTATTAAAAAATTTTTGGTCTTTTTTTAATGTAATTAATAGAAGGGTTACAGTTACATTCTCAAGACAGAAGGTGCACTACCTCACACACATTGACACCCCCTCTCATGTTCCCGTACCTATCTCCCTTCCTCACCCTCTCCCCTCATCTTGTTTTCCCCCTTCTATTTCCTATTTCAAATAAGCAAATAAACGAATATACAATATATCAGATAACAAGGTAAGATACTGAAACAATATGAGAATAACCAAAGGAAAATGAAAGAGATGAGAAATAACATAGTATATTAAGAACTGCAATCACACATTATACGGCTATAGTTTCCATATCCTGGAGGTCTTTTCATTTAGCCTCATCCTAAATGGCCTTATGTATCTAGGTTTTGTCTTATTGTAATTCTCTGCTAAGAGAGTCTTAGGTTTGTACTAATTATTACAAATGAGGAAAACCATTGAGAGGGTATGTTTCTTTGGGTCTGGCTTACTTCACTTAATATGATTTTTTCTAAGTCTTTCCGTTTCCTTACAAATGGGGCAATGTTATTCTGACAGCAGTATAGAATTCCACTGTGTATAAATACTACATCGTGTTGATCCACTCATCAACTGAGGGGCATCTGGGTTGGTTCCATGTCTTTGCTATGGTAAATAGTGCTGCAATGAACATCGTTGTGCTAGTGGGTTTCCTCTGTTCTTGTGTGATATTTACAGGTGGAGTTAGCCTTAATTTTCATGTTAATTTCATAACATTTCTTTGTTATGAAAAAATTTAGATAGAATGCTATTCTCATGGGATAAAATAGAGTTGAAAGAAAAAAAAAACCTTCACAAACAGCATTCAGAGTGTAAATAAACTGACATACATTGTTATGTATCTCACACAACAAGTGCAATATGCCTATTGTGCAGTTGGGGCATTCCCTAGGTTCCCAAACAGCAGCTCTAGCTTAGTTTTAAGAGCAGAACTGGGCTCTTTGGGAGCACATTAAGTCTTCTTAATTGTGTTTTCTCCTTTCTGTGAGTATCCCATGTGATATTCTGACTACTTTAGAGGCCAGAGCAGCCATCCTCCATTCGTCACCATCAGAGGGAAAAGAAATTGACGCTACCTCTAGTTAACCATTTCATGTTGCAATCTAAATAAAGGCCACTGTGATACATCTTCACTGCATTTTAGGTTTCTGAAATTTCCATCACTACTGAAGGATATATTTTGTATGTTAAAAATAATAAGTTTGAATCTATGATACCTGACCTGAGAGATATTCAGGGTGTGAATGGTGTTATATTACAATGAACTATTTAGTAATTTGAACTCTCTCTTTCATCACAGACATTTTTTTGTCAGTCCTTGGTTTGAGCTTAAGGCCTATCCTTGGGCTTTCTCAAGGCTATAGCTGTACCACGTGAGCCACAGCACCACTTCCGGCTTATTCCATGCATGTGGTAGCAAGTAATCAAATCCAGGGCTTTGTGCATGCTAGTTGAGCTTCTGGCCCATCTGGCCCATCTATAGGATTGTTTAAATACATAACCATGTCATCTGCAAAGAGGGAAAGTTTTACTTCATCTTTCCCTATTTGGATCCCCTTTATGTTTGCCTCTTGCTGTATTGCTCTGCCTAGGAATTCTAATATTGTATTGGAGAGGAGTGGAAAGAGCAGGCATTCTTGCCTTATTCCTGATTTTAGAGGTAATGGTTTACCTTTTCACCAGTAAGTATAATGCTAGCTGTAGTTTTGGAATATACAGCCTTTATTATGCTGAGGAATGTTCTGTAGATTCCTAGTTTCTCCAGAGTTATTAGCATAAAAGGGTGTTGGATCTTATCAAATGCCTTTTCTTCATCTATTAAGATGGCCATGTGTTTCTTGTCCTTGCTCTGTTGATGTGATGGATTATATTAATTTACTTGGGTAAATCAAACCAGCTTTGCATCCTTACAATGAATCATGTTTAATCATAGTGTATAATTTCTTTTGTTGAGTTGTTGCAGTCGATTAACCAGTATTTTGTTGAGAAGTTTTACAGAAATTTTCACCTAAGAAATGGGTCAATAGTTCTCTTTCTTGGATAAGTCCCTGTCTTGCTTTGGGATGATAGTTATGCTGGCTACACAAAATGAGTTTGGTAGAGAACTTTCACTTTAAATTTCCTTGGAGAATTTGAGGAGAATTGGTGTGAGTTTTGTTTTGAAGACATGGCTGTGAATCCGTCAGGTGCTAGACTTCTTTTGGAGGGGAGATCTCTCATTGCTATGTCTTTATTTTATTTTACTTTATTGTTGGGGTAATATATTGAGAGGTTACAGTTACATTTGCCAGGTATTGGGTGCATTACTTCTTGCGTATTGATACCACTTCTCATGTTTTTGTCCTTGTTTCCCTCCCCACACCCTCTCTCAATCATCTTGTTTTCCCCTCTTCCCTTTCTTATTTCAAATAAACAAACAAATGTATATACAATATACATTCTTAAGCAGTAGGCTGCCTGACTTTTTCCTCTCTAGCCAAGATCTCTGTGCCATTATAGCTTACTTGGTGTGACTGTAGCTAGGAACATTTTACTAGAATGCTAAAACTGGTATCTTGGCAAGAGCTCAGATAGTTCAACCTGAAATCCCACCATCTTCCCAGAATTCTCAGTGTAATCTCTCTTGTGCTCACACTTTGAAGCAAGAAAAAAATAGGTACAAAAGAGAGCCAAACAACATGACAGAAATAAGTTTATTTTTGTATTGTTTTAAAATCATATACTTTGGCTTATGAAAACAGATGAAATTATCCATGAAGTTTGCTGGCGGGTTGCTATTCTATTGGGGGATTGAAATTAGCCATAATGTGATGTAAGCATACCAAGAAAATTGACCAACAATACAAATTTCTAATGCTTTAGTATTTAAACTTTGTAAGTCTAGTTACATTAAAAATATGACTAATTACACCTGAAATATGGGAGTAATCATCATATTTTTTCTCATAGAGATGTGAAAATTAGCTTAAATATGCTAGTTCTTACACCAATTCTTTGTACTTGGTCACTAGTAAGTGACAGCTGTTAGTTGAAGGCTCTTACTTTCAACATACTATTTGAAGATATTTCACATTAATAAATAGAAAGAGAAGCTTATGATGGAACAAAAAGGTGAATGAATTCAGCAGTTTTTCTCACTAGACACTATGTTGTAAATGAACTATACAACTTGGAGGGGAGGAAGCATAGGGAGGGAAAAACTGGGAGAAAATGAGGAGGGGTGACATTGTTTCAAAAGAAATATACTTAGTACCTGCCTTATGTAACTGTAATCCCTCACATTTACAATAAAAATTTTAAAAATAAACAAATTTAGGATATTGTTGCTTTAAAATGTAATATGCACCTGTATTCTTAAATCATCTTCACAACAAAGAAGTAAGTTACTTTTCTGCATCTTGTGTACCTACACATCTCTCTTTATTAACTCAAGAAGTAACCTACTAGGACTTTCCTTGTCAGAAGTAAATAAACATGCAGAATCTTTGCCAAGTTTCCTGGGTTGCCAAAATTCCTTTGTGTGAACCATTCTGGTGTCTTGAACTGTCTTGTTGAACTAATGAGGCAAAATGACTATGTAGTACAGTGCTGATGAATGGACTAAAATTCAGTTGAATTTTTTCTGTTTATTACTGTTTTTTCCTCTTATGTTAGTGCTATAAAACCAAGGACACTTTCAATGGTGTTTCTATAGTTCGAGATTGTTGCTTTCACTACTTTTATATTTTGTTCCCCAGGGGGAACAAAACCCCAGGGGAGTTTCAGAACCAAGTGCTTTTGCACATTGTGAGCATTTAATCAGTTAGAATATGCTAACATGTTTTTAATATGATATATCCTTGTGTTTATTAGCACAAACCTTATTGCAAATGTCAAAATAATTCCAATCTTAATATATCCCCTGTAGTGCTAAATTAACAAGGGCCATACGACCTAGTATTCTGGGTATTTTTTTCTTAATGGACAAGAGCCTTTTCAGTATTTTATTTGGGGAATAAACCCAGAGAGATAATAAGTAGTCAATATTTTAATTTCAGAATGTGATAATTGCCCTCTTCAAAGCAAGAGAAAATTTTCCCCCATAAAAGTCTCACTTCTTAATCTACTATGACAGCGGTAAGGACATGATAGAATTTTTCCACATGACTATCAAAAAATAAATAGGTGTACTGTTGTTGTGTTGTAATTATAGTGTTGCTGCAAAAGTGATCTGTGCCTTCAACAGTTTGGCATGACTCCTTTACAGATAAAAGAACAGATCAAAGAGGTTGAATATTGACCTTGTTAGATCTGGAATTCAATTTATTTGATTCTAGGTCTAATATTAAGTTGGAAAGCATTTATCTTACAATCTTTAATTATGATTTAATGGAAGGAGTGTCATCATTAAACTCTATTGCATTTTGCCTTAAAATAATATTCCTGAGACAAAGGGAAATACTATTTATTTTTACTATTTATTTTACTAAAGCATCTAGTTCTGCTGCATTTTAAAACATTAAAATACAAGCTTATTATCCTTATTTAAGTGCTTCTTGACACAACCGATTTCTTTTCTTTTCTCTTTTCTTTTCTTTCTTTTTGCCAGTCCTGGGGCATGAACTCAGGGCCTGAACACTTTCCTTGATTTTCTGAAGGCTAGAGTGCTACCACTTAAGCCACAGTGTCACTTCTAGCTTTTTTCTATGTATGTGGTACCAAGGAATTGAACCTGGGCCTTCTGGCATCTAGGCAAGCACTCTAACACAAGGCCAAACTCCTGACCCCAATGTAACTGATTTCTACAAGGTCATTGCAGATAGTAGATCTTTACTCAAGACAGAGCTTAAAGGAAAATATATTTTAGCATAATGTCCTCTAGGTCTGTCTAGGTTATTGTAGATTACAGTTTTTTTTCCTTTAAAAACCTGAATAATATTTCGTGTGTGTGTGTGTGTGTGTGTGTGTGTGTGTATATGAACTTTTGTGATATATTCATCTGTTGATATACCATATGCTCAATTCCCTGTGTTGAATATTGTGACTCACCCTGCAATGAACATGAAATTCAGATATTCCTTTACCACACTGCTTTCTTCTTCTGGATATGAACTTAGAAGTAAAAGTGTTGAGGACCACAAGTGTGGCCTAGAAGTAGAGTGCTTGCCTAGTGTGCACGAAGTCCTGGGTTCAATTCCTCAGCACCACATACATAGAAAAAGTTGGAAATGGTGCTGTGGCTCAAGTGGTAGAATGTTAGATTTAGGCAAGGAAAGCTCAAAGGCAGTGCAGAGCCCCTGAGTTCAAGCCCTAGGACTGGCAAACAACAACAACAACAACAACAACAACAACCATAAAAAATAAAAAATAAAAAATAAAAAAAGAAGTAAGAGTGTTGGTTCATGCAGTATTTGTGTTCTCAGTTTTTTGAGGAAAGCTCTGTACTGTTTTTTCTATTGGCTGTATTAATTTATCTTTTCACTAAACTTTCAGTTTTCTCTTTTAGTGATGGACATTTTAGCTTGATATAACCTTCCATACATATATCAAAAGTTCATATTGTATTTAATGAGTATTTGTAATTATAATTTGTTAATTAAAACATGAGAAATTCCGAAGCCCAATTTATCTGACAAACACTCTCAAAATTCAAATAATGTGCTTTAAAAAAATACTGTTACTAGAAAGCAGCACAACTGCAATCAAATTTGCTTCCCTTTTAATCAATGGTTTTTAATAAACCTGACAGCTTGAAAAGTGTATGGTGAATGGGCTGCTATCACTTCAATTACTATATCACACTGGTGTTTTAGTACAGGAATGTAAGCTCTCACGTAATTGTTCAAGTTCTCATAACATCAAACAACTAATGAAGGGCCCAAGAATTGAAAAACTGTCTCTATAAGCACATCCAGGATATCTTTGTTAAAAACATTTGCTAATCACAGAATATTGGTGCAGGCCTGTAATCTCAACTCCCTGGAAGATTTCAAAGCCAGTCCTGGCTCCATAACAAGACCCGGGCTCAAAATTATTTAATTGTATGCTGTTTCTATGTATTTATATTCCATCATCATTATGTAGTCAGTCAGCTGATTTTTGGAAAATCAAGATGATATTTTGATTAGAGGATATTTATGAATTAGTATTTAGAGATCTTTTCTTTTTCATGAGCAGAGAAATTTTGGATTCTTAATCTTAACCCATTTGGTCTAAATATTCTAACTTGTAATATGTGCAAGATGAGTTAAAGAAGGTTTTTCTCCCTCATGCTGTCTTTATATAGGCAGTATATTATGCCCTAAGAGAACAGTTTGAAGGCCTAAAAGCTCCCAAATTTCTTTTAGCCACAAGATAGAATATCTCCATGTTCCTTGGTAGTTTGACTCCCAATAACAGATAAATGATGGTTATTTCAAATTATGTCAAGTTATGTTCACAAACATGGCCCAGAATTTCTGAAGCTTGCAATGATAGACCTGTAGTACCTCACCATAAGTTTTAACATCTAGATAACATGTCCTATCTCTTGATATAAGATTATTCTGTTGTTTAGAAAACAACAGTCTGACTCTTAGAGATTTGTAGCTGCTGTGATTGACAGCTGGCTTCAGATACATTTTTTTCATTGCTTTGGCTGGTTGTGAGTTTATATCAGAGCTGTGGAACAAAAGGAAAGTTAGAGTTTTCTGTTTGTGTGATCGTTAACGCTCTTAAAGGAATTATCTGTAAAGAAATTGATGAAATATCATTATAACAGCCTGAAGTGCGTGTTCTTAGTTTTTTTTTTATTTTTTTTATTAGAGCAGTTCTGATAAGCAGCATGTCAACTTGTGGCTTTATTTTTTTTAATTTAATTTTATTTTTTATTGTAATTAGTAAAAGTGTTACATGATATTTGCCAGATAGAAGGTGCATTAATTCACATACATTGATACCCTTTCACATGTCTTGGTACCCATTACCCTCCCCCCCACACCCCCCCATCCATCTTGGTTTTCCCCCCTTCCCTATCAAATTTCAAATAACCAAATACAAATAAATTCAATATATCAGATAACAAAGTGAGATACTGTAACAATATGAGATAACCAAGGGACAGCAAAGGAGATGAGAGACAACATAGTGCATTAAGGACAACAATCATTTGTTATATGGCTTTTGTTTCAATATCCTGGAGGTCCTTTCAATTAGCTTCATACTATATGGCCTTATGTATCAAGATTTTGCTCTATTGCAGATCTCTGCTCGTAGAGCCCAAGGTTTCTACTGATTGTGTTCTTAGTTTTATATTCAAAATTAACTGGGGAATGAAATCAAGGTCTTTTAAATGGAATATGGTTATTTTTAGGGAAAGCAAACAAACATTTTCTTTTTTGTGTTATGATTTAAAAGTTAATTTTTCTTTTCTGTTTTGTGTGCCTTTGCAGAGTTTGAACTTGGAACCTTTGTGCTTTTTGTTTATTTATTTTTTAGAAGCAATTTTTTGCTTAAGACTAGCACTCTACCACTTGAGCCACAGTTACATTTCCATCTTTTGGAATTTAATGGAAATAAAAGTATCACAGATTTTGCTGCCCAGGCTGCCTTCAAACTTTGATCTTCAGGTGTGAGCCTCCTGAGTAGCAAAGCTTACAGGTATAAGTCACCAGCCCCTGGTTAAGATGGATCATTTTAAGCCATTAGATTACTTTTTAATAGTAGTCATATGGAATGAAGTAATATGTGCTTCAAACCAATGCTCTATTCTCTTTTATCATTCATGTATTCATTCACGTTGAAGAAGAGACCCTAGGCTCAATATACTGAGAAAAATATATTCTACCACTGAGCCACATCCCTGGCCTGAATATTATTCATTGAAATTAAGTTTTCCTAAAACCATTACTTTTAAGGAAGGAAAACTGAGGTACAGGATTTTTAATTATTTGGACCAAAAATTAAAGAAAGTAATCATGTGATATTTCTTCATTTGATTTACGTCTAGTTGATCTCACAATCTGAACTCACATTTTTGAGCATTTGAGGGATTGATTTTCCAGGTATAGAATACAGAAACTTTGGAGAATGAAGCACAGAACTTTCTCTTCCCATTGTGGAAGACATAGAACTTATGACAACTATCAATGCTCAATGGAAGTTTCTATTTTTCTTTCTGTTACTGATCTTATTAGGAGACTCACATTCACAAAAACATAATTGCTAACTTTTACCAATATGGAAAAGTAGAAGGGATTATATGGTAATAGTAATTTTTCTTTCCTTCCCAATGGAGGAGATTCAAACTTTTTGTAGCTGGCATTGGGAGTTCTCTTGATACCATTTTGCTCTGGTTTTCCTCTGGTTGATTAGTCAACCGAGGGACTACCAGCAGAGAAGTGTATTGCAGTGCTCCTTTGGCAGTACTGCTCAAGCCCAGTGGGGGAATTAACTTATGATTGTTAAAAAAAAATTCCCACAGCATCATTTTCATCACATAGTACAAAAGCCATTAGATTAATGCTGGAATCTTGATTGGCTCTGAAACTGGGAGAGGATCATAAGAAACAAGGGCACATTTATCCATTTTTACACTGTTATGAAACTTAAAAGCACACTATGCTTAGTCTATTTAAAAATTAAAAGGTTTATCAGTTCAACAGATCCATTGTAAATGGAGACAATTGAGTCCAGTTCATTTTCTGTCCCCTTTTCCCTTTAATGACAAGAAATTTATGATTGAATTTAGATTTCCGCAATCAAAATTCATTCATTTATAATGGATATATCTTCATTAGTGTGATGATGCATGTTTTATTTAATTTTTTATTGTGAAGATATTTATACCATGTAAGAACTTTTGGTGGCCTGGCTTGAAATCTTCCACATAATAAACAAATCCATAAATTCTTCCTCTCCCTGTTTAACAAAACCCAACAAATTGAAACTGTACACCCCAACTTCTAGTTCTGTCCCTCTGCTGGTTTCCTGTTGTTTCATCCCTGCTTTTCTATCCTAAGCAGACTGTAGGTAGGCCGACCATCTGCTGCTAGATTACAGCTGCCTTTTCAAAATTATGTTCTTGTTCCTCTGCCCCATTTCAAAATGACTGAATATTGCTATCTGTTGCTTTTCCACCTGCTGAAAAGCTGACAAGACAGGTTTCTAATGGGAACCCTTGTCTTTGCAGATTTTTGCAAGACATAGAAAGAAATTTCATGTCTTATTTTGTAGATATGTGTCATAAGCTCAAACATTTTTTTTTCTTGAAGTGATGATCTTTTCTAAGATGTTACCCTAGTTTGTCGAGTATGTACACTAAGTCACACATTTTAACTGATAATTGTTTTCTTCCAATGAATGTGAGTATTGTTATACTTATTTAAAAAACATATCTATGAGTCGGGCGCAGTTGCTCATGCCTATAATCCTAGCTACTCAGGATGCTGAGGTCTGCGGATCGCGGTTCAAAGCCAGCTCGGGCACTAAAGACCATGGGTTTCATATTTCCAATTAACCACTAGAAAACCTGAACTGGCAGTGTAGGTGTGGCTCAATGGGGTGGGAGAGTAAACTTGAGCTGAAGAGCTCAGGGACAGCGCCTAGATCCAGTGCAAAAACCCTACGATCGACAAAAAAAGAAAAAGAAAAAGAAATCCATATTATACATCTATGGACAGGAATTTGGAATCCGTGTGCCTGTTATGTTAAGAATATAATACAGTAAAAATAAGCAGTGACTGAAGCAAGAGAAAGAGAAATCCTAATTAAAATACATTATGGGGCTGATCCTCTGAGATAGCCTCATCTTTGAAAAAGTTAGCATGCCTCATTTATGAGAGCCCAGTCTTCCTTAGTTAACATCCTTATGGGCCAAGTTTTGGTGGCCTCAGGCCTATAATCCTCACTACTCAGAAGGCTGAGATGGGAGGATTGCAGCTCAAAGCCAGCTGGTACAAAAGTCCTTGAAAGCCTTATCCCCAGTTAACCACTAGAAAACTGGAAGTGGCACTGTGGCTTAAAGTGGCAGAGCTCTAGTCTTGAGTTGAAGATCTCAGGGGCAGCGTTCAGACCCTGAGTTCAAATCCCACAACTAAAAAAAAAAAATCTCCATGGGTCTTAAGTCTCTGGAAAATGGTTTTAGTAAAGATATTGGATAGCACAGATCATGCTTGTCTATTTCAAGATTTCACAATTTCTCATATTTCATCAAACTCAAGGATGTATGATTAAAGTTTTATTGTAAAAAATGGTCCTCAGAGGGAGCTAAGATAAAATAATTCAGTCAGCCCAAAGACATTTTCTTATATTACTATCTTTAAGCAGTTACACAAAGGATTTGCCATTTAATGAGTTTGCTAATGCAATATATCTTCATAAATGTCACATTTTTTAACATTCTCACCCATCCCTCCTCTGCTTACCCCTTCCAACACTTCTCAATTTTGTAATATATATATATATATATATTGCATTTTTTTGCAATTACTGGATTTGAACTTAGGGTTTGGGCACTGTCCTTGAGCTTTTTCAAGATTAACACTCTACCACTTGAGCCATAGCACCACTTCAAGCTTTTTTTTTTTTTTTTTTTTTTTTTTTTTGCCAGTCCTGGGCTTGGGCTCAGGGCCTGAGCACTATCCTTGGACTTTCTCAAGGCTTAGCATTCTACCACTTTGCCGGGGCCTACTGGCAGCAAACTGGGTCCGGGAGGTCTGCGGCTCAGGTAAAGACTGCAGCCCCGTTTATTATCAACTCAAGGCTTATATCCCTTCTTGAGACCAGGGAACTGCCAGGTGCTACATCCAGATGGTTAATCAGGGAACTGTTGGGGGTTACATTCATATGGTAAATCTCAGATCAATTGAACAGGAGAAGGCCAAAAAACAATAAGACAATCAAGCAATTATCTGATGCACATCAAAGTACAGTTTGATTGCACTCTGGCTCCCAACACCACTTGAGCCTCAGCACTTCTATGTATGTGGTACCGAGGAATCGAACCTGGGTCTTCATGCATGCTAGGCAAGCACTCTACCACTAGGCCAAACTCCCGGCCAACTTCCAGCTTTTTTTGTGTATGTGGTACCAGGGAATTGAACCCAGGTCTTTGTGCATGCTAGGCAAGCACTCTACCACTGGGCTACATTCCTGGCCCCTCTTCACTACATTTTTACTCTTCTGTTTTTCTTGATTCATGTAACACTTTCTCCTTGATTCTAATCTAACCACTTGGAGTACAAGGTCACCTTAAAGGAATAAAGCTAAGAAACTTTACAATGTGTCTACCCAATTAAAAATGTAATGTAAGGCATTTAATTATTTTTGAATTTTCCAGTAAAATAAAAAACTAATTACAACTCATTTTTAATTACACATTTTATTTAAGTAAATATATACAAAATATTGTTTCAGCATATAATAGGTATAAAATGTATGAAATATTTCACTCTTTAGTAAAGTATTTTTATAGTTATAAAACATATTAAATCCTTGTAATATTTTAGGGGTTCAATAGGATGTTCAGTAACTCTTGAATTGGACACATCAGTTCTAGGGGAATGACTGTCCATCATATTCTTAAAAGAAAAAGAAGATATCACCAAAATGTTAGAGTAGAGAGGGATAGAATTTGGTTGGCTGAGACCCAAAGGAACATAGGCTCAATGGTTTCCTTTATTTGTAATAACTAGTACACACCTACGACTTTCCTAGCAGAGGATTACAATAGCTCAAAACCTAGATACATAGGGCCATATAGGATGAGGCTATGATAGCTCCTGTTTCCAGGATGTGGAAACAAGAGCTTTATATTGTGTGATTGTTGTTCTTAATGTTCTTTGTTATTTCTCTTCCCTTTTGTTGCCCTTTGGTTAATGTCATATTATTTCAGTATCTTACTTTGTTACCTGGCATATTGTATATACATTTGTTTGTTAATTTGAAATAGGAAAGGGAAGGGGGAAAACAAGATGATTGGGAGGGAGTTGGGGGAGTGAAATGGGGACAAAAACATGAGAGAGTTATCAATGTGTGAGAAGTAATGTACCTTATATCTGGAGAATATAACTGTAACTCCTCTATACATTAGACTGAAAAATGAAAAAAATAAAGAATTTGATTGGCTGAGCTCTATGTAGGAAGCCAATGTGTATTTGCTTAAAGAACCAGGAAGCTCATTTTGTCTCTTCACCCAAATAGATAATCATCTCATCAAAGTAGATATAACATGCTAGTTAGGTTGAAGGGTTTTTTCATTGTCATTGAGATGATAGCTACTTGAATTAACTTAGTAATTTTTCCTGATAAATCATCTGAGTAACTAATGTCAGTGCTATGATTTAGGTTCCACAAAATTTAAGATTATGTAAATTCTATGAAACTTACAGCTTTATAAAATTTAGGCTGCTAACTTTTGAAATTTACTGTAAAGAGGGCTGGGAATGTACTTAACTAGAATGTGCTTCATTGGTTCAAGACCCTGAGTTCTGTCTTTGTATCAAAAAAACAAATAAAGATACAGCATATGAAAAGTCATTTTTAGTAGAAATGGACTTGATTAATTTAAATCAGACAAGAATTGAATTTTTTCTCCCAAAGTTAATTTGTACAATGGCATATTTAAATATAAAATAAGGAGAAAACAATAATCTACCATAAGATTCAAAATAAGTCAGTGCTTTGCATGGAAAGGAAACTCTCAGGTTTAATAGCAAAACACCCTAAGACAACTACCCAACTTAATATTTTATTCTTTCCAAGTACCATAACCTCTTTAAAAGCTCTCATTTCCAAAAGGAAATAGAAAATCAATGAAAACATCAACAAGTAAAGTAAGCCAGGTGCTTCAAAGAGGAAATATAAAAATCAATAAAGCACCCAGCAAAGTAAGTTCTATGGGAACATTTGTAAGGGAAATTAATATATGTTAGGAGAGAGAGAAAAGAGTGTGTATAAGATCCAGAATGGTTTAATGTTTCAAAACATTATAGAAATACTAATGTCTCAGAGAATTTATGCTGCAATGCATTCCTTAGTTTTCCTTTGAAGCAAAGTATGGCTGAGATGAATGTTAATGTAGCATGATATAATTATTGGAAGCAATATTGTAATTGAGGTAATGCACAGGCCTCTTGATTCTTCTCATTCTTTATACTAGTTGGATTGAGATTTTTACAAAACTGAAAGTAATAGGTAAAATCTATAATTCTATTTCTCATCAATCCAAATATTCAGAAATTCTCTGACTGAATGTTACATTTAAATATTTCTTCATATTAGTCAAAATATAAATATTTCTATTCTTCTATTCCCATACTTAAAAGGTAGTGTGTTAGTGTTCCAAAGACGTCATATATTCATAGTATAAGGCTTAGTGTAGGAACAAGAATCTCTTTAAAATAGCTTTTCATCTATATAATTTATAATGACTTTTAAATTACCTTTAGATATTTTCAAGTGATAGAACTGAAAGAATTATGAAATTTTATCCTAAGTTTTATATAGATACTATTTTAGTTGCTTTGACACGGCAAGATGGCCAATAAAATAAATTATCCTCAGCAGATTTAAAAATTTCTTTTGAAGAAGAAAGTGGAAGAATTGTATTATGAATATAGAACCATTAACATAAATTTGAAAAATTTACTTTTTAAATAGACTTGTCACTCTAGAAAAATTGTGGAGAATAAATGTTCTTATATCCCACTAATTTCCTCTCTAATTATATTACATGTCAATGACTGTTTTGTTGCGGCTAATGGACAACATTCATATATTTTTCTTTAAAACTTTTGAATTATTCAGTTGCCTGTTACCCAATATTCTGTCACAGTTTCTAACAACCAATTTAGAATATCACATTAGGTTACCTTTCCAAGCTGTATTGTTTCTTTGAGTATCCTCCTTTTCTGAAGACCACTGGTCAGATATTTTTTGAAGACTTTATTATTTTTTCAATTTTTCATATATTTTTATTGTAATTAGTAGAAGGGTTACATTATATTCACCAGATAGAAGGTTCATTACTTCACAAATATTGATACCCTTTCTCATGTCATGGTCCCTATTTCCCTCCCCCACTCCCCCGCACAACTTGATTTCCCCTCTACCCTCTCCTATTTCAAATAATCAATTAAGCACATATAAAATATATCCTATAACAAGATGAAATATTATAACAATATGAGATAACCAAGGGACAGTAAAAGAGATGAGAGATAATATAGTACATTAAGGACAACAATCACTCATTATATGGCATTTGTGTCTTTATCCTGGAGGTCCTTACATTTAGTGTCATACTATATGGCCTTATTTATCTAGATTTTGTTCTATTGTGAATCTGCTAGGAGAGCCCAAGGTTTCTACTGATTATGTCAGGTGAGGGAAACCATCTATGTTCCTTTGAGTCTGGCTTACTTCACTTAATATGATTTTTTTCTAAGTCTTTCCATTTTCTTACAAATGGGGCAATATGGTTCTTTCTGACAGCAGCATAGAATTCCATTGTGTATAAATACCACATCTTGTTGATCCATTCATCAACTGAGGGACATCTGGGTTTGTTCCATATCTTTGCTATGGTAAATAGTGCTGCAATGAACATCGTTGTGCTAGTGGATTTAGTATGTCCTAAACAGGCCATTTTTTAAGGAGATGATGGAAATTAAATCTTTATCACTTTCAGCTACTGTTAGTGATTTTTTTATTTTAAGATTTTTTATTGTAATTAATAGAAGGGTTACATGATATTTGCCAGATAAAAGGTGCATTAATTCACACACATTGATACCCTTTCGCATGTCTTGGTCCCCATTTCCCTCCCCCCACCCCCACCCCTCATATTGTTTTCCCCTTCCCTATCGAATTTCAAATAACCAAATACAAATAGATCTGATATATCAGATAACAAAGTGAGATACTGTAACAATATGAGATAACCAAGGGTCAGCAAAAGAGCTGAGAGATAACATAGTACCTTAAGGACAACTTTGTTTGGTGTTTTTCCAACAAGTAGAATGAGATAATTTTTCCTCAGGAGGAATCCCACTAAGATAATATGCCATTTTTAATCAAATTACATTGAATTCACATTATGCATGTGAATAATCACTATTTAAGATAACTTTGATTAGGTGGCAGTAGTTCTGGTCAGTTTTTTCCAATGTAAAGTTACTTTTCCCTTTCTCTCTTACTATATTGTACATATTAGAAATGTCACTATGTGCAACCCATACTTGAGAAGTCAACAATTCAGTCCCATTCCTTAAAGTAAGGATACTACATAGATTTAAGTTTTTCTTGGTAAATTTATCACTTCATTTTTGTTTTGTTTTGATTTTTGCTAATTTTTGTTTCATGCAGACTTTTGCCAACACTGGGATTTGAACTCGGGGCCTATATTACTGCTTGGACTTTTTGGTTATGGCTGGAACCTTACCCCTAGCCTCTCAAAGAGATAGACAACAGCAGCCAAGTATAACTTTTTATGAAAGCACATCCCCTCACACACACACACACACACACACACACACAGAAATGGAAACAACCATCACTTGTATTCAAGGATAAGTATTTACACTAATTAACCCTATAGTTCATGTGTTTTTTTGAACCTCAAATTTCCCTAAATAAAGACATTCAACATGAATTTCAATTTTCAACTATAGGATTGCTACTTTACCAAAGAGAAGCATTTAGCTCCATTTTCAACCCATACTTTAATCTATCCATGAAGTTTTGCTTCTGAGGTGAATCCTTATTGTAACAAAATTTCTGTATTAGCTTTTGCTAACAAAAAGAACAATATCCTACCAGAATCTTTATGACTTACACCAGTAGGTTCTAGTTTCTGTGCAACTCTTTTCCATGAGTCATCTCATCCCAAGACCCAGGATGATGGAGTATCCTTTATGACAACTAAGCTTTTCTCTTGCTAAGTAATGAGGATACAGAAAAAGCTGAGTACATTAAAATATTATTTTAAACTTCTGTGGGGGTATTGAAGTGTCACATGTGCTTTAATTGTTTGACTAAATCCATGTTTAAGGAAAATAACATATATACATATATACTCTTTTCTCTAGGAGACAAAGGGAAACTATAATAAAATGGATAGTGATGTAGATTAACAGATAAGAGAAAAATTTTCCAGCCTCCTTAACTTTGTCTGAATACTGTTGAGCCATCTGTGTCAGGAAAACCCAAAGAAGTGGAGGTTTGAAGTAGCTTCTTAAGTAACAGTCTAAATAAACAGTCCTGTCAAGGACTAAAATTCTTTCTGTGTGGTTTCTCAGCTATGGAGGCATCATTTAAGAAAACTTTAGGCTGTAGGTTACAAGAAGGGATGAACAAAGATATGCATTACTTTTTAGAAAGATGTAGAAAGTTACTGAAGAACAATTTTATATATTATTGGTCAGACCATAGTCATGATTACACAAAAATCTAAGATATAAAAGGTAATCAAAAACATCCAATGAAAGTCAGGAACATGTAAAAGAAATCTATAGCAATTCAATGTACTCCAGATGCAATGAAATAAGGAGGGAGATACTTGTGAGCTGATAGTAATTTTTTGTTTTTGCAGAAAAGAGGCATATAACTGGTTCCCAAATGTTGACACTTGGCATTTTTTGTTATTAAAGTCATGATCCATCCTAGAAATCTTAAGTCCACCAAAAAATTACCTCAATTTATTTGTTTCAGTGTGTATCATCCTTCATTTATGCTCATTTTATATAGTTTATTTTCCCCAGAATTCTAATCACCTTGCTTGGAAAGGATCTCTGAAATTCCGCAAGTTGCTAAAGTGTTTAAGGATTTTCTGAACAAATTGATGATCTTGAAAATCAAACAAGAAAGGAAAAGTTAGTCTAAAAGATGAATTATGTACTTCTTTAAGCTAAAGAACTAAAGGATGTCGTAGGTGCCACAATAATGACTGAGGGCCATGAATGTTTTCCAATAAGAACACAGATATGTTGATTAAAATCTAATGCAGCGGCTAGTGCATAATGGTAAGTATATGCTGAGTATTTTGTTTATAGTGTTTCACTTTGTAGCATTTTTATGTACACAGTCATACTAGATTTGTTTCATTTCTGTGGAATTTATACTTGGTTACATTTTCTCATCATTTATTAAAGAATATTTAAGATAGATTCTATTATTTCTGCTGTATTCAGAAGTATTTCTAAAGTGTGCATGCGTGTGTGTTTGTGTGTGTGTGTGTGTCCATGTGTGTGTGTGTGTGTGTGTGTGTGTGTGTGTTAAAAATCACCAGCTGAATTTGCCTAGTGCATTTTGCATGATGCTTAAGAATGGTACTGTAGTTTTTGCTGGTGGGTATAAGGTACTTACATTCTCTTTAGTTGGTTAAAAATATAATGATTAGTAAACAGTCATCAGGTTAACCTTCCAATGTACTTGTCTATTTTTTATGCCCAACATTTTGTTCTTTTACTCTTTTAAGTCTTGTTTTATTTTACTGTATGAAATAAATACAGGAAATTCTAATATCACATAATTGATGACAACTAGGACCTTGGAATGGTAGTATAAGAAAATGGTAACTCCTTTGTACAATTACTTAAAGAAAAAAACAATAAGAAAAGAAAAGAAACATCAGAGAAATCTAGGAAATAAGTACTATGTACATTCAATAGCTCCATTATTGTGGTGCAACGAACATTCTCATGCTCCTGTATTCTGGAAATATAGTATGGTTTGTTGAGACCATGGTTTAAGAGTTCAAAAGCACATCCCTTAAAAGTTTCCACGATCCACCAACAGTATCAATATACAAACAGTATCAATACGTGAATATGGAACATTGGTACAAACACACAAGCTCTGTTTCAGCAATGACCTAAATGAGTTCTCCTAAACTACATGCTTCAACAGTCTTTTTCTTTTTTTTAACCTCTTCTCCGACAGTGACTTGCAGAAGGAAGAACTCTTCTGTCTCTTTGCATACAAAAGCTGTAACAAAGAAATAAGTAATTCTCCATACCTGTGCTTTCAGGATTGATAAACATGGTTACAATCTACACCATGCAGAACGGTTGCAAATTTCTTTCCCCTAATCTCCAAGCAGTTTTGACTTTGCAAAAACTTCTCATTGTTGGAAAAAATATCCAATATTAATCTTTCCCAAACTTTCATTTGAAAAGGCAAATATGTGGAATAATGCTCAGGGCCATTTGCTGTTCAAAGGACTTCAGATCTTCCAACCAGTCCCACAGATTCTAAGCATTTGACACAGTTTCAGCAGCTGGCATTGCAGCTTTCTTTCCTTTTTTTTTCTTTCCTTTCCTTTTCTTTTCTTTTTTTATGACAGCAGGAATAGCTCTTTGGCCCACTTTCTCTTCCAAACTTTAGTTACACTTCAAACTCTTGCTTTTTCTCGTTCGTCTTTTGCTAAAGCTCGAGATAGCATGCTGAGTAAATAATCTAGACAGCGATCTGCTATCCTGTCAGGCTTGTTATCCGGATTCTAAACCCCAGATGTCTGAGGCCTGCCCGATAACTATTCCCAGTTATGTTTCCTAACTACCTCCCCCACTGATTAAGCATCATCATTGCTTACACACCTATAACACTTCCTCACAGCACAATGACTATATTTGGAAGAACTAATTGGTGATTCTGGTGTCTTTGTTAGGAAAAAGTGACACCTTCTGAAGTTAATAAAATTCTCTTCAGCTACTGTCTTTTATCAGATGTAACAAAACATTGAGCAAATGTACTCTCAGTAGTAGTGACAGTTCATTTTTGCTTTTCTTAGCTATTAACATCTTAGGAGAGAAAAGAAAAGAGTAGGGGAAATTCCTTCAAGGAAGATAGCTTTTTCTGTTTTTTTTTTTTTTTTTTTTCTTTTTGCTAGACTTGGTACTTGAATTCGCGGCTTGATCATTGTCCCTGAGCATTCAAGGCTAGTGCTCTACCACTTTTGACTCTTTTTCAGAAGTTAACTAAGATAGGAGTCTCAAACTTTCTTACTCAGGCTGGCTTTGGTTTGTGATTCCAGATCTCAGCCTCCCGAGTATCTAGAATTACAAATGTGAACCTGACTGACAAGTTTTGAATGATGGCTATTCTTCATAGAAAATTGCTTTAAAACATAACAATTAAATTAGTTTCCAAATGAATTGTAATATCATCTTAAAATACATTTAAGTAATATATTCCAGTGCTATAACTTCAGTGTATATTATAATTCTGTTCAGTTTATTATAATGTTGAGTCTTTCAGAGGAAAACATTTAAGAGATTATTCAATTGACAAAAATTATTTGGGTGTTAACATCAGCAAAATTAAGAGACATCCTTTTTATTTTTTTTCTAACAGAATTTTCTTGAAAAGTAATGATGGGGAAGAGGGAAGGGAGGGAAAAAGATTGGAAGGACCTAGGGGGAGAGAGAGAGAGAGAGGGAGAGAGAGAGACTATGAAAGATATCACAGTTTGAGGGATGAGTTTATCTTAATAGAAAAGAATTTGATTTATTCAGCAATTACTGAAAAGTCAGAAAAAGTAGTTTGATAATAGTTGGACTCTATTATAAGATTTATTTAAACTGATTAATGCCCATTTATTAGAACTAAATTGCCTGTGTTATTTGTCTGTAGAAAAACATTATCTATTATATACCATATGGTATCAAGAAGTTTCAAGGGCATTCCCTGCTCCCTTTGTCACAATGTTAGTCATCTACTCTCAAACTACTCTCATAAAAGAAGCCAAATTAAAATAGATTCATATCATTCATTTCTTTATTAAAAATGAATTAGAGAGGCTGAGCGTGTAGCCTAGTGGTAGAGTGTTCACCTAGCATGCATGAAGCCCTGGGTTTGAGTCCTGGGTACCACATACACAGAAAAAGCTGGAAGTGGTGCTGTGGCTCAAGTGGCAGGGTGCTAGCCTCGAGAAAAATGTGTCCAAGGACAGTACCTAGGCCCTAGTTCAAGCCCCAGCATTGGCAAAAAAAAAAACAAACAAAAAGAATTGGAATGATACCACTGATTATATTACAGAATTCTATTATCAAGTATAATTCTGACAGTGCTGAATAAAAAGAAGGATCTGTTTTTTTCCTTATAAATTCCCCTGCTTGAGAACATAACTATACACTGCTGGTGGGAATGTAAGCTTGTTCCACCACTCTAGAAAAGCAGTATGGAGGTTTATCAATAGACATGGAGCTCCCTTGTAATCCAGCAACCCCACTGCTGGGAACATTACCCAAATGACCACATACCAGGCCACAATAATTGCAGCATGATTTACCATAACTAAGGTATGGAATCAACCCAGATGCCCCATGATGGATGAATGAATCAAGAAATTGTGATTATATATATATGTATATATATATGTATCTATCTATATATATATCTATATATATCTTATGCTTCCATCAGAAAGTGTAGTATTAAGTGAATCGAGCCAGACTCAAACAAGCACAGGCTGCATGGTTTTCCTAATCTGTAATAACTAGAATATGTTTATAAATCTACAAGTGAATCCAACGGATAGTAAAAGACCAATAATTACACTTGGACATGATTAATGAAACAACACCCTAAACATTCATGTGAGAACAGAGAAGGATACTCTTAGGAGAAGGTCACAATGGCTCAAGAGGTGTGTGCATATAATCATGCAAAATGATGTTTACTGAAATGAACTCCAAGAAACAGAAAAATGAGCTTTATTTTTTAATGTAGTGTTTGCAGGGTACCCTCCTTTGTTTTTTCCTTTTGTCATTTAAACAAGTTCTGTATACTTTTACTTGTATATACATTTATCAGACTGGGGAGGGGAGCACAAAAGTGCTGGGACAAATGGTGAGCCAGTACAGCAGTGATAATCACTAGATACTGTGTTGGAAATGAACTTGGGGGATGGGGTGGGGAACTAGGGAGGGGAAACACTGTGAGAGTGAGGGCATGGCTGACACTGTCAAAAAGGAACAAACTCATGACCTAACTTAGGCAATTGTAACCCCTCTGTACATCACCTTTTCAATAAATTTTAAATAAAATGAATTTACCTTTTATACTACCATTTACATATTTTATTTTCCATTGTTTTCAAAATCTAGCTTGTTTTGGAAAGCAATAGTAGAGCACATTAAGTCACTTATTTTATCTAATAAACTTGGAAGTATAGTTCATCAGCCTTTTTACAGACATAATCAAAAGTGATACAAAAGTATGTTAACTGTTGTCATCAAAGAAAATACAGGAATGTGAATTTGATGTTTCAGCATAACGTACTTGTTTTAGGAAAATGTTGAAATTGATTGGCTTAATAATTCAAATAAACTTAACTAGCTTGACAACTTTGAATAATAAGCTACTATTGGCAAGCTTTATACAAGTAAACTTAATAATTTAAAAATGTGGACTTTTTGATGAATACTTTAAAACCTAGAAAGAGGAAATTAAAACAGAACTGAGGAAATGGAAAAACGTCCCATGCTCCTGGATTGGAAGAATCAATATCGTGAAAAATGACAATCTTGCCAAGGGCTATCTGCAAATTCAACGCAATACCCATCAATATCCCAATGGCATTCTTTAAAGAAATAGAAGAGGCAATCCAAAATTTCATATGGAATAATAAAAGACCCCATATAGCAAAAACACTTCTTAGCAGAAAGAACAGCGCTGGAGGAATTTCAATTCCAAACTTTAGACTCTATTACAGAGCTATAATTATCAAAACAGCTTGGTACTGGCACAGGAACAGGCCTGAAGACCAGTGGAATAGAACTGAAGACCCAGATATTAAACCACAGACCTATGGCCACCTAATCTTTGACAAGGGAGCCAAAAAAATAGAATGGGAGAAAGACAGCCTCTTCAACAAGTAGTGCTGGCAGAACTGGTTAAGCACCTGCAGAAAACTAAAGTTGGATCCTTCTTTATCACCTTGCACTAGAATTAACTCCAAATGGATCAAAGACCTGGAGGTAAAAGCTGACACACGGAAAACTTTACAGGAAGGAATAGGAGATACACTAGGCCTCCTTGGCACAGGTCGAAACTTTCTTAATAAGGACCAAGAATCACAACAAATCAGAGAAAGGCTGGATAAGTGGGACTGCATTAAACTGCAGAGCTTTTGTATGGCAAAGGACATAGCTAGTAAACTAATCAGGAAGCCTACAGAGTGGGAGAAGATCTTCACCAACCAAAGAACGGACAAAGGCCTCATATCTAAAATATATCAACAACTCAAAAAATTGAATCATTCCAAAAGTAACCTCCAAAGTAACAACCATCCCATTAAAAAATGGGCCAAAGACTTAAAGAGAGTCTTCTCTGAAGAAGAAACAAAAATGGCCTATAGACACATGAAGAAATGCTCAACATCTCTGGCCATAAAAGAAATGCAAATCAAAAGAACTCTAAGATTCCACCTCACTCCAGTTAGAATGGCCAGGATCAGGAAAACGAATAACAGCAGATGCTGGAGGGGATGTGGCCAGGAGGGATCACTACTACACTGTTGGTGGGAGTGCAAACTCGTTCAACCACTATGGAAAGCAGTGTGGCAGTGCCTCAAAAGACTAAACATAGAACTCCCCTATGAACCAGCAATTACACTACTTGGCATTTACCCAACCATCCAGAAACAAGGACATACTAAACCCACTAGCACAACAATGTTCATTTCAGCACTATTTACCATATCAAAGATATGGAACCAACCTAGATGTCCCTCAGTTGATGAATGGATCAACAAGATGTGGTATTTATACACAATGGAATTCTATGCTGCTGCCCGAAAGAATGACATGGCCCCATTTGTTAGGAAATGGAAAGACTTAGAAAAAATCATATTAAGTGAAGTAAGCCAGACTCAAAGAAACTTAGGCTCAATGGTTTCCCTCATTTGTCATAATCAGTAGGGCTCTCCTAGCAGAGATTTGCAATAGAGCAAAACCTTGATACAAAAGGCCATATAGGGGCTGGGAGTTTGGCCTAGTGGTTAAAGTACTTGCCTAGCATGGATGAAGACCTGGGTTCGATTCCTCGGTACCACATACATAGAAAAAAAAGCCGGAAGTGGTGCTGAGGCTCAAGTGGTAGAGTTCTAGCCTTGAGAAAACCCAAGGACAGTGCTCAGGCCCTGAGCTCAAGCCCAGGACTGGCAAAAAAAAAAAAAAAAGGCCATATAGTAGGACGCTAAATGGAAGGATCTCTAGGATATAGAAACATAAGCCATATAATGAATGATTGTGGTTCTTAAGGTACTATGTTATCTCTCATCTCTTTTGCTGTCCCTTGGTTATCTCATATTGTTCCAGTATCTCACTTTGTTACCTGATATATCGGATATATTTGTATCTGGTTATTTGAAATTGGATAGGGAATGGGGGAAAACAAGATGAGGGGTGGGGGTTGGGGGGAGGGAAATGGGGACCAAGACATGTGAAAGGGTATCAATGTGTGTGAATTAATGCACCATCTACCTGGCAAATATCATGTAACCCTTCTATTAATTACAATAAAAAATATATGAAAAAAAATGTTGAGCTGGAAGTTTGGCCTAGTGGTAGAGTGCTTTCCTAGCATCCACAAAGACCCTGGTTTGATTCCTCAGTACCACATACATAGAAAAAGCAGGAAGTTGTGCTGTGGCTCAAGTGGCAGAGCTGTAATATTAAGAAAGCCGAAGGATAGGGCTCAAGCCCTGAGTTCAAGCACTAAGACTGGGAAAAATAAACACATAAATAAGATAACATATATACATGTTCATATT